>NC_139683.1:52419580-52570216 GCF_964106915.1 Podarcis gaigeae
ACACTTCTCTGAAGTCTCTCAGCCTCACTCACTTCACAGAGTGTTTGTTGTGGGGGGGGGGGAGGGAAAGGGGATTGTTAGCCACTTTGAGACTCCTTCGGGTATTGATAAAGTGGGATATCAAATCCAAACTCCTCCTCCTCTTCTAGTTTGTTAAGGGCACTGAGAATTGTTGAGGGTTGCCATATTTCAAAAAGTAAAAAACCAGGACACCCCCAAAAGTTGTTCACTTTTTTTAAAGACAAACCCCAAAATTGTTGAGGTTTTTCTTACAAAAATGACAAAAAATGTGTTTTTTCGATTGACTTGCCTGAGATCCAGGACAAAGCGACACATTGCAGAAATCCCCCCCCCCCCCCCGGACATCATTTCCTGCCTTTGAAATCCTGGTAACATCCAGGAAAATCTGGACATGTGGCAGCCCTGGAGTTGTTATGAGGCACTTAGCGAACTATAGTTTTTGTGAATATTTGAAGCCACAACTAAAGTGGTATGAGAGCAATTTAAATGCATGGTGTGAATATGATCAGCATCATTCCAAATGAATATACCTATTGTTTTGTATTAGTGGTTTGGAATACATTTATAATAATGTTACAAACTCTTGTCAATTCTAATTATTCCTTTAAGAAACTCCTTTCTCCTTCACACAAATTTCCCAGTAATTGCAGCGCAATTTACAATCCTAATAACATCATGGACATGCAGAAAGGCAGGACAGGCATGCATATACTGTAAATATGCACATCAAATGGAAAAATGAGAAAGGGTTCAGGTGATGGAGTGCAACAATTATGGAGTGCAACAATACTCAAATGGGACTCAGCTGTTTTCTCCAGCTTCTAATTTATTGCTCTTTATAAACAAGCCATGTGCTCATTAAGGTGTAGCAATCTTCAACACAGTCCTTTATGTCACCTAAGTCCATAAGAGCTTGGCTGTTTCCTGAGATCAACTTTGGAAGCCCACCTGTTGCAGATATGCCCATGGAAGGGGCCTTCTCAGTGGTGGCATCACAACTGCAGAATTCCCCCTCTAGGATAGTCACTTTTTGTGTTGATCGTATTGGTTTAAACTGAGTCTTCTGTCTAATGAGAATTGTTTTGCTGTTTTATATTTTCTCATTCTTTCCCCGTGTTTTTATTTTACCATATATTGATTTGTTTGTATTGTATAATGCCACAATGGGGGGAAATCTATTTGAGAAGGTTTCTATTCCTCATTGGCCAGTGGCCAGCATGGAAACACAAGCCAGCATCCCTCTTAAAAGGCTAGTAAAATAAAAGGGGGATGAAGGCTAGTAGTAACTTTTGTGGGCTTATTTACAACTGCCTTCAAAGCTGCCTAAAATATTTGCAGCTGAGAGATCACTGGGTAAATTGTTTCCACTTCCATATTAACCTATCTTCAAAAGCTTAGTTTGTCTTCAAAAATTAATGAAGGCATCAAAAGAAACCCCAGAATAGACGGGAGCTTGGGAAAGCTTAGTTGCAAGTGAATGATGATGAACTAAGAATGCAATTTGGACAAAAAGAAAATGCAAATTCCCCACCCACATCCCCATTCAGAAATATTAGGGGGCTGGGTAGCTGCAGAGCTTTATTGGGTGCCTTAACAACAGACCTGAAAAACTTTCATAATGTAATTTTTCATTCTATTTTTTTGTTTCTTCAGCAAAAAAAGGGAAACTGCATCTGTAGAGCAAACAGCATAAATCATATTTATCGTGGGATATGGCCTAATGCAGAAATGCATAAATATTTATTATTGCATTAATGCAAAGGCTGGGAGGTTCCTGGCATGGGGCCATCTGGAGTTATGCATCTGCATACACAGAGGACAACACATTAGTATCTGTATGCCATGGCTTCTCAGATTTCCCCCTCCTTTGCTCTCCATGAAAACCAATTACATTTTGAATTACTCAGCTTCGCTTACTCTTGGGTGGGTTGAGTAATAAATGCCCACTTATTCCAAGATATAATATACATGTGTATGATACTAAGGGGGGGGGGGAGCAAGGGAGAAGTGTCAATTAGACCAGTTTTTTAAACTGCCCCAGAGATTGCTGGCTTAACACTAATTGATGACCTAGTAATGTGCAATATTCCATATAAAATAATTTATCATCTTTTCTGACTCCCCAAAGCTTTGCATAATGTAGCATGATTACCACAGTGATGGATATAGCCAAATTGACTAGATGGGCTTCCCACAGTGGAGGGAGGCAGAGAGAACATGCATAGAGTAAAAACATTTCCTTTGCTAATTCTCAGTTTAGGATATTGCAGAGTGTGTGTTGAGCGGAGCAAAGCAAGATGGTAAAAGCTGCTGCGAGTTCAAAAGTCTAATTGCCATGGTGCTATCCCAAGAATGTACCGTATTTTGCTCTATATAAGATGCACCAGACCATAGGACGCACCTAGTTTTTGGAGGAGGAAAACAAGAAAAAAAATATTCTAAATCCCAGAAGCCAGAACAGCAAGAGGGATTTGGCTTCTGGGATAGCCGCGCAGCCTTCATTCGCTCCATAAGATGCACACACATTTCCCCTTACTTTTTAAAAAGGAAAAAGTGCGTCTTATAGAGCGAAAAATACAGTAATCCCTTCTTCAAAGCATGGCTTGGGAGATTCTCTTTTAAGGTGTTGTTGCAATTTGTATTACACTTTTTTCAAAGGCATTCCAAGTGGCTTAATAAAATAAAATAAAATCCCTGTTCCACAGTCTGAGCTCTCCTCCTCATCACCATCCATTTTGTTTTGTACCCAACCTCCCTTCTTCTCTCATAGTATGACTAGTGTGGTCACCTTAGGGCAAAGTAGGGATTTTTTTGCCCACTTACTTCTTTTGGAAGCTGGTTTTCTTTCTTTCTTTCATGTACTAAACATGGTGGGGTGTATTATTACTAGACTAATCTGGTTGATAGCTCAATCTGACTCTTTAACTGTTTGACAGGGCCAGGATTATGACTGAAATTTACTGATAATAGACCTTGAACAGCTCCATTTGGAGTTTTCTTGGGGAGGTAGGGACAGACACTGACAGCATGCATTAAAATCTTGGATTTATTTGTTGATTTCTATGGGTAGTGCTCACTATTGTCCCTGAGAAAGTGTAAATGGCCACTCAACAAGAAATGACATATCCCGCCGCTATCAGGCGCAGAAAACAAGAGCTTTCCAATGTCAACATGTAGGTGAAGGCAAATACTTAATTTTATTCATGTTGTCCAATTTTAAATTGTAGTTATGGCCTAATTTGTATTGAAATTGTCCTTTGTTTTTTCCGGTGTTATGTTTCGCTGACTAGCTGTACGAGTCAATCTGGTCTGTGACCGTTTAATAAAATTTGATTTTTTGACATATCCTAAGAATAAGACAGCTCTCTCTTACCTCTGTCTCCTTCTTCTTCTTTTCCTTTCTCCCTCACAGCTTTCAGCCACCCCACCTTCTCACACCCTGGTCAACAGTCAAGGATCATTCTATGGGCACTGAGCATGGGCTGTTTGGGGTCCCCTGACTCCTTTAGGCTTCCTGCCCCTAAAGTTTTTTTGTGCTTCAGCCAGCTTTGGGGTTATCTTGAGTCTTTTATATGTCATGCTTGTGAGTGGATAGTGTCATTTAAGCTACAGGAGCAACAGTACCCGGAGAATGGCATTGGAAATTGGCTCTAGGGTGATTCAAATTGTCTTAATAAAGTAGAACGGTCTATTTGACTGAACTGGAAACATTGTTAACCATTAGAATAGTCCTATTAACAGCTGGAACTATCTTGCAAATGCATCAGAAAGCAAAAAAAATAAAAAAATGAGCATTTCAAAAATAAGTTTTTAAAAGCTTCCATGCATTAGAAATCTGGTTAAATCATTTATTGTTTTCCTTGCACTGCAGAGGGCAGTAAATATTGAAAACAAACTTCAACACAAATGTGCCACAATTTTGTTTTTGAAATTAAGAATTGTTTCCATCTCTCATCTTTAAAAATGGACTGGAGCCACAGGCAGATATTAAGGGGATAGAAACATTGGGTGGGGTCATTCATCAGCAGTAATGAACTGCTTTCCAGAACTGAGAAGTAGTTAAAAGTGTGTTAAATCATGCATGAGAGCTTGATTCGCTGCTTAATGACAATAAATAAAGGATTGTACGAATGTGAAGAAGAAGAACAACCTGCCAAATGAATTGGAATGGGGCACTAAAAGAATATATATTGCAATCTCATCCTTTGGCTAACACAGAATGACACAATAACGCAACTGGAAGGGAGTTCTACAAAATTGAGCCCATAGTACTGAACATACATTTCCTTGTCGATACAAGCTGTGCATGTGAGCCATGGGGGACCACTAGCTAGGACTCCCCACCACCACCACCAAAAATAAGGTGTTTAAGACAGGTAAACACATATGTGTTGTATTGCTTGAAGACTGGTCAAAGGTGAATGGGTGGTGGGAAATCAAGGATGGGGGACTTGTGGTTGTTTCAGATGTTCTTGGACTTCAACTCCCATCGGCCCCAACCACACGCTCACAGATGATGGGACTTAAGAGTCCAACAGCATTTGGAAGGCCACAAGTTTCCCATCTCCTGAGGTAAATGGGGCTTGGTCATCATCCTTTACTGCCATGTAAAGGTTTCTGGGCATGCAACCAGAAAGTGATATACCAGAGACTTAGGTGGCCCTGAATCAGTGTACAGTGGTACCTCGGGTTAAGTACTTAATTCGTTCCGGAGGTCCGTTCTTAACCTGAAACTGTTCTTAACCTGAAGCACCACTTTAGCTAATGGGGCCTCCCATTGCTGCCGCGCCGCAGGAGCACGATTTCTGTTCTCATCCTGAAGTAAAGTTCTTAACCCGAGGTACTATTTCTGGGTTAGCGGAATCTGTAACCTGAAGCGTCTGTAACCCGAGGTACCACTGTATTTCTCCCATCATATAAGAAATTGGGAATGCTGAGGGCAAAATCATTTGGGAGCATTTGGGTATATACTCTAGACCATTTGGATCTTGTTTTCGGTCTCTGGAAATTCACCTTCATTTGAAAGGAGTAAGCTGCCAATAGTATCCTTGCTCTATTTCAGGCTTCCTCAACCTCAGCCCTCCAGATGTTTTTGGCCTTCAACTCCCATGATCCCTAGCTAGCAGGACCAGTGGTCAGGGATGCTGGGAATTGTAGTCTCAAAACATCTGGAGGGCCGAGGTTGAGGAAGCCTGCTCTATTTCCTTAGACATTCCCCCACCCATTCTGAAACCTATCAATCGTAAATTTATTTAACAACATAGCTATATTTGCTCACCGAATGTAAGAAATGCTATATTATTAAAAATGATAGTAATAAATTAATTGCTTAGATCTCTGCTAGCATATAAAATTGAAATCTGCCCCCTCCTCCTTTGTGTAAAATTGAGTGTAAAGTGCAAGCGAAGAGGTCTAACATACTTAGATACTTTGAATTGTCTCTACCAATTATCTTAAAACTAATTAGCCACTTTTCATTAACATGTACTTCCAACATGAATTGAATTTTTAAAACTCATTTTAAAAATTGCTGCACCTAATAAAAACCTGTTATTATTACTAATTCCTCTCAGTGCTGTCAGAGCAAAGCCAGGTTTTATTCATACCATTAAACTGGAGGTGAAAATAGCATGGGGGGCAATAATAGGTTTTCTAAGTTAAAAACCTTCCTATTTTGTGAGCTATTTTATCCAAAGAAAGTAATTATTTCCCTAATTGCGGTTGCCCATGGGGGGGCACTTGGGCTTACTGGTTGGTTGGTTGGTTGGTTGTTTGGTTGGTTGGCACTCATCAGTCTTGCAAGACAATGGAAGAAGGCACCTTCAGGTGTGAGTTAAAGAGTTTCAGCTGCTGTGGCTGTAGAGACTGATATGGGAGAGAAATGTTTTGTTGTGGCTGGGCCAGATAAAGGCATCTGCTTATGTGGACTGTTGACCTTTGAGCTCTAAAGCCACACTGTGGTCATCTGTTGAGAACTATATGGGTGAAGGCTTTCCTCACAGTACTTAGAAGGGAGATTTCACAGTAGTTGTTACAGTCATGGCAGAAACTTTTGGTCTTGTACAGGTTCACAAAACTGGAGTCACACATGTCTTGTGGCATGGATAATGTTTCCCAACACCACAAGAAAAGGTAATGGAGGTGCTTCATGAAGCAAAAGTTGAGGGCAGCAGGTCAGAGGACAAGCCAGGACACATGGTCCTGCTGTCCTAGTTTGGGCTTATATTCTCTGAAAATATATGTGTTCATATATTTCATATTTTTTCCTACTCATCTCAGTGGCGTTCCTCAGAGATCTTGGAGTATGTTATATGACCATGGCCTTGAATTGTATACTTGTGTGTCTGGTCAATATTATTAAAACTGAGGTTGTGTACCGTAAACCACCTGCCACACTCTCAGAGTCTCAGATCCCTCAGAGCTTAGACAGCTTTCCTTGTGCTTTTAAGGAGCAGACTGTACTTTCTTCTTAGCCTTCCTGTCAGACCAGAGAAGCCCTATTAATCACTGAAGGTGGGGGAGGCTGTAGAAAAATCCACCTAACACTCTTCCCCAGTTACAATAGCCTCCTTCCTGAGTGAGACTCTGCCTTCCTAGAGATGGGGGACATTTGGGCTTGGTTCACATTTTAATGCGATACTCCCTAATTTACACTCCCCCCCCAAAAAAAGACCCCACTTCAGCCACAGCACAGCTTACCTTCACAACTGACACTTCTATGAATTTTGTAATAAAAATAGAAGTGGGAGATATAGACTATCTTAATCACTGAACAATCTGAAAAGATTATTGCAGCCAAACCCAGGAATAAAGAGGTGAAATGGATGTGATGTTTTGAACTAGCTTGACATTTTATTCATAGCATCAGCAGGGAATGAGAAGTGCAGGAAACTAACTTCAATGACAATTATTATTATTATTATTATTATTATTATTATTATTATTATTACTACTACTACTACTACTACTACTGTTACTATTACTATTATTATTTACAGTCATATGCACACTTAGGGCACTTTCGTATGGGGCTTAATTTACAAGGTCATTGATAGCAGTTGTGTTGTTTTTTAAAAAATACATCTTATTGGATTTCTCCCAGAAAGGATCAATCCAGTTTAAAAGGGGGGTGGGGGTGGGATACAAGTTGGCATTTAGATGCCAACAGTGTTGTGTGTGAGTGTTGCATAATGCTTGCAAAATGCTTGCTTGCATGCATGAGCAGCAGCAATTTCACAATAAACACCCATCTGGAAGCAGCTCTAAATTACATCATCCCCATTCAGAATCCTCAAGGAAGATTCAGCTACAGCCAGACAATTGAGAAAAGCATCTTCCAGGTGTTCTGGCTCATCAGCTTTTTTCTGACATCAGCTGTGTACACACTCCCATTTATTCTGCATCCAGTGCACTCTCCCACTGGTTTGAGAAGCAGTGTACCTAAGACATTAGCTGCAATCCATACCTAATCTGAATTTATCTTGCTGTTTCTTAGCAAATACTGCATTTTGATGTGTTTCTCCTCAAACCTTCTTTGATATGTATTGCGATAAAGAATGAACTTATTGCCTTTTAAGCAAATAGTGTGTACACAGCCAAAGTATCCAAAAGGCACACCTGGCCAGTGACTTTAAGCGATCTTTCTTGTCCCCATTAACCCTCTTTCTGTCTAAATCATGTCTCCTATTGTTGTTGTTGTTGTTTAGCCGTTTAGTCGTGTCCGACTCTTTGTGACCCAATGGACCAGAGCACGCCAGGCACTTCTGTCTTCCATTGCCTCCTGCAGTTTGGTCAAACTCATGCTGGTAGCTTCGAAGACACTATCCAACCATCTCATCCTCTGTCATCCCCTTCTCCTTGTGCCCTCCATCTTTCCCAACATCAGGGTCTTTTCCAGGGAGTCTTCTCTTCTCATGAGGTGGCCAAAGTACTGGAGCCTCAGCTTTACGATCTGTCCTTCTAGTGAGCACTACGGGCTGATTTCCTTCAGAATGGATAGGTTTGATCTTCTCAAGAGTCTCCTCCAGCACCATAATTCAAAAGCATCAATTCTTCAGTGATCAGCCTTCTTTATGGTCCAGCTCTCACTTCTATACATCACTACTGGGAAAACCATAGCTTTTACTATACGGACCTTTGTTGGCAAGGTGATGTCTTTACTATGCAGCAACTGAACAATAACCCTATAACAATATTGTGTAGATCCTGCAAACAAGTGGATGTGCTTTGGGAAAGTGGGAGAGCAATTAATTTGTGTGCGTGTGTGTTTTTATTTAAAAAAAACATATGATCTGTATGCTGGGAAAGAACGCAATACAAATAGGAAGGGTGTCAGTAACGAGGTCTGAAAAGAGGGAAGTAACTTGATATATATGCGAAATACAGTGACATTTGTTCAGTTCCAATTTGATAAAAGGCTTGGATGGCTTTTATTCAACTGTGAATTTGTTGTCTAGGGAACAATCCTATAACACAAGAAGCCGGTGTGAAGCTCTGGAACTGCCTAGAGAGTCCCCACTGCTGATCTTAGCACCCAAGAGAGTCTGTAAAGGAGGAGGCAGTGACTCAGATTGTTTGTCTCTACCATGCATTTGTCTGGTGTTCTACTGCAAAGTGATTTGTTTGCCCCAATTACTCACCAGAATTATAAACTTAGAAATTATGCTTTTGGAGACACCATCACCACAACAACAACGACTTAAAGTCCCGTTCTATAGAGTTAGGTCCATACTATTCCCACTACTACAAAGATATTCCTCTTTTGCTTTCTAAATATAATCACTTATTGTATTTTTATCTTGTCTTTCCTCTGAGTTCAAGGTGGCGTGCATAGTTCCTCCTATCCAATGTGATCCTCTCAACCTTCAGCTTTAAATTTAAGCCTTAAGAAGACTTTGAAAAGAGCTCAAGGCTTGAGGCCTAAGATGAGCTCAGACCAGGTCCTCAGTGTTTGCCATCAAAGTAGCAGGCAATCGGATAAAAGAAAACACGCCAGAGGATGCCTTTCAAAAGACAGTACATGCATAATTTAATGTGTGAATCCAGGTAGAATATGCTATGTATAAAATGGCTTAATATCTCATAAGATTAGCCAGTTACACTTCGCACTATTATCTGGGAGCTTTTGTGTTCTTGCCCAACTGTAATTATTTAAACGCGTCTGTAACCCGTGTTGCACATACAGCTCTCAAGGTCACTTCTAATCAAGAATGGTGGTTACTGCAAATTCTGTTTATTACACTTTTCTGTTTATTACACTTTTAGCAGTAATATAAAAATTAAGTGTTTGTATATAGAAAAGCCAGAAACTGATTTAACATCTCTAATGGCAAAAAATAGTGCAATTTAAGGTTTCCAGCAGAATCTGTTGGAAGCTAGCCCCCGGTCAAATTCCATTTAAATGAGTCGTGTGCTGTGCTATTATCCACTCCCGTTACAGTAGTACCTCGGGTTAAGTACTTAATTCGTTCCAGCGGTCCGTTCTTAACCTGAAACCGTTCTTAACCTGAAGCACCACTTTAGCTAATGGGGCCTCCTGCTGCTGCTGCGCCGTCGGAGCACAATTTCTGTTCTCATCCTGAAGCAAAGTTCTTAAGCACTATTTCTGGGTTAGAGAAGTGTGTAACCTGAAGCGTATGTAGCCTGAAGTGTATGTAACCTGAGGTACCACTGTATTTTAATCAAGTGCCTCCGTGAGAACTTCTCTGAAATATACTAGAACTTCTCTGAAATATACTAGAAATATACTAAAAGTAAACAGTTACAAATTACTTTCAGTGGAAATCAGTTTAGGAAGTCAGACTAGTAGGGTCCCCAGAGGGAGATATACAGAATGATAAATGTTGGTGTTTAGACAAAGTTGGTGTTTCTACAGTATCCATGAATCTGCATGGCATGACATTTGCTGCATAGCATATCCTCCCAGTGCCCTGATTTTCCAGGGACTGTCCCGGAATTTATGAAAGCTATCCTGGTTCCTAATTTGATCCTGGAAGGTCCCTATTTTCCCTGCCAGTGCCCCGGCAGAGGACTGGGGCGCATTTGGCGAAAAGAAAGCGACAGCGGAGCAGAGTGCAAGGAGTCCTGATTAAAAAAAGGAAAGAAAAAAGATGCATTGTGCATCCACGTCTAATCTTGCCCCTTTCTAAAATTTATTTATTGATGTGTGTTTTTCTTTTGGTAAATCAACCAAAAATTAAAATGAAATACAATTGGGATTAAGGGGTTTTCTTAGGATGGCGGAGGATGTATGTGCTGTGTCCTGTTGGTTGCATTGGTGATGGCATTTGCCTATTGCCCAATAGGAAATGCTCTGCAAGGGCATGTGTAACAAAAATGGGGGGTTGAGAAGGGTCAGCTGTAAGAAATGTCCCTATTTCCATCTGAGAAATGTTGGAGGGTATTACATAGTTGCATGAAAGGTCTACAGTGGAATGAGCTCAGACACAGGTCTATGAAAGTGATGGCATTGAGGCCAATGGTAGTCTGTGGCCAGAAAGGACACCCAGCTGCTCCTTTAAGCACCAGAGATTATCATATTACCACTCTGGCCTAGTGGGGATGGGAGATTTCCTTGGCCGGTGTTGTTGAATTCCCTTTATAACCTAATGGACGAAGAATCAAACATGTAAGTGGAAGACTTTTGTTTTGTTTTGTCTTTGCTGCCAGAAAATATATTAAAATGTTTGCACTGACAGCAAAAAGCTTCCTCATAAATAGAGGATGCATTCATACAATGACTGTATTCAAAATATTTCCCAACAACACATAAAAGTCAAGTATAAATTGTCCCTATCATAGAAACTCTACTACTAGTGTCATTTTTTCCTGAAACAACCACAACATCCTTAGCCATACATGTTTTTCTAGCTTGAGAGGCATTTCAGTTTGTGCATATCTGACATATTCATTAAGGATTTTTATATTTGCCTATGGCTAAGGTTCATGACACAGCAAGATGCACTGTTAATATGATGTGCCTAATGTTCCCTTTGAGTTGGAGACATCCAAGTTCTGATTTATAATTTATACAAATAATAATGATATTTCATTTAATAATGATTTTGATTTCATAAAAGCAAATACAACTTAATTCAGAGAAAATATGTTTAAGATGAGGGCATTAATGGGAGTATGCCATCATTTTGATTTTCTAAGAGGTAATGTGCACCTTAGCACCAGTTCCTGGAAACTACAGGACGGGCGAGTGCTGTTGTGATCAGGTCCTGAATGTAGGCTTCCCAAGGATATCTGGACTTCACAGGTCATTGGCTTGATCCAGCATGCTGTTCCTGTGCTCAGATTCAGAAATCTAACATGTGGGTCACTCACTCAAAATTTTAGTTTGCTGCTTTTGTTTCTCAACACACATGTATGCACCTCCCCCCCCCCGATAGTGTGGCTACTGAATAAACTTCCTGTCAGGGGTTCAGGAGCAGAGACACAGGAGATGGAGCAAATGGAGAGCGAGGAGGAGAAATCCGAGGGGGGTGTAGGCAGTGACAGTGGTCAGAGAGATTCCACGAGTCTCTCCAGCGAATCGGAAGATTCACAGAAAGGAGCGCCGATGGCCAGGGCAAGGGGGGTGCCAAGGGGGAAACCCCAGAAGGAAGGGGCCAGCGGGGACTCCCTGAGCAGCAGTTGGAAATCAGGACCAGCTTCCCCACCAGATCGCAGTGGGGGGGGAGGAGTCCCAGGCATCGGGACCAGTGTTCTCACCACCAGAGAGAGGAGATGAGTCAGGATTGACCACGCCTCCATCGGAGAGCGGGGAAATGGTCAAGAGGAAAGTCACAGGCTGGGCGCGCGCGCCAAGTGTGGTGTAGTGTGGTGTAGTGTGGTGTGGTGTAGTGGTTAAGAGCGGCAGTCACATAATCTGGGGAACCGGGTTCATGTCTCCGCTCCTCCACATGCAGCTGCTGGGTGACCTTGGGCCAGTCACACTTCTGTGAAGTCTCTCAGCCCCACTCACCTCACAGAGTGTTTGTTGTGGGGGAGGAAGGGAAAGGAGAATGTTAGCCGCTTTGAGACTCCTTAAAGGGAGTGAAAGGTGGGATATCAAATCCAAACTCTTCTTCTTCTTCTTCTTCTTCAAGTTCAAATGTACAGGCGAGCGGCACAGCAGGTAGCCCGGATAGGGAGCCAGGTCCTAAAGCCCACCGGAAGGAAGGGCAAGACTCAGGGGGGTCAGCGTCAGAAGAGTCCAGGAAGGAGGAAACCCCAGGGGGCAGAAGGACCCAGAGGAGGAAGGAACAGCGCAGGAGGTGGAGCCGGGCTAGGATCTTAAACTGGTGCAGAAGGGATAGTGACTCAGAGGGGACTTCGCCGATCTAGAGTCAAGACGTAGGGCTGCACGCTCTGGGGTTTGAAATGGAAACTAAACTTCAATAAAGACTTTTGTACATTACATCAACCGGGCGTTGGTCCTCTGTGAGCTGGGACCTAGAGGCAGCTCTGACACTTCCAAAGTTTCCTTCGGGGGGGGGGGGAAGTATGGCAGGTTTGGATGTGAAAACACATCTTCACATAAATTGCTTTGATTGCTGTCACTGATTATGTAATTTTCTGCCACATAACATTCATTAATCTAAAATATGGGACAGACACACACCATTTTTTAAATATAGTTTTGCCTAAATTTGACTTGCAGTACAATCCAGTGTATGCCTACTTGGAAGAAGAATTCAATGGGACTTAATCACAGGTAAGGAATGCAGCCTCAGAGTATTAAGAAAAACCAGGTTACTTAGGGAGTCATCCTATGCACAAGAAGTTGACATGAAGTCCATTGGTATAAAGTAAGCCAGCACAAAATTCTGCTAGATCCAAACCCCATTCAGTGATGAGCTCCTCTGCTTAAGCCTGGCAGAGGGGAAACATGCCTTTAAAATAGTGTTCTATGCTGGGTTGTCAGGACTGAGCTGACTGGGCTTAGGGTCCAGCCTAAGTTCTCTTTCTGGTCCTATCCCAGCCATGTCCCCCCCCTTTTGGTGGGCTGTATACTCATCTCAGCTCAACCAGCATTGGCTCAGCCAGCTGAGCCAGAGATCCACTATATCCTAAGCTGCTCATCCTGGCAGATCTTACCACAGGATTATCCCCTTGCTCACTATGGTTACTTTTAGCTATCATTTATTAACTTTCAGAACTTTAACCTGATGCTTGACATTTAAACAAGCTACATATTCACTATAATAATACAAACAAGTTTAGATCGAGGAAGCAAATCATTCCAGATATTTCTCTGCATGCTAACAGGGTCAGGAAGATGTAGACATTTTTAAGAAGGAATTGTGAACTAGGAAAGAAGCATTTCTAAATCATATGCATTGGACTTGAAAGTTGCATGCCTGCCCTGTTGCATCCTCCTCACGTTGTCAGGGGCTGGAAGGAGGAGGAATGGTGGGGACCACCCCCTCTCCTGAACCTTCCTGAGAACAGGAAGACAGTATAGATTTAGAATAGTGGTTTGCAGAAGGTCATAGTTCAGAAGGTGAAGAGGGGAGAAGCTGGGAAATACTGGAAGAGCAACAGCAAGAAGAAGCAGCAGGGGAGAGACAGCTGACAGACTCAGTGTCTTTGGAAAGCATTCCTGACCCCCCACCCCCCAGGACCAGGCGAGCATTGAGAGTAGCAGAACAGAAAGCTCAGAGGCAGAAAGCTCAGATTAGCCAACACAGGGGGGACATGGAATAGGAGAGATGGAGGGGGTGGGACTTTACTCAGAGCAACGCCATTACCTTAGGGAGACTGCATTCCTTCATCGCTCTCTGTGAATATATTGAATAAATTGCTTGGTAAAATCTCTTACTTTTATCTGCTTCTTGGTTGCCATAATTGGAGGGACTGGATTCCTTGAAGCCTGACACACACTGGCCTCTGTGCCTCATCTCTCCATCATGCCTGGGTGCCACGAAGACACACCCTGCCACTAACAGTAAGTGCCACACTTTTAACATTTAGGAGGGAAAGATGCCAGTACTGTGTATCCTTGAGTACCCCCAGGAAAAAAAGCACTGGTGTTAAGTGTGTTTCACACTATTCACTCCGATATTATCAAAGATATTGTGCATGCCAAGAAACAGCAAAACAAACTAAATAGACCATGTGTGTTCATACTTCTACAGGTATAAAATAATGCATTTCAAAATAACAACATGACTTCTGCAAGGAACTCTAGATACACACTTTCATTTGGTAGCTACACTTTCAAACATAGCTACAAACAAAAAAACCAACTGAACAATGCAAAACCTTGGGCATCTGACATACTACCAATGAAAGGTACTTAAAACTAAGGGGGGGGGGGGAATTTCCCACTTATGTGGGAATTAGAAGGAACTGATTTCAAATGAAGTACACTTTCTCCAGAAGATCACCTTCATAAACAAGGTTAGAAGGCAGAGTAGTTCAACACTGCTTTATGTTTTCTTTTCTTCATTTACAAAATCGGAATGGCATAGATTCAAAGTGCATTTATAATGCAAAAAAGCTAAAGCACATGATAAAATAAACATTAGATAACGCAGTGGTATGTCCTTGTGTTCTGAGTAAATTTGCACAGCATTGCAGAGTAAAAAGGATCTTACAACAGCACAGGGGTACCATTGTTAACAGCTGATTATTAATAAGTAAGTAGGCATTTCAAGTGGGCATCTTCCGATTTGTAATTGATTGAAAAAAATGTTAAAAATGATTTTTGTTAAAAAAACCAGAAGCTTTCTTAATAGGATTAATAGGAGCTGAACTACCCAAATAACAGAAAAGGATATTTTTGTATGCCACAACAGCTGCCCGGATCCTGTTAGCTCAAAGATGGAAGGAAGAAATGATGCCAACAAAAGAAGAATGGCAAATCAAACTTACGGATTATGCAGACTTAGCAAAACTGACAGCAAAGCTCAGAGACTATGATAATGAGAAGTTTTAAAAAGAGTGGGAAACATTTATTGTATATGTGCCAAAATACTGTAAATAATTTGAAACATTAGCAGGCTTTGACTAAACGCTTAGATAATTACCAGAAATTTAGATAATTAAGGATATAATAATGGGTTAAGCATAGATATAGAAGTGCAGAAGAATTTGTTATATATAAGGAACCAGAAGTGGGAATGGAGGGAAGTCGTGAAATTTTAAGAATCTCACAAGAGATAGTGTTGAAAGGATAAATGTATATATGGGGAGGGGGGACCTGTTTTTGATGTTATTTGTGAAATTATTACTTATTGTGGAAAGAAGAAAAGAAAGCCAATTAAAAATTCATTTACAAAAAAATAAATTAAATAAATCAAGTCGGCATCTCCCAAAGCACATGTGGAAGGATGTTCCAGCATGCTCTCTCATATATTCCATCTTTCCTCATAGGATCTCAAGTTGGTGTACATGGTTCTCCCCTTCCACATATTATCTTCACAACAAAGCTTGGATAGTTTAGACTGAGAGGCAATGACAGGCCCACCTAGAAAACTTCTTGGCCAAATTGAGATTTGAACCTTGGTCTCCTGGTCCTAGTCCAACACTCTAACCACTGTGCTAGAGAGGGACAGGATGCCGGGGGGTGGGGGAGGAGAAGAGGCTGCCTCACCCATCTTGGGTTCTAGTTGCAGCACACAGCTTAATTCCCAAGGGGTTGTGTCCCTGACAGAAAAAAGATTGCCCCCTCCTGTTCCAAGCTGTATATAGGGTCTAACATATCTAAATCTTTGTATATTCAGGATCCAGTTAAGAGTAAATCATTGCAAAGCCTCTTTAATCCCATTAGGTATTATAAAAGGGCATAACACGATGGACCTTGACTGTTCCTAGGGTTGCATTCACATAAAGAACATAATAGAGTACAGTAGGTGTACCAAGCCTCCTAGGAACGCAGGCACTGCTTGACCTTGGAGCTTTTTTCTGTAAAGGAGAAAATACAAAGGAAATATATCTGCAATTATTGTCACTGTGGAGAACAAAATGGAAAGTTGGCTGAAATGAAGGAAGGTTTTCAAAAGCCTTGTGTTGGCTGCAGTACAATATGGTTTCTAACCCTTGCAGCTATCCTGCTCACTTGCTCTGCTCCTCCTGCAAGAAAAAAACATTTCGTTTCACAGCTGAGGTGTCTTCGTGGTTCCGAACAAGGTCTAACATTCTTTCCACTGGAACAGCACCTGCTTGTCAAGTCATCTTTTATCTGGGTGGTGATAAGCCACACGGCGTTGTATGCTTTACTTGCACGGAGTTAAGTGACATGATATGGCATGACAGATGAAGCCAGACCTCAAAGCACAGCACTTTCTGCTTTGAGATACACCACAACACAATAAACTGAGTGTATTTGGCTCCGCAAATCAACAGCCAAGATCCTCAACTGAAGAGAGCTGTCAGAGAATCTTTGCATTCACTACTGGTGATTCATAAAGCATCTGACTACCTATTGTTAGAAACTGAATTCTGGGTAAGATAGATCTTCTGGTCTGCTGCGGTTCTTCTTACAGTCTCCTTCTTATTTTAAAACAGTTACCATTCATGCAGCCTTAAGCAGACAGTGGGACTTGCTACTGTTACTGTTTCCTGGGCCTTCATGTGAGGTCATGAAGCATTTGTTCTGCCAGAAAGCTATATGCCAGGGATAGCCAACATGGCACCTTCCACATGCTGTTAGACTACAATACACATCAACTCCAGCCGGCTTGGGCAATGATTAGCTATCATAGGAGCTGTAGTCCAACAACATCTGTAGGATGTGTCATTAGCACATGACAAAAAAAAATACGGGCATTATATAAAGCTGTTTGGTCTGTGAATTTCTGAGACAACAATTTTGGGTTTCCATATGTGTATTTGTACATGTATATATGCATATACATACTTGCTTGCACCTGTGTCTAAAGGTGTATCAGTAATGAGAAGCTCCATGGGGCACAACATGTTGTTGTTTGCCAGTGGTATGAAGCTATTTTCTGCATCCAGTGCCATAATGTACAGCTGCCCCCTACCTTCCTTGACCTGAAGGGTATTTCCTGGGGAAAATTTAGCCTGCCCAAGATTTAGCCTTTTCTAGTCACCCTCAGCTGTATTGTTGAGAAAGAGGAGGCTACTATAACTGGCATGAAGGAGCAGGATAGTCTCTGGATGACTCCAGAATCAGTGAGTGGAAGGAGAGCCACTTTTCAAGCCCTCCTCTCATCTGCCTCGGTTTTATTACAGTCACAGCTGAGGCTCTAACCCAGCTTGTCAATTAAGTTCCCTGCTTTGGCTCCGAAGTACAGGCATTGCAACTGTAAACACGGCTTCCCTTTCTTATAGGTAATGCATATTTAAAGCTTGGAGTGATTTGTCCTGACATTATAGCACCTTAGTGCTATTTCCACTTATCTGATTTTGCTTCATTTGTTTATGGGAGGTAATACACAAGTGCCCCTGCACACCCTCCACAGAAGGAATTAATTTTGAGTACTTGCAAAATATGGGATTGAATAATTCACTTTTAATGAAACCCTTTCTCTGTGACCTGTTAAAACAGGCTCTTTTTATTAATACTCATAAGATTGTTTACTTACAGTAGTGGGCATAAGTGAATTAAGAAGGCTTGTCTTTTGAGACAAGTGGATCCTCATAGGAAGTGCTGGCTTCAGCTTTTGGAAGGCAAGATACCCAGAGCATCTAAATACTGTTAATATGAAATGCTGTCAAATGATTTGAATACCATTGTGCATCAGTTGCTAAATGCTAAATACTACTGCACACCAACTGTGAAATACAGTCATGTATAAAATAGCATTGCAATTGCATCTCAGGTATTTTCTGATATTAGACAGCGATGATAGTGAAAAAAATCACAGTACAGTGGTACCTTGGTTTACAAACTTAATCTGTTCCAGAACTCCGTTCTTAACCAAAGCATTCTTAAACCAAGGTGTGCTTCCCCATAGCAGCGGGGGGACTCAATTTACAAATGGAACATACTCAACAGGAAGCCAAACATGTTCTGCTTCCAAAGCAAAGTTCACAAACCAAAACACCTACTTCCGGGTTTGCAGCGTTCTTAATCCAAGTTGTTAATAAACTAAGCTGTTCTTAAACCAAGGTACCACTGTATTTCAGATATAGATAACAAATATTTGGTGAATACGTGGCAAATATTGAATATCCATAAAATATCCAATACTAAAATTCACAGGGGAGAATTTCTGGGACAAAGTTTCTTTCAAGTCTGCATAGCTCAAGTTTACCTGTTGAAATTTGATGTGGCCCTTCTTTGCAGCCATTACACAGTTTGTGAACTCACCATAGGTAAGAAAACTCACAGACACTGATGAGCACAAACCCCACTTCATCATCCTGTGGTGAAGGGTGGGGGAAGGAGGATACAAAAATCCAAAGGAGTTGTAAATTAAGGTGGGAAAGTTTTTTTTAAAAAATCACATTTCACAAATCATACTTGTCATGTGGCACGTACAGCATTACTACATTTATAATACTTTTTAGAAATGACATTGGGGGAACATATAATGAATGCCAACAGCCACACCATAACTTGGAAAGCCATGCCAGGAAGTGAAATGATGAATACAGCTTGGCATATTGGGAAGAGGTAATTGGAAAACAGCTGGGCAAGCCGAACAATTTGGTGCTCTTCCTTTTGAGGGATAGAAGTCTATCACTTAAAGGGGAGAAAATAGAGTAACATGGCTTTTGCTGCCAATGCTGCCTGTTAGCAGCAGGGATTCCAGTTTCACAGAAACTGATTTTTCAGGGAAGGGGGTCTTCATTTCTATCTGGTTCTTTCTTCCTTCCCTGTAGGAGAGAATGAGGAGGAGGGAGAAAAAGATACATCCCTGCGGGCTGGCTCTGAGTATAATGAGATAGAAGAGGAAATCCTGTCAAAGCTAATATTTCTCTGGTGGAAGACCTTCAGATAAAAATGGCTTGGGACTCAGCATGACAGTTTGCCCTTAAACATAAGATATTTCTACCATATCGTACCAAAAGTGTTCCTAACTTCATTTTGCAAATACAGAGGTATGGAAAAGCCGGGATTAATGAGCTGAAAATCTTTATGACTTGAAACTGGCAAATTACTCCCCACACATAGCCAATTCCAGATGGAGACAGATATAGTATAGAAGTTTCTCACTGTTTTCATAATTTGTGTGGCTTTATAAGCTATATGACAAACAGGCATAACAGTGAATGAAACATTGGCTCAAGCTTCAGTTTTCTTTCCCCCTTTGCTAAAGGTAGGCTGCCCCCCCCCCAATATTTAACTAGCAGCTTTGCCTGGGAATTCTAAGAACCCCCCCCCCCAAAAAAAAAAAAAAATCGCTACAGATTTGGAACTAGTGGTTAAAAACTGTACAGTTTTGAAAGGGTCAGCCCACCATCTTGATTCACAATTGTGTCCAATCGTATCCATACATAGGCAGGAACCTGTTCCTTGATCTCAGGAACCACCATGCAAAACGTAGCTATAATATGTTTATAGGGGTCCAAATGCATAGCAAACAAACAACTTTCCAAAATACAATACAGTAGATTTTGCCAAATTCAAGTGGTTCACTAAGCGAAACTAGTGGCTGCTGTTGTGTGGCAGCAGAGGTGGAAAGGAGCTCTCCAAGGTAAGTGACCAGCACTGAAATGGCAAATGTGATCCTATGTACAAAAGCTCATGGGGCCTGAACTGTGGTAAGTGCAGAGTTGCTGAGCAGATAAGCTGCAGCTCCTGGTGTTACCAGCCTGGGAAAACTGTCCCCTCAACAGTGGAGCACTTACACAAGATGGAGGCAGGATTTGTAAACTGGATGAATGATTCTTCCGTCTTCCATGTGATAGTCCTTGAGATATTTGAAGATGGCTGTCATATATCATCTCAGTCTCTTCTTGTACAGGCTAAGCATAAGGCTTGGTTTCCAGCCCCTTGATCATCTTGGTTGCCCTCCTCAAGCTTGTTTTCTCCTGCTCTGGAGGGTAGGACCTGAACCAATGGATTCAAGTTAGAGGAAAGGAGATTCTGAGTAAACATCAGAAAGAACTTTCTGATAGTAAGAGCTGATTGACAGCGGAATGGACTGCCTTGGAAGGTGGTGGGTTGTCCTTCCTTAGAAGTTTAAAAGCAGAGGCTGGATGACGATCTGTCATGGATGCTTTAGTTGAGATTTCTGCATTGCAGGGGGTTGGTTCTATTAACATCACCCAGAAGGCCAATGATGGATGAAATCTTATTGTAGAGGAACTATCACTTGACAATTAATATAATCCCATGAATAGCGGAGTTGCATGTATTAGCTTTTGCAAGTGCCAAAATCCTCAACCTCTCGGGCTCTAAGTGGATCCTCTTCACTTTCCTGACTTCCTTGTTATTTTCTGGTCATACTGAACCTGCATAACAATGACATGCTTTATGAAAATGACACCATTAGTACTGAGAATGAACCTTTACAGAGCAGTAGTCCACAACCATTAATGTGAGCATAATAAAGGCTGCATGGCAAACATGCTTGAGCAGAAAAAAACCCTTTTCAGTTTACCAAATTTTAAAACTCTTCTAATAAGCAGTCCACACAGCCATGATATAAAGACCAC
This sequence comes from Podarcis gaigeae, assembly GCF_964106915.1. NCBI lineage: Eukaryota > Metazoa > Chordata > Lepidosauria > Squamata > Lacertidae > Podarcis > Podarcis gaigeae. The sequence goes on from NC_139683.1 coordinate 52,440,167, forward strand.
TTTGGATGCTACCAATGTTCTTCTTAGAGCAGTCACAACTCTTGTGTAATTATCAAAGGTGGTGCCTGCAATGCAATTGAAAACCTACATTACCAAGAGCTGTGATTCAGTTCAGGTTCTGCCCATACCCTCTAACTATGTGTTTACTTCACTCAACAGGGACTGTTCAATGAGAGTGAGGATTCATTGCAAGTTCACAGAGGAAATAAAGGCTTGACACAGATTGGCTAGCCTAATCGAGAAGGGACTGCAATGATTGAGAAGTGCAAGAACTCCAGATGTATGCTAACGCCATGATGCATATGAACATATACCAACTGGCAACACAAGCATGACCCCCCTCAAAAAAAAAAAAGGCCTTTATTCAGCCCTGTTGAGAAAAGGCTCCTTCTGACTTGCACCACTAACTTAGGCTACAATCCTGACCAATGAGAATAAGTGCCACTGAACTCAATAGGACCAACTTCTGACTAGTAATGGTTAGAATTCTGGCCTTAATCAATAGCCACTTGCATTGCATAAGGTTAAAGGCCTTACTTCCCAGGTGGGAGATCTCTGTCCAAATATGGTATGGCTGGGTGGTAAACTACCAGTCTGTGTTTTTTATTTGCCATTTTTGCAGCCTCTGTGCCACTGAAAGAGCTGCACCACCTCTTGCTATATTAGGCAGCTCTTAGCACTTAATGTTCCTTCTCCAGCTCCCATCACCCTGTGCCACCATCTTTCCACTTTCACGATGAAACTTCCATTTCTGAATAGTTCTGCAGTCGTTGCCGGCACTCAACTTATCACTGCCAAGCATGAACAGTGGTAATCTTTACTGGATGTTCTAGAGGAGGAAAAATTCTCAAGTCAGAAAGTCATACAGCTGCATGGAATGCAATGCTATCCCTTAACTTTCTCCCTTGCTGTTCCTGAAAGGAAAATAATACTGACAGTTCTATTTGTATGCCTTTATCACTTGGGAGATCACTTTTTATATAGCTTGATATAAAAAACGACGAACAAATATTATTCTGGCTTTAAGAAAAAGTACCAAGATTGCATTTACCTTTGAGGATTATCGATATAAGAAAGTATTGTTAAGAACTCTTATTAAATAAATGTCATATACTTTCAGCTTGATTTTTCCATCTTTATTGATAAGACACTCCTCTCGAGAGGAATATAAAGGTGAGATAAAAACTGTAGAATTTCATTAAGATTATTTTAACCCCCCCCCCCCGATTATACTTACATTACTGGAGTTTCTTGGACTAGGGTAGGAGATTTAAGTTATCTGAATAAAATACCACCATTTGCATCCCATCATTTTATTTATTACTTGTATTCAAAGAAAGAGAAGTGTTTAGCAACAGAGATACTGTAGGATGACAAATCTGTCAGGTCATATTTAAACAGTGAATGGTTTGAGGGGGGGGGGGAATAAAAGCTCTCACCTCTAACTCAAAAGTTCTGGGGAGGAAAGGAATGGACAGAGTGATGGAAAGGAATGGACAGAGTGCAAATCAAGGTCCAAAGATAAATGACCATGGAGTATAAATATAGTTTCACTCTGGGAAAATGGTTTGCAGGGCAGGACTAGTATCTACTTGCCCATGTAATAACCCACTGGCTTGACTGAAACACACTGTGCAAATGGGAATAAATCTAGCCAACAGTGCAATTAATCTACCTGGTGCAAAAAAGTAAAAAAAAAAGTTTTTTAAATGTTAAGCATTAGGAATTCATTTGTTTTAATGGGGTATAAATTTATTTAAATATTTTCTGGGTCATGTCTAGTGGCTAATTACAATTTATCATTTTGTATTTAATGCTTTAGTTTAGTTAAGTCACATGCACCTGTAAATCGCATCGATTTGCACCTGTGTGATGTTAGATTAGCAAAAAATTGTGGTAAGCACTAAGTTAAGGGCTGCATATCACACAATAATTGTGGTCAGCTAGCCAAAGGGAGAGTACAGTGCTTTTGCAACCTGTTCGTTCTGATGGGAGGAACACGTATGCATGATTTGCAATATCAAAATACATGTGACTGTTAACCAGAAAGCACTGGAGGCCTGCTTCTGTGAGGTGTAAAGAGGTGAATGAGGCATAAAGGCATCCCTTATGCAGATAAACTTTTATGAACATGACTAGAAAACCAATAGCCTACACTAGATGATACCTGGTCTATATTACTTTGAAATAACTAGAATCTCAGAATATATGTTGGCTTCTGGCTTCCCAAGCTTGAGACTCAAAATCGATGTGTTGAGCATCTGAGCAGGGGGATGTTTAAGTAGGGAAAGCCCATGGGCATAGACACCTTCACACATAAGCCCTGATCAAGTGAGGGCTTCTATTTGGGAAGAAGGCCACCTAAGCATGGGAGTCTGCATGCATATGCTCTGCTCAGATATCCACACTCATAGGAAAACCATATGATGTTGAGGGGTAAATAATTTTCTGTTTATGCCGTATAAATGTGAAGATTGCATACATCTTTGCCCATAAGGTTGTTTAGTATGAAATACAGTAAGGCTTTTTTTGTGGACTATCTTTTACCCAAACAGTAAAAAGAAAAGAAAGTGTCATTTCCCCATAAGAGCAACTGAAAGTGTTATTATTTCTAATTTACAACCAAACAAGCTTTGCATATGGTTCTTGACACTTTTATCCCTTTAGGGAGAACATCCCTCTCTTGGAATATTTCTGTGTCATATATTTTGCTAATGTCCACAGTCAGGCTTGGTGTGGTTCAGTATTGACCCAGCGAAGGTTTGGCAGCATTAACTCAATGAAAGTGGCAGAAAAATAGTCTGGTTTTTAAAGTCCCGGGGTGCAGTGCTTTCCCTTAAGGTGTCTTTTACAGCATTCTAAAAATGACTAATCCTGACCATCTGAAATAACTCTTCAAAAGGTTCCAGTCATTTCAGTGTAACAAAAACAACAACGTCAAGCAAATTAAACAGAAAGAAAAACAAACATCTCAATTGAATTACATCTGAAGGCTAAACCTCTATTTTCTAAGGCGATGATTACCTGTTCTTTGTTATCCTGCTTTGAAAATGTGTACTAATGCACATGCTATGCATATTTTGTGTAGGATTTGAAGTATATGTGTTTTTTTGTTTGTTTTTAAAGGCTAAAAGAGCAAAACAATTATTGCTTTTATTTCTGTTCACAACTTGAACAGATCTTTAAATTCAGCTTGAAATTTGGAGGCAGTAGCAAACTGGGTGGGTGAAAGGGGGCAATTCTAGGGGGCTGGTAGAATTCACTCTAAGATGAAAGACTGTTTTCCCTTTGGTGATACTGATAGTGGTTCTAATTTTTAATACTTTTCTTCTCTTGTTAAATAGTGCACTGCCCTTGTTAGACACTTGCAGGTAGCTGTTATCAGCTCACCCCATACCCTGGGGAACAATACTATTTGCTGTGGGTTCATAGCATGAGCAAATTGGTGCAACGCCACCTCTTGTTAGTCACTCACTGGTAAACCAGGAATGATGCAACCACAAGTTGTTGTTGGCATCTGTTTGTCTCAGGAGACAATAAAGTGTGCTTCCAGGGTTGAAATCAAACTGAAGTGACTTCCCCAGGGTGCAAGCCTGGACAGTGTATGGAGGTCCTGGACTGCCCAAATAACAAGACTCTGCTCTCAGCTTCTCTGATGCGGTCCAAAGGAGAGCAGAGCAATATGTCTGACACCAGCTTGGCTGCAGGAGTTGCCAGAAGGAGGCATACAAGATGCAACCCAATGGGGAACTGAACTCTGGATTTGTGTAGGGTTTACTCCTTGGTCCATTCTGAAGATATCCCGCAAGGCATATGGAGGTTCAGGATCAGAGTTTACCTTCTTCTAGATGGAGTATCTTTCCAGCTGGATGAGTCCTCTACAGTACGAGCAGAAACCACCTTCTTGGCTGTTGGACTATTGATCTCGTCTGCTCAATTCGTCAGAACCTGTTTTCACATGCAGGGAGGGTCCCTAACTCACAGAGAGTTTGATGCCCATTGACTACCTTCACCTGGTTTAGCCATTTCCCGGGGTATGGCTGCTATCACATGCTGATAGATTCTAGGAGCCACGGGTGAGAGCTGAGTGCATGGTGGGAAACAAAGGTGGACAAACTACCCCAGAAGGAGCAGGACATGCCCCCCAACAGTGGTACCACTCCTCCCCTAACACCCCATACACTGCAGCCACAACAAGTACATGAGAAGTAGCTAATCATCTTCCTAAAAAGAAAGAGATGATAAGAAAAGCTACTAATTAAAGAGCATTTTTAATTGAAGGAGAAGCTGAACAACACTGATGTGGGATGAATCATCATACTAGATACCATGTGGATACCTAATTCCACTCACGACTCAGTAGTGCTAAAACCTTAATGTGAAAGCAGCTGTTACTGGAGGAAAATGAAAAGAAACAAGAATAGGAATTATGACCAATACATTTTTCCTGAAAAAGAAGCTGCAAAGAAATCTCTCCACAAATTTTCTAGGAAATACGGTACGTTCCTTCAATAAACTGCCAGGATTGGGGGAAGGATTGCCACCCATTCCTTCTGACATGGACCAATCAATATTAGCATACCCTGGAGACATGTAAATCAAGGCTGAAGAAAAACCAGTCAGGGCCACTTATGCTAAAGTGGGTTTTAGAATTGTACATGCTAATGGAAGTTAGTATAAATTAAGCACTCTGAGTCATTAGTTAGTCCTGAAAGGCCTTTTAAAAAGAAGTTTACTTTCTCAATTTATTCTGAGCAGGATTTGGGAAATTTCTTCTGACCATTTCAGGATACTTGCAAGTCACTGAGCAGCCACTGACTAGGTTGAGAAAGCAGGTTTTTGGTTGCCTAGGTGACAAACTATGCGTAGTGACAGCTTTGCTAGCTGTCAAAATGGGATTTGGCTTTGCAAAATTAATATAATGTCAGGTAGCCAGATCTTAGATATCATGGTTGATACAAATCAGGTTAATTACAAAATCCTCCTTCTATATCAGCACATAGATTTGATACATGATTAAGTTATATCTAGTCAAAATTCAACATTAAAAATAAATAATTCTTTTTAACTTTAGTATAGAGGGGTTCAGATGATCCCTGCCAGCACACAATGAAGGAACAAGCAGGGGATGGGGTGGAAATGAGGCTGTGCAGTCTGGCCTATCCTCTGATGCACATGGTAGCCATGCCCCCCAGTCTGTGCATTCGGCTGGTATGAGGCACAGCCAAATTACTGTTGAGCTTCTGCAAGCATGATTGCAACACATTGGGCATGCATCCAGTGCACAATTGACCTCCAAGACACATGTACCAAGCCACTCATCCACATAAGGATGCCTAGTTGAGAAGGCACCTCTCATTCATGTTTTTACCCTCTGTGGTTTAGCAATAAAGCTCTGAACTTCAGTTACAGGAAACGACCAGGTAGAGTCGAACAAAATCTACTTCACTGTGATTTGAAATATCAATAAATGAGGAGGAATACGCAGGGCAAGGCACAGCATGCCCAGACTGTCAATGTATTTCTAAGGAGTGCAATGACAGTGTCTGGGGGTAAACAGGCATTATTATTATTATTCTTTTTTTTTTTTTAAGTAGCTCTGACATATTAAGGCAAAATAACAAATCACCTTCAAAACAGGACTAACGCTTGTACTTAATTACTTATTGAAATTTAATAGAGAAAGAGCTGCATTCTGATTTTAAATGAGCAACTTATTGTTAATTCATTGAATTCATCTGTGCTTTTGTATTTTTAATATGTATGACAGAAGAGAGCAGTTTTAGAGTAGGCTGCTGCCAATTGTAATATAAAGTTCTCACACTTTGGGGACTTCATTAGCTTTACAAGTTACTCAGCTGAGGCCACAGTGAGACCTTTTAAAAAAGATAATAAAATATTTTTACTACTGTTTCTGCACTGCCAAGCTATAGTAGAGGTGGTACAATAGCACAGATACTAGAACTGAAAATAGCTTCATCAGAAGAATAGCATGATGGAATATTTTTTCTTTTTGTGTGCTGCTTCAGAGCAGCTGTGCAATATTAATTGTATTTCATGGAAAGCTTCTTCATTATCAGCTCACAACACTGAATATTCGACTGGTCCAAGATAATGGGGTATCTCAAACAAACAACACATTATAGTTCAGAATTTGCTCCTCTTTTTTCCCCCTTCCCATGACAAAACTCTGCACAGTTTGTTGCTTGAGTAAAATGGCTCCCACTTATTTTGGGTTAAATTTTAACCAAAGCACCAAACCTAACATCTCCCTTGCCCAGTCGCCCCCTGGCATGATTTAAAAAGGTCCAAATTTAGTGGGAAGCACTTTACACAGACAAATAAATATTCAGAGTGGCTAAGGGTGGGATTCTAATGCAGTTCCTTTCTTCTTCTTTTTGAAGGGAGTATGTTGTGCTGGGATAACAGAGTACTTTAATCCACTTTAATTGTGCAAACCTAGATTTCTGTTGTGCACTTGAATCCTTCCAGATTTTTTTTTTGATTTTTTCCCCCTATATGACAGTCTGGGGATGACTTGATCAAAGCAGCATCACAGCATTCAGTGATGAGCAAAATCCAGTGGATAGTTAAGTTCCCATTCACACATTAGTCCTCAAACATCCTTTCATAAAAACATATGGAGTGTGAATTTTGCATTACTCTATTTATTGATAGGTGAAGTGTACAGCCCATGTAATAATTGCTAATAACCCTTGTTCCTTCACTTTTAGCCACAGCTATACTGGGGCACATTCTGAAGATATATTTTATTCTACAAAAAATAACCCAGAATAAATATCACTCTCTGATTCACTTGTGCAATGTCTAAATTTGCTTGTAGATAACATATCCTCCATGCAATCACATTTTTAGTAGTATCAGGCCAAAATCCAGATGGGAAGGATTGAGGCATAGCTAAGGGGGCTGGCCCCTTCATGGATCACTGCCTTGCCGTGGCGAAGGGGCTTGAAGAACTCAGAGAAGCTATGAACTATGCCGAGCAGGGCACCCAAGATGAACAGGTCATAGTGGAGAGTTTTGACCAAACGTGATCCACCTGGAGGAGGAACCGGCAAGCCACTCCAGTATCCCTGCCAAGAAAACTCAATGGACAAAGACAACAGGCATATAAAAGATATGACGCTGGAAGATGAGCCCCTCAGGTCGGAAGGCGTCCAACATGCTACTGGGGAAGAGCGGAGGGCAAGTACAAGTAGATCCAGAGCTGATGAAGCGGCTGGGCCAAAGCCGAAAGGACGCTCAGTTGCGGATATGCCTGGAAGCGAAAGGAAAGTCCAATGCTGTAAAGAAAAATATTGCATAGGAACCTGGAATGTAAGAACCATGAACCTGGGTAAGTTGGAGGTGGTCAAAAATGAGATGGCAAGAATAAATATTGACATCCTGGGCATCAGTGAACTAAAATGGACGGGAATGGGTGAATTCAGTTCGGATGACCATCATATCTACTACTGTGGGCAAGAAACCCATAAAAGAAATGGAGTGGCCCTCATAGTCAACAAAAGAGTGGCGAAAGCTGTACTGGGATGCAATCTCAAAAATGATAGAATGATCTCGATACGAATCCAAGGCAGACCTTTTAACATCACAGTAATCCAAGTTTATGCACCAACTACTTGTGCTGAAGAAACTGAAATTGACCAATTCTATGAAGACTTACAAGACCTTATAGAAGTGACACCAAAGAAGGATGTTCTTCTCATTATAGGGGATTGGAATGCTAAAGTAGGGAGTCAAGAGATGAAAGGAACAACTGGCAAGTTTGGCCTTGGAGATCAAAACGAAGCAGGGCAAAGGCTAATAGAGTTCTGTCAAGAGAACAAGCTGGTCATCACAAACACGCTTTTCCAACAACACAAGAGACGACTGTACACATGGACATCACCAGATGGGCAGCATCGAAATCAGATTGATTATATTCTCTGCAGCCAAAGATGGAGAAGCTCTATACAGTCAGCAAAAACAAGACCTGGAGCTGACTGTGGCTCAGATCATCAGCTTCTTATAGCAAAATTCAAGCTTAAACTGAAGAAAGTAGGAAAAACCACTGGGCCGGTAAGATACAATCTAAGTCAAATCCCTTATGAATACACAGTGGAAGTGAGGAACAGGTTTAAGGATTTAGATTTGGTGGACAGAATGCCTGAAGAACTATGGATGGAGGCTCGTAACATTATACAGGAGGCAGCAACGAAAACCATCCCAATGAAAAGGAAATGCAAGAAAGCAAAGTGGCTGTCCAATGAGGCCTTACAAATAGCGGGGGAGAGAAGGCAAGCAAAATGCGAGGGACATGGTGAAAGATACAGGAAATTGAATGCAGATTTCCAAAGAATAGCAAGGAGAGACAAGAAGACCTTCTTAAACGAGCAATGCAAAGAAATAGAGGAAAGCAATAGAATGGGAAGAACCAGAGATCTGTTCAAGAAAATTGGAGATATGAAAGGAACATTTCGTACAAAGATTTCCACAATAAAGGACAAAAGTGGAAAGGACCTAACAGAAGCAGAAGACATCAAGAAGAGGTGGCAAGAATACACAGAGGAATTATACCAGAAAGAAATGGATGTCTCGTATACCCCAGGTAGTGTGGTTGCTGACCTTGAGCCAGACATCCTGGAAAGTGAAGTCAAATGGGCCTTAGAAAGCACTGCAAATAACAAGGCCAGTGGAAGTGATGGCATTCCAGCTGAACTATTTAAAATTTTAAAAGATGATGCTGTTAAGGTGCTACACTCAATATGCCAGCAAGTTTGGAAAACTCAGCAGTGGCCAGAGGATTGGAGAAGATCAGTCTACATCCCAATCCCAAAGAAGGGCAGTGCCAAAGAATGCTCCAACTACCGCACAATTGCACTCATTTCACACGCTAGCAAGGTTATGCTTCAAATTCTACAAGGAAGGCTCAAGCAGTATGTGGACCGAGAACTCCCAGAAGTGCAAGCTGGATTTAGAAGAGGCAGAGGAACCAGAGACCAAATTGCAAACATGCGCTGGATTATGGAGAAAGCTAGAGAGTTCCAGAAAGACATCTACTTCTGCTTCATTGACTATGCAAAAGCTTTTGACTGTGTCGACCACGGCAAACTATGGCAAGTTCTTAAAGAAATGGGAGTGCCAGATCACCTCATCTGTCTCCTGAGAAATCTCTATGTGGGACAAGAAGCTACAGTTAGAACTGGATATGGAACAACTGATTGGTTCAAAATTGGGAAAGGAGTACGACAAGGCTGTATTTTGTCTCCCTGCTTATTTAACTTATATGCAGAATTCATCATGCGAAAGGCTGGGCTGGATGAATCCCTAGCCGGAATTAAGATTGCCGGAAGAAATATCAACAACCTCAGATATGCAGATGACACAACCTTGATGGCAGAAAGTGAGGAGGAATTAAAGAACCTTTTAATGAGGGTGAAAGAGGAGAGCGCAAAATATGGTCTGAAGCTCAACATCAAAAAAACGAAGATCATGGCCACTGGTCCCATCACCTCCTGGCAAATAGAAGGGGAAGAAATGGAGGTAGTGAGAGATTTTACTTTCTTGGGCTCAATGATCACTGCAGATGGTGACAGCAGCCACGAAATTAAAAGACGCCTGCTTCTTGGGAGAAGGGCAATGACAGGCCTAGACAGCATCTTGAGAAGTAGAGACATCACCTTGCCAACAAAGGTTCGTATAGTTAAAGCTATGGTTTTCCCAGTAGTGATGTATGGAAGTGAGAGCTGGACCATAAAGAAGGCTGATCGCCGAAGAATTGATGCTTTTGAATTCTGGTGCTGGAGGAGACTCTTGAGAGTCCCATGGACTGCAAGAAGATCAAACCTCTCCATACTGAAGGAAATCAACCCTGAGTGCTCACTGGAAGGACAGATTGTGAAGCTGAGGCTCCAGTACTTTGGCCACCTCATGAGAAGAGAAGACTCCCTGGAGAAGACCCTGATGTTGGGAAAGATGGAGGGCACAAGGAGAAGGGGACGGCAGAGGACAAGATGGTTGGATAGTGTTTTCGAGGTTACCAGCATGAGTTTGAGCAAACTGCGGGAGGCAGTGGAGGACAGAGGTGCCTGGCGTTCTCTGGTCCATGGGGTCACAAAGAGTCGGACACGACTAAACGACTAAACAACAACAACAAGGGGGCTGGGGGGGCACTGGGTGCCACACCAAAGGGGGCAGCATTTACCGCACCCGAGCCACGGGTCTCTCCTCAGAGTGACATGGTGGCTCAGGTGCTTGCAGGCTCCGGGCTGCCCAAAACGGCACTCTACAGCTGAGGGAGAGGCGGCAGGCAGATTTCCTGCAGGCTCCACACTGCTCAAAAAAACAATGCAGGGCCGCAGGGTGCCAGAGCGGAACGGGCCTTGGGCACTGGGATTCTGACGCTCACCGCCCCCCCCCCATGGATGCCTTGCCCCATGGGCACTTCGCCCCAGTCGCCCAAGCAACTAGCTACACTGCTATGTTGCTCTGGTCCTGTATAGCTTTATGAAGCATTTGAACGTTACTCTATTTCTGGAAGAATTCTCCTGTGAGTTGACCCTTGTCTGTTTGTTGCTTGCATTAATAGCTGGCAGAATGCGTTAAAGAGTATGATGCTTCTTGCTTCATAAAGCAACAGAGGACCAGGACAAAGTGGGGCATCTTTGCTGGTCACAGATAATCCATCTTTCCCATTTGGATTCATGCTTGTGTGGTGATGAGCAGAGGCTTCAATCCAGCTGGTTCAGGGGTCTGCTGTGACAAAACAGGACACATCAGGATTGAACCATATCCACCTGCCCATCAACTGATGTCAGCGGGTTGGTAGGTGGGCATGGTTTAAGCAAAATAGCCTCATGTGCCAACTTCGACCCCTCCCCCGGTGGTCCAATTGGCCCATGGACCAGAGGCTCCCTATTCCTGCTATATTTATTATTATTATACATTGCACAATGCTGAGATTCTTACATTGGCATAACACCAGCGATGCCTAAGGGCTAGCAGCTATAGAAAAGTTAATTTGAGTAAAATCATCATCATTTTGCAGGCCATGAATCAAGGACATGGATTAAAGAGTCCCAGAATGTTTGTTTTTTTTTGGAAAATATTCAAGTTCAAACATATAAGCTTTTCTAAAGGTAGAGGAAACGCTTCACATTTCTGCAAATTTTTCTTCGTACTGTCCCCACAGGAGACTATCATACCCCCCCCCCCGATGAATGGTGGCATTACTTTAAGAACCTAGTAGATCAATACTTTTCATTTCCAGGAAAATTTGGTACATATTATAAACCCAATGATAACTCTGAATTAAAAAGGTAAAGGGACCCAGTCGTGGCGACTCTGGTGTTGCGGTGCTCATCTCACTTTATTACACAGCTGTAAAATAGGGATTTTAAACTTTTCTATGCAAAATCGTTCCCCGCTCTCTGCTGCGGCATGTCTTTTAGTTCCAAAAATCTGTATGATGTTATTTTAAGGGGATGCTGTGATCAGCACCATGAAAGGGAAAGGAGGCAAGCAAAGCAGCCAACCAACCCTGCCCCTCCTTCTCATTGCTGCCACCAAGTGGATCTCTCTCTCTCTCTCTCTCTCCCTCCTCTGGCTGCCTTTTGACTTTTAACTATCTCCCCATACTGGGTAGTGTGATATCACAGCACTTAGGTGTGGGATGAAAAACAAGGTCCCACACCAACTTTCCCCCAAGCAAACTATGTTATGCTCAGTATTTTAGTAAGGCAGGAAGTTAAACTGTTTTGGAGGAAATTACTTTAGAATTAATCTTTTCTCAGTTCAGTTACTGTACACCAATGATTTCAGGGCAATTCCAAATAAGGTAGCAATGTCCGGAAATGGAAATGTTTTGGCGTGTGGCAACTGAAGTGACAAAAGAGATTTTCTGGATTCAAGTAATAAAGGACCTATCCTTTTAAAAAATAAAAATAAATCACCTGAAGTACCCATGTACTGTGTGTGTGTGTGTGTGTGTATGTGTGTGTGTACAAACACACACACACACACACACACACACACACACACACACACAAACCTATCATAGATTGCATATGCTAAAAATGAAAGACAACATAAAAGGTAAAGGTAAAGGTACCCCTGCCCGTACGGGCCAGTCTTGACAGACTCTGGGGTTGTGCGCCCATCTCACTTAAGAGGCCAGGGGCCAGCGCTGTCCGGAGACACTTCCGGGTCACGTGGCCAGCGTGACATCGCTGCTCTGGCGAGCCAGAGCCGCACACGGAAACGCCGTTTACCTTCCCGCTGGTAAGCGGTCCCTATTTATCTACTTGCACCCGGAGGTGCTTTCGAACTGCTAGGTTGGCAGGCGCTGGGACCGAGAAGCGGGAGCGCACCCCGCCGCAGGGATTCGAACCGCCGACCTTTCGATCGGCAAGTCCTAGGCTCTGAGGCTTTAACCCACAGCGCCACCTGCAACATATAAGCAACATATAAGCAACAAAAATGCAATTAAGCAGAAAACTATGGAAGCAGTTAGGAACAGTGAAACTTACAGTAATCATGAGAACACAGAAAGGGTATAAAGGTCAGTGAATGATCTGATCCGGGATAGGACAGGAGGCTATTTTGCCATTTCCACCCTTGGCTACAGCTCCCAATGCCCCCTGATAATATGTTTTGGAAGTTTGAGAGAACCCCCCAAACAGTTGTTGGGAGGGTACCGCAGGCCAGACAGGTGAACTCCTATTCTGTTAGTAGACACCACCTGCTGGACCAATTGGATATAATCCTTAATGCTCAATTCAATAAAGATCTATTATGCATTTATGATGGGATGATGAGCTGCTTGTGCATAAAAGCGTAGTCCCTCAGAGTTTGCCCAGATTAGCAAAGCTCTGTCTATAGCGGAGCCCCTTAAGCATGGCTCCCTCAGTCGCTGGCAGAATCCGACAGTGGGCGTTTACAGAATCTACTCCAGCATAAAAGCTCCTTGACGGAAACGCGTCGTCTGGATTCTCGGCGCGACAGTTTCCGGCGAGGAGTGGGTGTACCTATGGGAGGTCCTGAGACTTCTCCACTGTTATCGCTAGAAGACTCCCTGAGCCATTCCTTCGCCTACCTCTCTCTCTGATCTCCCACTCTCCCCCTGCTGGTGCCTTCCTCCGCTGCTGAGTCTCTTCTGGCTTCTGAGAGCCCCTCCACCTCCTGCCTTTCCGATGGCAGTTCCCTGACAGCATTGTAATGGAAATGCCTACACTTGGGTGGAATCTACACACATGTTAAAAAACATGAAAATGCTTTTTTTTAAAATCATTTTGAAAAATGCATTCAATTTGCTATAGCTCACAGTCGCTGTCTAGTGTCCCAATTGTATATTGCACTATACAAGACATTCAAAACGTTTTATTTGCAACTGTATAGCTGAGTCCTTGCTTTTAAAATCTCTGGCTAGCACGGTCAGAACTTTTCATCATTCCTTTCCTCCAGGCAGCTTGATTTTTAACAGCCCATTCTGGCAGAACAACAAATGCAAAGCATTAATTGAGGAGTCACAGTTTTGATAGCGCTTAGCATGTGTTTGAAGTTCAGCAATGGAGATGTAGAGAAATGAGGAGGACAAATGATAATGTCCCTTTAGGCACCTCTCACAGCTTAATTCAGAGCATAAGGCCCCCTTCAGATAAAAGGAAAAGTAACATGGCTTACCATCCTGTGAACACCCCCTGCAATACTGCACCACCAACTTCACCTTTGCTCCTCTTTTTTACATCAGAGGAGACTGGAAGCTGATTTTAAACAAATTCAGCTTAGTAAACAAACCAGGATTGCAATGCATAGTTTCATCCTGGGTAATTCTCACTAACTAGAATTTAAACAAACCACTGTTCCCCAGTTCAACTGTAACAGGGAACTGTAGCACGTTTAAACCCAGAAGCAAATGCTTCTGATTTCTTCTGTAGATGAAAGATGAAGCAAGGGGAGATTTTACAAGCCCAAGATTCACTGTGGCTTTTTCACACAGGGAAAACAATTCCTATTATGTATGTATGAACCAGGGCTGAGGGAAGACTATGAGTCTGGAAGAGACAACATTCATTGATAAGGTACTGTACTGGTTTTTGCTACTTATATGTTATTTTTATAACCAAGCAATCCACTGCATAAATGCTGTGAGAGAGCTATATTTATTTTGGGAAATAAATCTGCAGTTAACAAAGTTTAACAAATATCTTTTGTTTTGCTTTGTATTCTTCTGAGATATTAGTTTGTTGAATATGGGCAGATGGCATCTGACCTCACTGGGATTGAAAGTAGACAACAAGCCTCTGAAATTCATGAGTAAGCTGTGTTATAGTTAATTGTGGGATGGTGGTAAAAGTAATTTTGGGGAAGAGGATGCTGCCCCAATCCTCTCCATTCCTCATATCATTAACTGCCTAAATGATGCTTGGGTACTTTTCTTCCCAAATGAATCTTCTTTTGAGAAATATAACCCAATCAGGGATCAACCAATGCAGTAATCATGCTGTAGTCATTCTACATACAATAATAGGTAGCCCAGAGTTGGGGACCTGTGGACCTCCAGATGCTGGACTCAGAATCCCATCATTCCTGCCCATTGGCCACACTGGCTGGTGGCTGATGTGAGCTGTACTTCAGTACAGCAAGACCTGGAGGTTCCCCATCCATAATGTGGCTATGTGACAATGTCACAGTGAAAGCAACGCTTCCCCTATCACCATTGTTCTCAGTGAATAGCAAATCACTCTCCACATTTATTCCAGCTGCCTCTGGAAAAAATATATATGTATTGAAAGACAGGGCATTTTATGTGGCTTCCCAATGCCTTAGGAAGGGGGAGCACTCAATTTTATCTCGGCCTTCATTTCTACCCACTTTTCCTCACCTGTCTACATCATTTCAAGTAGTAGCTTAAAAATAGTAAATCAGCAGAGGAATTCATGCCTATATTCTGGCAGAATAGACATTTAATAAGGTACATTTTAGATGTAGTTGCAGCCATGTGAGACATGCATTTTCTATAGCCTGATGCTAGCAAAAGTGAAAGAAGTCTCAGAGGTTGATCCTCTTTTTTCCTCTCTCACACAGGTCCTATGCAAACATTACTTTTCCTTAACTGGGGTCAAACATTTAAGATAAATACCTAAATCATAGCAAATATTGGTTACAGCGATCTAATCATGGGTATGGCAGGTTTCCTGCCTGAATTAGCAAGATAATAAGCAGGTATGGCTGGTTTAATGGCAGTGGGATATAAAGTGATTGAGAATTTGCTATACGTGGGGAATCCATTCTCGGTGACACCTGAAGGGGAATAAGACCTGGCTAGTTCAAGTTGTGTATGTAGTTTGGTAGCAGCACACTGCTGAATGAAATTTGCCCATTCTAACCCAGCCTCTGTGTTATGTACTGAGTTGAATAGGATCCAAAATGCAGCAGTCTGATTGGTCCACAGGAGAATCCTGGAATTAGCCAATTACGTGGGGCCCATTGTGTAAATAATGTACTGTGGTACCTCAGGTTACATGCGCTTCGGGTTACATACGCTTCAGGTTACAGACTCTGCTAACCCAGAAATAGTGCTTCAGGCTAAGAACTTTGCTTCAGGATGAGAACAGAAATTGTGCTCTGGCGGTGCGGCGGCAGCAGGAGGCCCCATTAGCTAAAATGGTGCTTCAGGTTAAGAACAGTTTCAGTTTAAGAACGGACATCCGGAACGAATTAATTACTTAACCTGAAGTACCACTGTATATAAAGCAGACATTCTGGGGGAACTTCAATTCCTCCTCACCACCATGAGCTGAATAAAGAGCATGAAATCC
This sequence comes from Podarcis gaigeae, assembly GCF_964106915.1. NCBI lineage: Eukaryota > Metazoa > Chordata > Lepidosauria > Squamata > Lacertidae > Podarcis > Podarcis gaigeae. The sequence goes on from NC_139683.1 coordinate 52,455,985, forward strand.
ACTCTCGACTCCGAGTATATTTCACTCTGTGATCACAGCTTTCTGCACTTGGCCGGGAATCATTAATTAAATAGAAAGTGGGTGGGATGGGCCAAAAGAAGAGCTGGGGTGCAGCCACACATCCCCTCCATGCCCCCCCACTTCTCTCACTTTACGCAGGGCTGCCTCAAAAACAGCAGCTGACCCAAATCCTGCTCCCCAGGCTGGGCTCCTCTGTGCGCAGGGCAACAGCAATGACCAGAACAGCAATAGCCCAGGAAGGCGCTGAGCAGCAGCATGGGAAACCCAGCCAGAGGGAGCTGTTAACAGACCTGTTAGCGTAAGCAAGTTGGAGGGCTCTCTCGGCACTGGGTTTTCCATATAACAAAGTGAATGGGGACAAACCCGGAAAAGTGTGGTTCGGAGAGAGAGCGCAGCAGGAGTTGAAGAAAGAGAGGTGGCAACAGAGAGAGATAGAGAAGATTGAAGAAGGCTGATGGGAAGAGGAGAAGTGAAGCTGCAGGGAATGTGAGCGAATACGAATGTCACTTCCCAAGACCCCAGTAAGTAAGCTGGAGGGCTTAATAGACAAATCTCAGGAGGTGGGGGCAGTCCTGGGGGTTATCGAGTCATAGAATTGCAGAGTTGGAAGGGACCCAGAGTGTCATCTAGTCCAGCCCCCTGCAATTCAGGAATCTCAGCATTCTGACCTTACAGAGTTTTGCTTATGCGTGCAATGGGAAGAATGATAAACCCTGTGTCAAATGAGAGTTTACAGTACAACTGGCATCTTTCTATACAGACCTTCTGCTGGGCCAGTGGGTTGTCAGGCCTCTCCCCTATGACGCAGTGAAATGGGGGGTGGGCTCTCTGCTTGAACAGACGTTCTCCAGAGTCAGCCCAATCCCCACACACTTTGGATAACCCTGATATTCCCCAGATCCCTGGCTGGGGGCTGGGAGGGATAAATGCCCAATGTCTAAGCCAAGATCTTCCTACATCTGAGAATTTAATAAAGTTGTGGCCAATTTTAATCCCATAACACGTTGTCAGGTGGCATTATTCCTCCCGGGGGTCGCTTGGGGCTTGGGGGGTCTCCGCCTGTCCACACAAAAAGAAGAAGAAGAAGAAGAATTTGCCTTAGTTTGCCCCTGTTCAGCAAAAGAAACTCCTGCTTTAGTGAACATCTTGAGCCTTAAGGTACCAAACATGGCTAGCATTAGCTATACTTAAGAGTTGTGCCACTAACATCACATGATTTGTGTGGGTGAAATGCACCTTAACAGAAAAAAATATGAAAGATGCTTAATCTGTGATATAACTGTAGTTTCTATCAAGTTAAATGGAGCTGCAACTCAGCTTGCTTATTTATTTATTTATTTATTTATTTATTTATTTACTCGATTCTTGTAGATGCCAAGCAGCATATTCTGCAATTCAAAACAAAAACCAAATTCAAATTGCTTACTAAGTGGCACCTGCTTGCACCTTCTATAACTGTCTCCACAGCAGACAGTTCCTACCGAACTTCACATTATACAAACTCATCCGTCACAGGATGGCGTTTCCATCCTATTATGAGAAAAAGAAGCAGCTTTGTGAATGAATTTAAGTGTCATTGTTTTGGACCACCCCCCAACCCCACCCCCCACCCCCCTGCAGATGACTCTTAAATTTGGTTCTGCCATATCCTGGGCACTAATGAGGCCTGTTGCAGACATACTCCATTTAATTTCCCTAGCAAGACTTTGGAAAGTATTAGTATCTATCAAACAGAAAGCCTCTGAATTGGCTCCCGAAATCCCATTTGTATAATGCTAATAACAACAAACAACTGAAGTTGCACATACACACCAGAGCTGTTCCCTCATAACATTCCCCATCAGATTTTATAACCTGTGTGCCCTGAGTCTAGTAACCATGGCGATGGGGGGATATTTGTTAGATATAAGCTGCCTTGATTAGGCCTGTGAGGTGAGCTGAGTCGAGAGGTCTGGCCCATTAATTCTCGAGTCTCCTGACAGCAGACACACATTTATTTTTCTTGCTACGTTATTAAAGAATTTCTGACACTCATCAGATGTGTGAACAGAAGAAACAGTAAAAAGTAAATAGGATGCAGCATTTATTTCAGCGTTTTTGCTGGATCTCTTCGCTTCAGCTGGTAGCTTGTATTGGAATATTTGCCCCCTATCTGTACATCTTCCTCCTGCTTTTCAAATGATAGTCTTGCTGGAGAGATTATAGGACATCTGTGTTCACTTAGAAAGAGCTAACAAGGATTGTATGGCCCTGGGGTTTAGCTATGTTTAGCTTGTTCTGGCTTGAGTCAGGTTTTTTAAAAAATAAAAATATGATGCAACCTGCTGTGATAGTCTGTTGGGAGACTATTTGTATTAAGTGGATTTTTAAAAAATTCTGTAATGGTTATATCATTTCTCCCTCTTGCTGAGAATACAGATATTATTCAACTTTATTACAGTGTACTTTCTTGATCTTTTTTTAAAAAAAACAACAACACAAAAGCCCTAAAGCTAAGAAGAGAAATAACTTGGAATATTTTTCTGGGCCATTTTCATAATTGTTTTCTGCCCTAGAGAGTCACTGTTTGACAACCGTGAGAAACAACTGCCAGAGAAGCGATACTGCCGGAGAAGTTATAAAACGTAAAAAGGGATGAGATGTTTAATTTCGAAATGTGAATGTTGTCCCTAATACTATTGCATTTTTGAAAGAACCATTTTCAAATTTCATGTCATTGGTTGTCATTGCTGGCAAAGGGGATGACTACATTCAGTAGGATTTTTAGGCATGAAACTGCACAGTACTTTGTAGACCTTGCGAAGCAATCTCTCAGAAATTAGCAGGCTAGTGGTCACACTCCTGCTGAAAATCCTTTTTGTTTGCTGCTCTTTGACCAATCTGCACCTGGCCTAGGAGGGTAGGGCATTGATCAAGTCTAGCTGCAAAGGTTGCTGCTGACTAAGGGGTTTAAAACAAAGCTGTTCTGCATTACCTTTTTAGGCATTTACTTGTGTGATGTCATTTTTGGCAGAAAGTGAACTGCACTGGAAAGGAAACAATGCTGCATGTGAAAAATCCAGGGTGGAATGGAAAACTATGCCTTCTTACATCCCCACCTGGAACAAATGATCGGATACTTGGCAGAGACCAAAAGCTGATCTAATTCCCTAGGTGCTGCAGAGTAATTAGCCCTAGATGACTCATCGAAGCAAAGCATGCTACACAAACCAGAGGAGGATTTCTTTTCTTAAAAAAAACCAAAAATAAAATATGGTTGTCTAGTATATTTTAGACGGGGGGAATTTCTTCTCGACCTCTAATGTGGCAATTGTCAGACCTTGAATGTAGGCAAATCCATCTTCAAAAGCTTTCATGCTACAGTTCCAGAAGCATGCAAATTTAAAATATCAATTACAACACTCCTTTATGGTCAATGCATCACTGTAATGGAAGTCTGCACTTCATTAAAGCAACAGCTTTTCATTGAAGTCTGTCTGCCTTCAGATCCACACAGGGGCTCCTTGTTAAATGCTAATTTTACGACGTATACCATAGTAGACTGATATATACTATGCATGTGGATATGCACACCCCATGCAAGTCCCAATTTACAAACACAATGCATTCCTTGGAAATTGTTTGTTAGGTGAGTTGATGATTACCATGTAACACTGTGAGAAAATTTCTAATGCATTCCCAACCATGGACTCTGGTACATATAGTGAGGTCCGGGTAGTAATATCTTGTGTTTGGATAAGTGAATTTTTGCATAGTGAATGTTTGTAAAGTAGAACCTGTGTATATGCTGATTGCATGTTTGATGATGATGATTAAAATCACTGTTTAAGTAATTCTGCAAGGAACATGATGGTGAAATTCCACATCCTGAACAGGATGAGCAATTAGGAAGGATTTAGTAAAGTGTGCTGAAGTAGAACCTCTGGTTCTGAGGTTGCTGTGAGTCAAACCCTGCAAAGAGCAAAAACTGATTGACCTAAAAAGGATGGGGGTGGGGTGGGGATGAATAGCAACTGGCATTTCAGCCCAACAGCATTTTGGAAGTCAATGGGATCCATCCATGTGGCTCTCTGCAGAGGGGCCTTAGAGAATCCTGAGAGTCCAGCCTATAATATATTGGAAGACAGAGCTGTTTCAAGGCCTGATTACAGTGTTTGCATGCAAGCTTGGTGCCAGAAACCCAGTCGAGTCTGCTTGGATGAAATTTTAAATGTTGGAGAGGAAAGCAGAACAGACCTCTAGCACCAGATCTTGGCTCCTATTAATGGAACTAGCTAAATGTGCCCAAACAAAGAGGTATTCCTGTTTCACAGCATAAGAAAGCATGCTGAGGAAGGACAAGGGCTGTATCCACATGAAGGAGTGAAACCATAAGATCCCCAAGCTTCATCACATTGTAGTGATTCCAGAACAGTTTCTAACATGTCAAAAATGTACAAACAATAATGTAACATAAACATTAATTTAAAACAATCTTTTTTGAAAGAAAGAAAGAAAGAAAGAAAGAAAGAAAGAAAGAAAGAAAGAAATACAGTGGCACTCAAAGATCTAAAACTCAATAATAACCGGTAATGACTGATATACTGTACCCAAATAGTGGTGGACACTCACCAGAGTTTATGCTGTCTGTGCCTTCAGGGGAAGGGAATTCCACAGTTAGGAGGCCTCAACAGAGAAGCTCTCACTTGCATCTCCCCAGTGGGACAAACCCACTGGTAGGAAAACAAGAAGACAACAATCCTGGGTCCAGGATAATTGATATGGGACAAAGCAGTTTGAGAACTTGGTCCCAGGAGGTGGTGGGCTTTTAAAAAAAATTCAGACTGCAAACCTGCCCCTTTAGTGGGAGAGTAACTCCCCTTAGAATAGGCTGTACACTCAGTTTCCAGATACAGGAACTGTCCACCAATAATGCCATCACATAATACTTAGTCATCTTTTGTTAGCTGGCCCATTACTGCCTCCAGATAAAAGTTCAAGTATAATACATTCACATCATTCCACACATACAGCCCACACACGTGCAAATCACCTGTTATCCAAAAGGGAAATCAGGATTCTTAAGCCAAATATTATTGTCGCTCTGTGAGGGGTCTCCCAACAACTCACCCTTATCAAACTACAGTTCTTGGGAATCTTTGATGAGAGGCCAAGACTGTTAAAAGTCCATCCTCAGAGAAGAAGATCTGACCTTATGGGGTTAAGGTTCTTCTCTAACGCAGTGCAAACCTCCATGGTCCTTGCCTTCCGACATCAGGATCCAACATCAGTAGAGACAAAAAGCTTTGAAACCAATTGGAAGAAAGAAGTCCCAGAAAGGACAAAAGAAAAGTCCAACAGGGCAATGGAAAAGGGGGTTCAGCTGCCTTTGGTTCTCTTTTGTTGAGTACTCTATCAAACAAATGTCTCTGAACTACAAGTCCCACCACCTCTGACCACTGCTCATCCTGGTTAATGGGAACAGTAGATTACTGCAATGCATTATATGTGCAGCTGCCTCTGAAGATGGTTTAGAAACTTCAGCTGGTGGAGAATTTAGTGGCCAGGTTGCACACTGGGGCAAAGACGGTTTGAGTATATCACATTGATTATGGCCTGACAGCATTGGCTGCAAATTAGTTTCCAGGACCAATTCAAAGTGCTGGTTTTGTCCTATAAAACCGTAAGTTGTTCTGAACTACAATAAATCAAGGACCACCTCTCCGTATATGAACCAACTGGGAACCTGTGTTCCTCCTTTGTGTGCTTCAACAAGAACCCCAGAAGGTGACAACACGAGAGCAGACGTTTTATTCAGTGGCTCCCCATTTCTGGAATGCTCTTCCCAGGGAGACTCACCTGGTGCCTTCATTATATATTTTTAGGCACCAGGCAAAAATTAATCATGCCTTGAGGTGATTAAACATTCTATGGCCTTTAAATGTGTTTGCGGATTTATTTAATTGTTTTGTTATGTAATATATTTTGTGTTTTCATTTTGTATGTTTATGTTGTAAACTGTTCTGTGATCTTTGGATAAAGGATGGTTTATTATTATTATTATTATTATTATTAATAATAATAATAATAATAATAATAATAATTCAGCAACATCCAGATGGCCACTGGTTAGCCATCCCTGCAGTAAAAGAACAAAAGAATAGAACAGTTTTATACTTGTCTGCTCAAAGAAATGTGGTTCAGATAAGTTGTGTAGGATTGTAGCTTAAGAGTTCTAGCATTGTTACCTTTGCTTGCCATAATATTTATATAAAGAGTAGAAATAACACAGAACAAGTAGATCCTTTTGAGAAAAGGTTGAATTTCTTTTTTTTTCTTTTTGTGGCAGCATGTTTCATTGTTCTAACAGGCTTTTCTCAGAGTCATTGAGCACTTACTAGAATTACATTTATTGGAAAGGCTACAATTAAAACAGAAGAAGATTATACATTATATACATTATTATATAGTCACTCTTAAATAACACTAGCTATCAAACTTTTTTTATGATGCTCTGAATTGTTAGGAATTTTTGAGCGCTGGTGAAAATAATTGAAGCTAGCTATCAAGATTCTAAGCATTAGCCATGAGAAATTATACTAGCTGTCTAGCTGAATTGGTGGTTTGTTTTCCTTTAATTTTTTCATATTTCATTTTTGAACCTGAACGCAAAACACAGAGCAATAGCACTAAAACTCAGTTGGACACAAGAACATTGACGTATTCAAGGATCATTTCTAGTAAGATTAATTAGACATACTGCAGCGATGTAAAATACCTCAAAAATTGAAATGTGCTGTAGGGGACAGATGGAGGGGGAGCAGAGCAATCCTGCTTGGAGCAATGGAAGTGGAATCCAAGGTGGTCATTCTTCAAAATTATGTATTTATTTCATAAAATTTATACATCACTTTGAGAAAACATCAAAGCTGTTTACGAAAAGATAAAAACAGGACAATCAAGAACAATTTACAATACTTTAAAGCATACAAAAGTTAAGATACTAAAACGGATTAAAATTCACACAATTCTAATCTCTGCTGGTTTGTAGTGGCAAGGCAGACCATAGTGTTGCCCCCCTTTCCCATTCTCTTATGCAGGCTTTGCCCCACAATGAGAAGGAAGGTCAGTATGCCGTTTCCAGGGGGATGGAAGGACTTTGTATCTGGGAGATGTCCTGATGACCATCAAAGCACAGATGGTGGGACTCAGCTAAGGCAGTGGAGGTTCTCATGCCCTCAGTAAACACAAGGATAGTTATCCTTCTTTGCCTGTGGGCTATCCTGTCCTAAGGCCCCAGCAATCACAGGACTGTGTCATTAACCCCCAAATATCAAACATTTATGTGGTGCATGTCAAATTGGATTGCGTGACCAGGTGGCAACAGCCCCAGCCCCCAGGGATCATAAGGAAGAAATAAAGACTCTGACAACGTTATATGGAATTATATGGAGCCACAACTTTATTAAATTTCCGAATGTAGGAAGACCTTGGCTTAGGCCTTGGGTGTGTATCCTTCCCAGCCCCCCCAGCGAGGGGGAACTGGGGCTCATCAGCGTAAATGGGATATGCGGGTGCTCTGTGAGACGTAAGTGTAGCAGGCAGCTAAGCTCATATCCCTGCACGCAGGATAGTTCACTGACGACCTTTCAGTGTATGGCCATTGACACCCATTATATAACCCCTTTAAGAGTGGGACCCTGGAATCACCGCCACAGGAGAGTGAGTCACTACTTCATGCCCCCCCCATATAGGGAAGAAAAGACTAAAGGATTCCACCCAAGGCCATAACCATCAAAGGTGTGACGAGTTGCTATGTGGAAGACAAAACCTGCTAATGCAGGAAAATTTCTTCCCGGTCCTTCAACAGTAACCAGTCAAAGACCATAGCAGCACCCACTAACAGGAAGAAAAAATTAACCTGCAGACAAGAAACATTAAACAAAGGGAGGGTAGGCAGGGTAAATCTCTAGAGCTGACTGCCTGGCTATGGTCGGCTCCGCCCCTTATTTATAAATGGGGCTGGCCCCACCTCCCAGCAAGAATCTTGATTACTGAGGCTGGGCGTGAACCTCCAAAAATTAACACTGAGAGGCAAGCCAGCCCCTGTTTGCCAGTAAGCTCCCTGGGAACTGTAGCATTGCGGGCGATCCTGCAAAGGGCACCCACATTGTCAAGTGTGACTGCTCATTCCCTACAAACATATGTTTAAAATTCTCCTAGTAATGTTTCAAAGTATGATACTCTTGACTCAGAATATGAACGTCCACAACTTGTAAAGTTCACTAGGAATTCAAAGGAGAGCATTAGGGTCCTATATCTTCTCCAGCTAGGATTTGGCCATGCCTGCAAGTCCGAAGTGGAATATACAAAATGCACTTTTAGCACCTGCTTGGGAAGGAAGGCTTAGCGTCTATCCGAGCCATTATTTCTTTGCAGAGTGCCAAACAAGGGTGACAATTATGATGATGAATTTTTGTAGCTGGCCACCTGCCTGCTATCATCATCTCATTTCTGCATAGGCTGCCAAAATGCTGTCAGACCAGACAGTAACCAGTGTCTGTCAATGGCCTATTGACCGACAGTAGGAGTAAGCTACAAACAAATAACCAAGAGGCAAACTGTTCCATATTTCCAATCCAGCTCCTCCATCTGGTACATAAAATTCCACTTCCACTGCTTTAATGTAGGTTATGTCACAAGATGTGCTCATTACCAAAGGAATGATTAAAACCCTATAGATCTCAACATAGGTAGCGGAATTAATAATTAGGAATTTTAAAAGATCTCCATTCTTTTGCATTTTCAGTGAGAGCCTCTTTTGCAAAGAAGTTTTGTGCAAACAAAAGTTACCTGCCTTACTCTATTGTCGCCCTTAAATTACACAGATTAAATCGGCACATTTTGGCACTTTAATTGAAGCCAAAATGGTGAGTTGTGTCCAGTGCTCCCCCCCAAAAAAATAATCCTTAGAGGTACTCTCATTTTACTATTCATATTGAAATACTGCCCTTCAATGAGGCCAAACTTAGATTTACAAAATGTTATGCATACCCCTGCGTACCCCTAGAAAAAAGTACTGGTTGTGTACTCTGCAGCTATCACAGCGAACTCTTGATGCACCATTCAAACATCAATTCCTCCCTTCACTGACCCCCTTTTGGTGCTGTCTGAAGTGAATCACTTCATCCTGCTATGTGGCAGCCCTGTTCATGTGAACCTCCATGCTTGATTTAGCCCGTATGTAAATGGCTGTACCAATTACATATGGGCCTGTTTCATCCCAATACATGCATGCCTTCTAGGTTTTTACAGATAATTAGATGCTCATACATTATATCAGAGATGGGTAAATGTTTACCGGCAAAACACTGCAGGACTACAACTCCCATCTTACCTACCCATGGTCCCTGGGGCTGATGGGAGTTGGAGTCCAACAGCATTCAAGGGGTGACAAGTTCCTCACAACTGCTTTATGGAAACAACAAATAGTCTTATGGTCCTTTAAAGACTAACAAATGTATTGTGGCTTAAGCTAAACTTGTTGGTCCTTAAGGTGCCACAAGACCTTGTTATCTTTGCTGCAGGAGAATAATACAATTAAGCTGCTTGTAAATGCTTTACATAGCAGCTCATTATAGTGGGATAACAACATAGCTGTATTAATAGTGTGCTTGCAGGGTCTCCAGTGCTTGGCCTCATTCAAGAGTTTTGTCAGCCTTATTCCCAAGTTGTTATTTCTCTGCCATGTCTCTCCTTTTTTTAAAAAAACCAAAACATTTTAATATTATAAATCCCAACGTACTATAATAGTTTTCTGAATTTCAAAAGTCACAGTGCTGTTTCATTGGCTTTATTCAGAATTAAAGTAGGGAAGCCAACATTCTGCCAGCAAAAAGAGTTCATTTGAAGGATATGTTTGATTCTGAGCTGCGTATTTGGTACACATGAGCAACACTGGGTGAGTAGGCACTGGGACAGTTTTCATTATAAAACTGGATAATATAATGAACACTTAAACTGATGCACACTACAGGCAAGCTGAGAAGCCACTGTATGCTTTTCTAAAATGCTGTTTTGTGACATGAGCATTAATCTCCATGTCAGAAGAATAAAGTGTGAAGCATCTTACGGTTGAGTTGCAGGAATTAATGGCTGTCTGTTCAGCAGTTATATTTGTTGATCAAAAGGTGGCAGTGTCTACAATATAAGATTCCCTTAACCTAGCAGTTCCTGCTGCAATTGCCTCTCTTAGACCTTCGTTCTCATAACTAGGATAGGAAACATACTTTATTTTCTTGGCACAGTTCGGTTGGTAACACAGATTAAATTAACCCTTTGTAAGAGAAAATTAAATGGCTGCAGTCTTCAGGTACTAAGGCAGCCAAATCTCAGATAGTTTTGAATGTAGCTTCCCCTTAAGATTTTTAAAGTTTATATTTACTGTGGTCCTCATTCCAGCCTTGTTGCTGGTGTATATGTTCATGTTCATAAAAAAAAATATGAAGTATGCACAACAAATAAACTACTGAGAAATGTGAGACACCACCCCATCACAGCCTGCCACAAAAGTCATTGTGGGGTGGGGTTTTTTTTTTTTGGGGGGGGGGGGTTAAAAAAGCAATCAGTAGGAATAGTTGTGGTTTCCATAGCAACAGATTAAACATACTGCACATACATATCAAAATCATAACACCTCACTGGAGTGACTTATTCCACCACCAACAGAGAAAATGGAGGGTTTTTATTATGCATAGAGAAATGCTGTTATAAAAGACATAGAAAAGATGACTAAGATTGCTTTGTGTTTTTGTATAACTAGAAACATGAATGGTTTCCAGTATTTTTCTGTGGAACTAACTGACTGTAAGAAGCAGTGTTTGCATCTATCTGTAAAGTGCATGAGTTAGAGAAGCCTACCCCAACCTGTTTGTGTTCTTATTTTTATTGTATATTTAGTGATTTTATATTGTGACTTTGTGTTCTGAACTGCCCTGAGATCTACGGGAATAGGGCAGTGTAAAAATTTAATAAATAAATTAGAATAAAAACATCTCATGATCCATTGGCTCATTTAAAGTGGCAAGAATCATTTAAAAGGAGGAAGACCATAGTGTAATACACAGTGTGATCCCCTTGGCCATTTTGGCAAATATTCTGGCCCAAATGGCTCGCTATTTTACAGCTATAGAAAAACTTCCCATGTTCCAAAAAGATGACTGACTCTCTGCTTTAATGTAGGAAAAATACGAGGTTCCCATTTTTTAAGGGTGAAATGCATGCATAAACCATCTGACACACTTATTTTGAAAGAATTGTTTCTATCAATGTGCAAAGAGCATGATATAGTCATACTAAAGCATATTTAATTCCCCCTTTTTTAGTGAAAGAGTTAAAAGTACTTTTCCTGAAAAACAGAGAACCTTGCGAAATTTTGGTACAGCTTTATTTTTATCACCATAAGACAGCGTTAGATTATCTGGATATGTGTAATGGCAAATAATCCCAAAATATGTATATCAGCAAATATCCCCAATTGGGTTTTCAATGGTATGAAACAATTATTTATTACAGTAGCTGATAACAAATTTTATTAAGTATGAACATTGTTTGTTATTTGCTGTTACTGCCATTTGAAAATGAATTCATACAGCTTTAACCACTGAAATATTCAAGAATGTATACTTGTCCATTAGAATTTAGCAATGGATTCAAGAAAGACAGAAAGCCGATAGCGAGAACAATATGCTTAATCAGTGAGGGCAATAAGCTGTCATCCATGCAGAGTTGAAATGAACCCATTGAAGTGCTCCAATATACCAGTCCTGCAGTAACTATGATATTCTCTCTAAGTCTCTCTGATCTACTAACTAATAATGGATAAAGCAACCCACATAAAACAACTAACTGCTCTTCTGATGGATACAGTCCATAAGGTTCTTTAGTCAGTGCAAGATCAAAGACAAATGCGCTTATATACAAACTTAGAATCTGTTTCCCCCACCCATGTTAGGGGTTGTTGTAATAGAAATCTGTGTACATGCTGTTCATCAAAAGTGACCAGGGAAAACACTACCAGCTATAATATGACTGCATTAATAGCATATGAAGATACGGTAGGAATTTACACAGACACTAAAAACCCTCCAGGGTAGATGCCAGACTATACCTAGATGGAGATACAGGTGCATAGATACAGGACTCAGCTCCACGGGTCAATAATAACATTATAACTGCGTTATAAAAATGTGACACTGGATGACGCTGTAGAGCAGCAATCCAAAGTCAACAGTATTGGGAGCAATATTTTTATAGCATTTTTTAAAACAGTGTTTCCTATATCTGTGTAGTTCCAGCCATAGATAGGTCTCTCAGAGGGCCAGAGAGAGTCAGGCTACTTCCAGTGTTTGAAGACCCTACCCATAATAAAATTTAATTTAAAGGGTTAGGGAGCTGTTATGTTCCTGTGTGAAAACAAAAACAGAGAGTTATGGCTCTTTTGGTTTCCCAGTGCAAGTCAATGTGGGGGCCAAAGCGTTGGCTTTCTGAATACTGCTTCAGTTTAGGAGTCTAAGGTGAGAGTCCAGCACTGGCAGAGGAAGAGGAGTGCGGGGGGAGCGGACTGCCCCCAGCAGCACGATCCCGGTGGGGTGCCATCGCAGTTGGGGCACCCCCTCCACGCTGGGCGCCACACCCCTGCAGGCAGTGTGCCACGCCCCCAGGACACGTGCCACGCCCCTGCAGGCAGTGCACCACGCCCCCAGGACATGCACCAGCCCTGCCCCTGCCTGCTCTCCGCCCCTCAGCGCCAGTGGGGTCCAGCATAGTTCTATAGTATTAGACCCTAAAGTAAGTCAGTGGATGGGAGTTCACAGAAAGGGTATTCTTTTTCTTTTCTTTCCCCTAGCCCCTTCCAGCCACCTGTGCCCCCTCCCAAAGTCTTTCTGGAGAATTGTTCAGCTCTTCTGGAGCAGTGTAGGGTGAGGTGTTGGAGACTGCTGGGAAATGGCAAAATCAATAATCAAACTCTCTCTCTTTCGTTTGAAGACCTACCCAGCAGCTAGCCACTCCCCTCAGATATTTGCTTTGCTTTTATTGCAGCATGGATCACAGCTGACCTATGTATGCCTTTGCAGACAGAATGAAAAAACCCCAAAGCTTCACTCAATAGCTTTGGAATGCTTCTGCTGCTCATCCAACTAAAGCACAAGTCTTCTATTTAAAAAAATGAATGTGTTGGAGCCATCTTCCTCCTGTTCATGTGTTCCGCTTTCGGCCCAGCAAGTGATCAAAAGCATATATTTCCTTTTTTCACCCAGCAATTTGCCCTGCTTTCCAAAAAAAGTGGACATTCAGCATTGGAAACAATGGGAAAGTGACTCACTAGAGCTCCCAGGAATCCCATCTTCTGGCTGTATTCGCAATGGGACTATGGGACATTTGTGCCCTCATATTTGCCATATGCTATAACTACTTGCAAGAAATGGATCAACAGAGATCTGACTCTCTGCTCTGTTTCACTGCCAGAAATTGGAGAAAATTGCAGGCCAGTTTATTTCTGTTATGCAAACCACAATAGCAGCTGCAACTCTCAATAAGGGGGAAATTATTCATATTTTCCAATGTCCTAAGGACAGATAAATGCAGCGAAAAGGGGAAAATGCAGCAAAAAGCTGGCGGACCTTCCTTTTGTTGAATGTTCCTTGGGGCTTCATTCAGTGCTACAAGAAAAACAGGAACAATTTAATAACCATAAATGGCACAGCATATTTTGTTTGTGAAGTGACCGCAAGAAATATAGGTCACATTGGTATTGGGTTCAATATTATTCTTTTCAATAATTTTTCAAAAATTACATTGGGATTTTAAATTTGGGAAATAGCTGTTCTTTCACATTTAGAAGAGGGAGATGTTCCTCCAGTTGTTGCAGACTATGAGCTCTAATCAGTCCCTGCCAGCATGGCCAATGGTCAGGGATTATGGGAATTGTAGTTCAACAGCATCTGTATGGTCCCCGTTTCCCTATCTCTGCTCTAGACAACTGAACCATTGAGGGCTCAGTATAGCACAATACTCAAAGTATAGCAGAAACCTGACATTCTGTTAAAAAATTAGCTATTGCAGAAGAAGTGGACAAGATTATAGCTTGTAAAAAGCACTCTTGGACTCTCTTATTGTCACTTCCACTTGCTGAAGTGAAAGTTGAGAGTTATTTTGAAGAAACCCAATAAGACTTGTGAATTTATGGGATTTTACCTTCCAGTATGAGATTTTATTAAAATATTTCCACATTGCACGTATCTCTGAAGCATATAAGCCTGTTTCTTCCATGTACCTAAAGTCTTGAAGCTCCAAAAATCATTTAAGAAACCAAACAAGCCCCAGGGTATCATTGCAAGGGATGGAGGAGAGGGAATGCCACTGGATCCTGTAAATCTGGATTCTCGTGAATAATTAAATAAGTGAATGCTGTCAATATCAAATAAAAAGACTAAAGTAGAAACAACACTAGCCACTCAACACTCTGAATAGGAAGGATGAAAAGTAAAATTAAGGCTTGGAATCCATTCCCAACAGCGGGTTGTGCATTGATCTCCACCATAACTATTTGGTTATCTTACAGTAGAGATAACTATTGGAAGTGAAAAGAATCTCAAATAAGTAGCCCTAAAAATGTTTACAGAATGCCAAAGAATCCATACAACTATTCCTGCACTTTATCTGCACCTTATAAATCCTCAATTGTCGCCACCTGAAGACTGCAATCCTATACATACTTACTTTAGAGGAAGTCTCTATGAACTCCAATACTCTTGTCATGCATAGTATTGTGATGTAAATCTGTTTTTAATTATCATACACAACTGCATCTGAATCTTCTCACAAACATTGGTAGGATTATAAGTTTGCAACAAGTTCATTTTATCCAGCCACCTACCAAATGCAATATAATTTTTCTTACTAAATAATGTGGAAAGGGTGAAAATAGGCACATCTTTCTAAATATTTGTACAAGTTATTGTGAGGTTTGTTGGTAATTATAGTCTGTACCAAAACTGTTTAACACAACAGAGAAATACTTAAAAAGTTGTCTTGGAGATAGTTTTGATTACAATAGCTGGTCTATACATTGAAATGTTTTGTGTAGTTTGAGTGCAAGCGTCTGCGGGAACACGATGATTAATGCTATTACACTTGTCAAGAGAAATTTATAATAATAATCTAATGTACTCACAGAAAAGTATGATGATAAGACAAGCTTATACAGATAGTATTCATGCCAGGGGTCACTAACCAATGAAGACTTTCCACAGGACTTGTGAGGTCTCCGATGCCTCCATTTGCTACCCTGTTGTTGATTATGCTGTTTGGGCAGTGAATATGTGTGGACAAGGGGCGGCAATACGGATTAGCAAGCAACCATTTCACTCATACAAACATTCATTTCATTTTTGAACGCTCCTTCACCACTGAACGTTCCAGGGTGCTCTTAATTGCATTACTTTCATGCCCAAAGTGTTATGATTTTGAATTAAACCACAAAAAGGAAAGAAAAATAACACACTTTAAAAAAATAAATCTATGCACAGGGCCCCTTGTTATAGCACCTTATGTGAAGTGACTTCTTCTTCCTCTCTTCCTCCTTGCAACACCCCCTCCAAATGTGTTTGAGAGCATCCTGAGAAGTTTTGGGAGTGCATGGGGAACTGGAAGATAGAGAACAGGAAGGATACGTCTGTTGCACAAATGGTGAAAACACAATTGGATATGACACTTGGATATGGCAGGGCGCAATCCTACAGCAAGATCCACCAGGATGAACAATTTAGGATGCAATGCACCTCAGCTCAGCCAGGCTCAGCCAGCGTTAAGTCCCCAAACCCAGCTCAGCCAAGGATATGCCAATGTAACTGGCTCAGCTCAGCTCGTTGTTGTTTAGTCGTTTAGTCGTGTCCAGCTCTTCGTGACCCCATGGACCAGAGCACGCCAGACACTCCTGTCTTCCACTGCCTCCCACAATTTGGTCAAACTCATGCTGGTAGCTTCGAGAACACTGTCCAGCCATCTTGCCCTCTGGCATCCCCTTCTCCTAGTGCCATCAATCTTTCCCAACATCAGGGTCTTTTCCAGGGAGTCTTCTCGTCTCATGAGGTGGCCAAAGGATTGGAGCCTCAGCTTCATGATCTGTCCTTCCAGTGAGCACTCAGGGCTGATTTCCTTAAGAATTGAGAGGTTTAATCTTCTTGCAGTCCATGGGACTCTCAAGAGTCTCCTCCAGCACCAGAATTCAAAAGCATCAATTCTTCGGCGATCAGCCTTCTTTATGGTCCAGCTCTCACTTCCATACACCACTACGGGGAAAACCATAGCTTTAACTATATGGACCTTTGTTGGCAAGGTGATGTCTCTCCTTTTTAAGATGCTGTCTAGGTTTGTCATTGCTTTTCTCCCAAGAAGCAGGCGTCTTTAGGCCAAAAAGGAGTGAGTGTTTCAGGGGCAGGACCAGAGATGGGGGAATTGGATTGGATCCTAAGTCCATTCAGCTCAGTCATGTCACCTAGCATCCTGGGACCGAACACTATCTTCAATGCATGTATTCTCCCTGCCAGGCTTAGATAGGGAAGCAGAAACTTTACACCAGCATAGCTTACACTGACTTCCTATATGCCAAATTCTTGTGCATAGGATTGCTCCCTTAGTGTTGAGGGGAAAGTATAGGAACAGAAATTACTTGAGCTAAATCACAGTTTTTCAATTCATTATTTATTTATTGACATTTTTTCCCCCTGTAGGGTATGGTTTCCTAAGTATGGTATTTCATTAGATACTTTTAAAAGTATAAAATCACTTTGTTATAGAAAAGCTCATTAATTTCAGCATATATATATATATATATATCCATTAATATTCTTCACCATGAATAAAACGTTATGGAACTTGACATTTATCCTCAGAGCACCATAGGTGCTTAATGAGAATATCCACCTCATGCCAGGCTATTGTGACATCTCTTTACCAACGAAAGATGTACCTTTAATAATTGATCACCCAGAGGCTTTTCACAAAGTAACAAGCACTGTTTCCTCCGGAGCTTCAAAGCTGTCTTTGCGCACTCCAATCAAGTGATCTCTTTCAGGCTCGCAGGCTCTGAAGTGCATGCAGAGCAGCCATGTCTCTGGTCTTTATGTATATTCTCCAGCAAGGTTTACGCATAATGGCTAGAGAATGTGCAAAACCCAGCCAATATATGTACATTTCCTGAGGCCTGTCAGAGTTAAGTGTATTGACTGGGAGATGTGAATGATTCTCTCCTTGTGGAGAACACATTCTCCATGAGGCCTGGCAAATATGCACCATGGCTGGTTGTAATGCACATTAACTGCTCAACTTACATTCCCCTTAACACAAGGAGCGTTCCACCCCCATCATTCTGCCTGGACACTGAGGTCCAGTGCCAAGGGCCTTCTGGCGGTTCCCTCACTGCAAGAAGCCGAGTTACAGGAACCAGGCAGAGGGCCTTCTCAGTAGTGGCACCTGCCTTGTGGAACACCCTTCCACCAGATGTCAAAGAGAAAAACAACTACCAGACTTTTAGAAGACATCTGAAGGTAGCCCTGTTTAGGGAAGCTTTTAATGTTTGATGGTCTATTGTATTTTGGAAGCTGCCTTGAGTGGCTGGGGAAATAATTGAAAACAAACACCTATCATTTAAAATTGTGGCTAATTGGAAACTTCTCCCTCTGCTCCCAAAGTATTTTTCTGTGATACCATAACACCATAGCATGGGATGGATGCTTCAGTTTGCAGATAGCTCAGTTAGTATCCATTCAATGTTTAATTTCCTATACAAACTAATTCCTATACACGGCATCTCAGCTCGTTCCACAGCTTTGATTTGCTCCTATTATTTGTAATTGTGGAACTCTTCATTTCTTGCTGCATTGTCTGTCAGATATTAAACACAAACTTCCCATTAGGATCTGGAAATAACAGTCTTTATTTAATCATCATCTGTTTGTTAATGTGTTAGAAAAGAGATGCATTACATTATTACTCCAGCAATGAAAAAATGTGTTGCTGCAAATCATGTTTGGTTGGGAAAGTAATAACGAGAAGCACAACACAATGGATATTCTTTCACTTAAAAAGCAAAACAAAAATAAAAACCTCTGTCAGGGTAACTGGTTGCTTGCAGATCAGATTCTATCATTTTTATCCTTTAAAAATCAGCACATGGCAATACTAGTTTCCTGGAGGAATCAGCTGGTAGAATCTTAAATTCAAAGCTTACTTCAAACTATAGGAAGCGGCCGTTTTAGGCACGTCTAATATACGTGTGACCGTGCATTGTGCCGAACCCAATGTGACCCTAAAAGTCACAAAAAGTGGTGTGGCAAAGGCAGAATGGGGTGAGGCAGCCTTGGGTGGGTTCTACTGATGCACATACAGGGGTCCAGAACGTAACCCCCATGTAAATTGGTCACTGCTTATATTGACTTTCCAGTTGATGACAGAAACCGACAATGAACACAATACACATATATAAAGTTATAAATTGAAAGCTTTCTTCTCTTTCTCCTGCTTCCTTTGAAGAACAAGGAGCCATGCAAAACTAAGTGTCTGTGATTTTTTCTAGCTGAATTATTTTGGCATGAAACATTTGTTTAAAGGTGGATGAGGGCAGATGCAAATCTAACCAAGTTTCAGCATGCTTGGTTGCAATTCCCATATTGCTTAATTCTGCTACTGAAGAATAGGAATCTCTCTTCCAAACATCTCTCCAGCAATCACCACATCATTCATTCATTCATTCATTCATTCATTCATTTAAAATTCCTTTTTTTAAAAATGATTTTTTATTAATTTACATCAAAAGAAAAAACAAACAAAAAACATATTAGTTTCACATCAAAATTTCACAACACATTCCTTTTTGGGACTTCCTCCAGCTTATCCGTAAATCATCCATAGTTATAATTTAAGTTGTGCATTTCTTAATTTTGTATTGACATTGTTTATATCGTTCTTTCTATTCCCTTTAGACAATATTTCATAGTCTTTCACAGTGCTTCTTTAAATCCCGTTAGCGTTATCTGTCCCTCACTTATATGTTCCAGATATTCCACAAATTTCCCCCAGTCCTCAATGAACTTTTGATCTCTTAAGTATCTAATCTTTCCTGTCAATTTGTCCAGCTCCATATAGTCCAACAACTTCATTCTCCATTCTTCCACAGTCGGTATTTCTTGCTGTTTCCATTTCTGGGCCAGTAACACTCTTGCTGCTGTTACTGCATATTGGAAAAATTTACCATCTCTTCTTTTTATCTCATTTCCTAATATCCCTAACAGAAAGACTTCTGGTTTCTTTATAAATGTATATTTTAGAATCTTCTACAATTCATTATATATTTTTTCCCAGAAGTCTTTCACTTTCTTACACTCCCACCACATATGATAAAAAGAACCTTCTTTATCTTTACACTTCCAACACTTATTACATGTCTTATATATTTTTGCTAATTTTACGGGTGTCATTCATTTAAAATTCCTAGTTTGCACATTTTGCACATGGTTTTACGTATTATACACATTTTTGCAAAGCAATTTCCCTTGATATAATCTGTTTTGTATGTTCTTTTCACCAATATGCTCATTTGGTTGCACATTTTGCCCTAATGTATGCATCTGTGTACACAATTACTTGGCTGGTGAACCACACTCAAAATTCAGGGAAGTACTAATTTGGATAGTTGCCTCTTTCAGTTCACTTATTGTTACAAAAAGCACCAAATGGGTAAGTCTACGTTTAAAAATGATCTGAATTAAATTTATCCTCTATCCATACCTCCAGATATTTTGGACTGTTGTTGTTCTTTAGTCATTTAGTCATGTCCGACTCTTCATGATCCCATGGACCAGAACACGCCTGGCACACCTGTCTTCCATTGCTTCCCACAGTTTGGTCAAACTCATGCTCGTAGCTTTGAGAACACTGTCCAACCATCTCGTCCTCTGTTGTCCCCTTCTCCTAGTGCCATCAATCTTTCCCAACATCAGGGTCTTTTCCAGGGGGTCTTCTCTTCTCATGAGGTGGCCAAAGTACTGGAGTCTCAGCTTCAGGATCTGTCCTTCCAGTGAGCACTCAGGGCTTATTTCCTTCAGAATGGATAGGTTTGATCTTCTTGCAGTCCATGAGACTCTCAAGAGTCTCCTCTAGCACCATAATTCAAAAGCATCAATTCTTTGGCAATCAGCCTTCTTTATGGTCCAGCTCTCACTTCCATACATCACTACTGGGAAAACCATAGCTTTAACTATATGGACCTTTGTCAGCAAAGTGATGTCTCTGCTTTTTAAGATGCTGTCTATGTTTGTCATTGCTTTTCTCCCAAGAAGCAGGCATCTTTCAATTTCGTGACTCCTGTCACCATCTGCAGTGATCATGGAACCAAGAAAGTAAAATCTCTCACTGCCTCCATTTCTTCCCCTTCTATTTGCCAGGAGGTGATGAGACCATTTGCTCCAGTCTGTATGGCCAATGGTCAGGGATTAGGGAGTTGTAGTCTTACAACATCTGGAAGGCAGAAATTTGGGTGAGGCTTTTCTATGCAAAGACCATACTTTCAAATGAAATGAGGGATTTTGTTAGAGACTGCAGCAGCAGCAAGAGAGGTGGGGAAAGATTTATAGCATTCACACAACTCTGTACCTGATTAACCACTAATAAAATTGTTTAACTAAAAAATAGAATAAGAAACAGAAAAGGCTATATTTCAAAGGTGAGCTGTACCCTAAAGAATGGCTTTTTTAATTAGAATGTGACAAGCAAACACAGAAGACTGTCAGATCAAGAGTTTAGCACATGGCAGGTTCTGATAAAGATGCACAGTACTATTTATGGCTTTTTGTCCCATTTTGTTTCATCAGAATGCTTTATTCCTTATGTTGGTGGGGGGAGTCTAGGTCATTGGTAAACACAAGCCTCACTTTGGGATTGACAGAAAATCGTTACCATCTGACAGCTCTTCTGTGGTCCATATGAAACAAGCTTGAGGTTTCAGAAAGGGATGGGTGATCTGGGTCAGACAAATAAATGACAAGCCCTGAGTCTTAACCCTTTTTCCAAATTATAGCTTGACAGAAATTTCAATCAGGTTTTAAGCATAGTGATTTTCTCTCGCAAATATATCTGCAAACCTACCCTAGTGTAATAGGTATTCCAGGTCATAGGAACCATTAATAAGCTATAGGGAACAACATTTCACACAATATCCCCTTCCTTGAAATATGACAGTTGACAAATTTCCCTACAATTCTATACAATTATATTTGCGGGAGAAAATTACTTGTGTGTTGTTTATGCATCCCTTTTTATTTTTAATATTGTTTCATCATGTGTCAATGTGAAAGATAGCTGGAAACCTTAATAAAACCAATGAGTAAATAAATGTCACATGACCCTCTAATCTAGCGTGCAAGAAATAGGAGGCCATGTAACAGGGACTTAAACAAAGGGACCAGATCTTGCAACAAACTAATATGCCAACTCTGTCCCCATATCTGTTCAGATAGCATTATTACATGAATTAATCATGTCTACCACATCATCAAGAGTCCATTCACCAGCTCATCTTCCTGTGTGAAACATGCTATCATTTGCCACAATTTGCCATTCTGTGTTCTATGTAGGAGAAGCAGCCCAGTTTCTATGCAAAGGATTTAATGGACAAAAAACTGACATCAGAAAATGTGATATTTTGAAAGCAGTAGGAGAATATTTCAACTTCCCACCACATTTTAAGGACTGACCTTAAAGTGATCGTCCTTAAGAAAAATAAACCCCCAAGGTAGGTGTCTGTGTGAAAACACTGAATTACAACTTATTTAGAAATTTGTTTCTCTCATATGTGGACTGAATTGAGATAATAGTCTTCCCCCCACTACATTTTAAATCAGTTTCATAAATGCCAGGCTGTTTGTGTTATTAGCTTAACATCTGCTTTCTGAATAGTCTCTGTAACAATTGGAAGCTCAAACACAATTGTCCCAGTTCACTCTTTTCCCATTTAATTTACCTCTGAGCTCTTTGCTTGCAACTCTCCACTATCAATTTAGGATGATACTTCAAGCACAGGTGGCTGGTTCTCCTCCCCGCCCCCCACAGGGTGTTGAGCTGAGGAGGTGCCTTCCTGCCTACTTCCCAAAGCTTAGTAAACACTTGTTGTGGGAAGGAGGTGTGAGAGCTCTGACAGGGTCCTAGAGTTCTCTGCTTCCCAAAGCTTAGTTAGTGCTTTCCCAGCTTTGGAAATGAGACAGGAGGGCTCTAGGACCCTGACAGAGCCTTGTGCCTCCTGCCCAAAGCTTGGTGCTTTGCTTACCTGGCTTTATGTAACATCTAATTCCTTAAAAATCAGCACTGGCACACCACAGGGATGTGTGCTAAGTCCCTACCTGTATTTATTGTATACATATGATTATGTATCATCTGACTCATCTACTGCAGTTATTAAGTTTGCAGATGACACCACCATAATGGGTTTAATAACAGGTGGAGATGAATCAGCATATAGAGGGGAGGTCCAAAAAATATCTACATGGTGCCTAGGGAACAACTTGCACCTTAATATCAGCAAGACAAAGGAGATGGTGTTGGACTTTCAGAGGAAGAGAGGAGAACTAGCCCTGCTGTACATTGGGGAGGGCTGTGTGGATAGAGTCTCTTCCTTTAAATTCCTAGGAGTTTATCTCAGTGAAGACCTTACTTGGAAACTAAATACAACCCAGGTGGTTAAGAAAGCCCAACAGAGTCTCCATCTCCTCAGAGTATTGCGGAAGAGTGATGTCAATCAACATTTGATGATCTTCTTCTACCGGTCAACAATAGAAAGTGTCTTTTCATTCTGCATCAAGGTGTGGTATGCTGGTTTGACATCATCTGATAGGAAGTGCCTACAGAGGGTGGTGAATACAGCACAAGATATTATGGGCTGTCCTGTGAATCCACTGGATGAAATAGCGGAAGAACGTTTCCTCAGGAGAGTGAGGAAAATTCTCAGGGATGATTCTCACCCTGGCCGGCACTTTCTTGATCTCCTGCCCTCAGGCAGAAGATATAGAAGCATGATTAGTCGCACCAACAGGGTAAAGAACAGCTTCTATCCATGGGCTGTTAGGTTGCTGAATGAAAAGATAACAACAGGGCAACTGACTTTTGGGTTTGGTGGGTGTGCGTCAGTAAACGAGGGGAATTAAGACTAAGAGAGCTGAGTGGGGAGTGCTCATGTAATCTTACTGTATACAAGTTGTACAAGTGACAATAAAGTATTTCAATCATTAGGAAGGTGGGGCGAGGGCTTCAGGGGCCCTGTCAAATGTTGGCCTCTCACAGGGCACCATATTACCAAGGTCTGCTCCTGCTTCAAGCATCTTGTTCATTTATTTTACATTAAAATAAATTTGTTAGTCTGCAAGGTGCAATAAGACTCCATGTTGTTTTTGAAAGGTACACACATTTATTTAACAATTTCTTACCAGGGGATACTCAAATCGATTTTTGCTGTTACAAAGAGTGGGAGTAGAAATATAATGGGAAGGGGGGGGGAGGAAGACTTATGTAAGATATTGAAATCATTTCCTTTCTTTCAACAAGCACAGAGGAACTCCCGATTGAAATTCAAAGGCACTAAAATATAGGAGCCACCTTAAATAGTCCATAAAATTATATGTTATGCACAACTAACCCAGTTTGTGTTCTCAAAAACAAACGGTCAGTTGCTATGGATTGTGCACAAATGCCCTAGACGAATTCAGCTGTGATGTTCATTTCCCCCCAATAATATAATTTGTGCAACTAATTATGTGCAACTGAAAAATGCCAATGCCTTAACTATTTAAAATTAAAACAAGTGCTTTGCTACAGGCTATCAGAAGCATACATGGCAACAATAAGGTTACAATAATGGCAGTGACATAAATTATGCTGACAGCTTCCTTAGATAGTATTGATCTTCAGTACTAAAGAGACATGTTACTGGCCCAGTGCCCAAGTAATCATCAAACTGCCTTAAAACATATATACCAAAACTATAAAGGTGAGATATGAAGTAGCATATAAAGAGTAGACTAGATAAATCTATATAATTACAAGAGAAAGTCTTACCCTAGAGCTGCAGGTGAGATATAAAGTGGCATAGAGAGATTAAACTGGATAAATCTGTATAAGTGAAAGTCTCACTCCAGAGCTTCAGTACTGTGGGGAGGAATCAGGGGTTCACGTCTGAACCTTAGTAAACTTCAGCTGTGGGACTAAACTCAGTTCCCATTTAAGGATATCGATTTCTACCCATACTGCCAAACATTACCTAATACCAATCTCCCTGTGCAGCTTGGATATTATCTTTAACTGTCTGCTTCATACAGAGTTGCAGTGGGTTCTTTTTACCAGCCCAAGCTTAGGAACTAACCAGAATGAGTCCAAAAGGAACACAGACTCTGTGGGGTAAATTCAGTATTGCACTAAGCTGATCTCTCTGTCAGCATGACCATTTCTGCTTGCCCGACAGAATAATCTATTATCTCCTCTTCCCCCATATCATCATCATCATCATCATTTATTATTATTATTTATTTCTACCCTGCCCATCTGGCTGGGTTTCCCCAGCCATTCTGGGCAGCTTTCAACAGAACATTAAAAACAGAATAAAAATTCAAACATTAAAAGCTTCCCTAAACAGGGCTGCCTTCAGATGTCTTCTAAAAGTTGGATAGGTTTTTTTCCTTTGACATCTGATGGGAGGGCATTCCACAGGGTGGGCGCCACTACCGAGAAGGCCCTCTGTCTGGTTCCCTGTGACCTGACTTCTTGCAGTGAGAGAACCACAAGAAGGCCCTGGGCACTGGACCTCAGTGTCTGGGCTGAACGATGGGGCTGTTCTGGGGCTTCTCCTGGTACACAAATATCCTGAGACAATTGAGGGTCATGCAGAGAAGGAGAGCAGGGAAAGCTTTGTAGTAGCAGAAGTCCTTGGGCATAATTCTGCTGGTGGGGCAAGCTAGATGAATGCAGTCAGAAACCAGTTCAAAGCTTTATTAATACACAGAACTGGAAAACATTTGACACACGAGTACATTAGTTTCCTAAACAATAATCTGCCATTAACGGAAAAACAAAAATGATATTATCTCACCAGAACCTTATGCCACACTTTTATTTATTAGAAGGCTGGATGATGTTCAGGGGCTGAAGGTACAGTGTGCTTTTCATGTGTGGAGTTCCTGGAAATCTCTAGAAGACATATACATACCTTCCAGGCAAATCTGGATGACTGCTCAATGTCATATAACCTTCTTGCAGACAAATCAAAAGAAATGCTTGATAAAGACCAGCATAAGCTCTTTGTAAGCTTTGTGCAAGCAAATCATCACAAATTCTCATTGCAGGGGCCTTAGATGGATAGTTTTGGCTTGGCATTAATTCAAAGCTTTGAACCTGATCAAAGCCTGTCTTGAGTGGCAAATTTGGGAGACATTTTAGGAATGACATTGGGCTATTTCCCTTCAGTCTTCCCCCCAAACTCCACCTCAAACTAAATATGTGTGAAGCTCATAGGACTCTCCAAATAAAGCACTCAAGGTGACTAAGCATTTTTACCAGATTCATACCTGTTGCAGTTGTCTAGAAATGCAAATGCTAAGCACACATTTAAATGCAATAAGAGGAAAACAAGCAGGTGTTTAAATGCATCTGCTTAGCAAATGAGGTATTTTCAAAACATTGCAATGGGCTCCTTTTTAAAAAAAAGTCCATTAAACACATTTGTGTGACAACTTCTGCTCCACATACATAGCAGCCTCTGGCTTCTTTCTACTATTATCTACTTCCAATATTTTGCAAGAATGTTTTAAGTGAGGATTGGCTTTTGTCATGTGGTCAAGGGAGCGTTGCTGTGACACCCTTAGAGGCCTGCTGTAACCACTTTGTGAGGCACTTTAGGGACAAAATCACTCAAATTCAGACACAGTTGGATGCAACAGTTGGCGCAACTCCAGTGGAGGATTGTCTGCTCCATTTATACTGGATCAGTTTAGATTATTGCAGTCTGAGGATGTGGACAAGCTGCTTGAAGGAGTGCGTCTGACCACCTGCTTCTTTTGCCCTTGCC
Source organism: Podarcis gaigeae (assembly GCF_964106915.1). Lineage (NCBI taxonomy): Eukaryota > Metazoa > Chordata > Lepidosauria > Squamata > Lacertidae > Podarcis > Podarcis gaigeae. The sequence continues at coordinate 52,482,149 of NC_139683.1, forward strand.
CATCTTGGCTTTTTTGAGCTAGCTATAAGGGGTGATCCGTGTGAGTCCAGGAATTGATTAATGCTTCACTGAAGAAGGAGGAGGTATAATCTGCTGTGAAGGAGGCAGTGGTGCACCCTCTCCTCAAGAAGACCAACCAGGATCCAGAAGTATTGAAAAACTATTGTCCTGTGGCAAATATTCCCTTTCTGGGCAAGGTGCTTGAGAAGGTGGTCATGGCCCAAGGAACCTGCTTCCATGCTTGGTGGAAGCAGGTTCCTTGGATCCATTCAAGTCTGGCTTCAGGCCTGGTCATGGCACTGAAACCAACTTGGTTGCCTTGGTTGATGACATTTATCAGGAAAGAGATGTGGGGAATGTGACCCTGCCGCTGCCGCTGCTGCTGTTGCTGCTGCTCAGTGACCACTGTATCTTTCATGAGTGTCTCAAGGGGCTGGGGAACTGTGCTTCAATGTTTCTGCTCTTACCTCCAGGGCTGCTACCAGAAAGTACGTAGTCATGGGAGACTACTACCACTGGTGGTGTCCTGTGGTGTCCCAGAGGATTTCATCTTGTTCCACATGCTATTTAATATCTACATATAGATTCTGAGAGCTGCCAATATGCTGGTCGCATTTCTCTCTCTCTCTCTCTCTCTGTTTGAACTGAATCAGGAGAGGCAGTTGAGGCAGTGCTTAGAGGCAGAGATGGGTCAAATGTAGGCCAATAAACTGAAGCTGAATACTGAATAGACAGATTTCCATTTTGTTTTTTAATTTCACTTCTAATTTGTATATTGCCTTTCTGTATTGCTATATGAAAGCTGAATAAACAATAAAATATACAACAAAGATCAAGCATAACAATCTGATCTAATCCAAATATGGCATAATACAAAATGGCATAAGTAGAATCTAATAATACATTAAGTTAAGTTATGTGTCCTGCGTTCTCATGTCTGGGAGATGGGGAGATGGCCTATGCTGGATGAGATTGAACTCCTCCTACAAGGAGCAGATCTGCAACTTGGGAATGCTCCTGGATTCAGCACTGTGGCTGGAAGCTTAGGTGGCCTTGGTGGCTAGGAATGCCTTTTTTTCTAGTTAATACTGAGTTGTAAGCTATGGTTCCTTTTGGACAGAGATAACTTGGCCACCATACTCTATGCTGTGGCAATTTACAGATTGGATTATTGTCACATGTTCTGTGTAGGACTGCCCTTGAAGATGACTCAGAAACTTCAGGTGGTCCAAAATGCAGCAGCCAGATTACTGGTTGGGGTTCCACTTAGATCTCTGGGCCCAATTCAAGGTGCTTATGTTCATGTTTAAAGCTCTAAATGACTCAGCCCTGAAATACCTTCCCTACAGATGTTCTTGGGTGTTAAAATCACCAGAAATGTCCCTGCTGGTTGTTCCATGTCCTCAAGGGGTAGCAGCCTGGGAAAGGGCATTCTCTGTGACAGCCCCAAAATTGTAGAACTCCTTTCTCACAGAGACACATCTAGCATTTCATTATATAGCTTTTAGTGGATGCTGAAACCACACCTCCTTGCTCTGGCTTATGACATTTGAGATGCAGATTTTTAGACCCCCGTCTTATTTCTGTAATCCCAAATTGTTAAAATCCTTAATAGTTATTAAACTGTTTTTAATATTGTGTTTAATTAATGTAAGCCACTCTTAGGTGAAGGGTGGGTTATTATTGTTATTATTATTAGGCTTCCTGCTTCAGAGTAAAATATACATATTTCCACACTATAGCACAGAACTGTTTCCACTTTCATATAGCAGCATTATGATTAGGTGTTAAAATTCTGGAGGGCACAGCAAGTCATTAAACTCCAGCAGCCACCGTATTAAAATGTCAAGTGCCATGTTTCACATAAAATGTTGTAAAGTGTGAAAATGGCAGTGCCTAGAATTGGCCTTTATAAACAGGAAAGAAAACAAGGCAAATTTCAAGTAAGGAGATAATGAGCTTTGCATCATTTGCAAAACGAAGCCATGGACAGTTGCTTGACCTGATATGGAAGGGCTAATTACAAACAGTTTCTGATATGGAATATTCACAAAAAAATAAATAATTAACTTTAAAACAAAACTAGGTCTACTGCAAAATATCAACTCCAATTAAGAATAATTACCCATAGTCCAATCATGTAAACAAAGACTCGACTCCATAAGTTCTGCACTTCAGGCTACTGCTGCAAAAGGCAGAATTTATTATCTACCAGTTTTTGCTCGTGATTTCATCCCAAGATGTCTTCCTTGTGTGTCCGAATATTTATCAAATATTGTTCTCTATTTTGGAGGAGTCATCTATTTGAAGCTAAGAGGAGTTGGCACAGTAGAGTGGTTCAGCCTCCTGACAGTGGTGTCACTGCCACTGATCTGAACATTGTGGACTTGGGGCCGGGCAGTGGTTAGGTCAAGACAGCATGGATATACTCATGGGGTCAATCTGTCTCTTGCTAGCACACCCGCACAGCTCCAAACTCACCAGCAGCCTGCTCTATCTGTGCACTATCCTGCTAAATGCAAAGGACACTGCTTTTGAGAGAGCAGGTCCATGGTACAGTGGTACCTTGGGTTACAGATGGTTTGGGTTACGCATTCTCAGGTTACGGATGTGCCAAAACCCGGAAGTACTGGAAGAGGTTACTTCTGGGTTTCGGCGCTCGCACATGCACAGAAACACTAAATCATGCTTTGCTCATGTGCAGAAGCGCCGAACCCACAACTGTGGGTTGCGAACGCTGTGGGTTGCCAACGTGCCTCCCACACGGATCACATTTGCAACCCGAGGTTCCACTGTACTGCCGACCATGCTCGCTGCTCCTGCTGTCTAGTCCAAATATGATTTAGATATAAGGGTAAATAAATATCAGAAGAGAGAGCAGAGGAATTAAATCATCCATCTACAGCAGACACAGGCAAACTCGGCCCTCCAGATGTTTTGGGACTACAACTCCCATCATCCCTGACTACTGGTCCTGTTAGCAAGGGATGATGGGAGTTGTAGTCCCAAAACTTCTGGAGGGCCAAGTTTGCTTATGCCTTTTCTACAGTCAGCATCTGTATTACAAGGTCACCAAGGTCAAAGCCTTTTCCGCTATGGTGAGACATACTATGTTTTTATTTTAATTATAGGGATCATTTCCAAAGTTACAACTATTCATATAAATTAGCATATGCTAAATTTACACCATACCCGTTTCCTTTGTGTGTGTGTGGTGTGTTTTTTTTGGGGGGTGATGCATAAGTAGCCTTAGAAACTACCTTCAAAACTGATGAAAAGGCTGCCTCACTCTCCCTTAGGGCTTATGCATATTTCTATTTGCCCCACTGTTTTCCAAGGGGGACCCATCTTTAGCGCTGAATCAGAACAAATGGCAATTGGGTTTCCCACTTCTTTTCCATGGGGAAGAGCAGGTTTTCCAGGGGGAAGCGCCAGGGCAAAGGCAAAACCACTCAAACCCATTTCTAGAAAGTGCAGGACAAGTGGAAAAACCACTTGGACCCATGCATGGGAGAAGTCAAAGTGTGGACAAGTCTTTAGTTTCTTTCACAGTTCTGTACAACACACTCTGCAGATAGAAAGGAGTTCCAAATTGGGAAAGATTACAATATGAACCCACTCAGTACAGAATGCAAGTTTTACCATCCTTCTACATTCTTCTAAATTTTGGTATGGGCTCAGTTTCCTTCAGAATGAATATGACCACAAGTCATTCTCCTTCTCTTATTGACTCTCCTTTCTGTTACCACCACCACATCCTCTTCCTTCATCCAAATTCACCAACTGGAATAGTCCTAAGAGCAGCAGCAGTGAAGTCTCTCCTCCCAACTCCATAAGGTACTTACAATGCTGCAACAATGGTGCTCCGAGTCCCAAAGCCCACTGTTTGGGGGGCACTGTTGTTTCATTCTGGTTTCCCGGTGAGTAAGAGAGGGAGGGAGCTTGTTGTGATTGGTGCTTCTCCATCATGTAATTCTGAGAAAAGAATTGGAGGTCTATGGGTTCACTGGCATTGACAGATGGAAATGGGGCAAGTTTTCTAAATCACTTAACTTCTTAGATTTTCCTTGTGAGTGCTCATATACATCTGTCCCCTTTCCCCACTTCAAGCCCTTGAAAGATTTCAAGAAGCAAACGCCAAGGGGAGTTCACGTGCCACTACAACATAAACACTGATGTGTTTGCAGTAATCCCCACTCTCGTGACCCTGTTCTAGAAGTGCAAAATCATCTCAGAAGTTCCAAGGATGGGGAAATAATACGCATTCCAGCCCAGATTTGAATGCCCAAATGTCAAAAAGTGTCACTTTGTGTGATGTGTGTGATATCAATATATATGGTTCTAGTGCCAGAAATGTCCCTGTTGAGAAAAACACAAGGAAGTGGGAGAGATCAACACAATATGGTTTTAATGAGCAATATATTGGTGAAACAGTGGAAGAAGAATTAATCAGTTTCAGTGCCGTCAGTTTAATTAGTTACATGGCTTGCCGATATAGGTGGGGGTGTCCTAAGTTTGTTTGTGTGAAATTTAAATTAAGTCTAACAAATGGACCGAGATAAAATGGAATAGCTCTTCTGTTTATCATGCAAAAGCAAAGGAATCACTTGGATCTTTCATACTTGCACTTTAAGGATATTAGAGTAATGAGGACTAGCCCACACAGAACAGTGCTTGGCAATTTCCTTTTAACTACACAGAAGTCTGTACAGAATACTTTCTTTACCTATTTCTTCAACACTACTTACATGGTGTATTGGATTCATTAAGATTTAATGGGACACTTTCTGATAGAAAGCTCAGAGGGGTTTTCGAAGCATTACTTCAGAGAATATTGATTTAAAATTACAGAGGGGAAATTGCAGAGGGGAGGAGGGAGCCAATGATAGGGTAAAATGGTGGTATTCAGAGTAATTTTATAAACTGCCTGAAACAGAGTAAGAAACAAGCTTTCTACACCCTGAATCCAGATCCTTTTCAGTGTGGGCCTAGTTCACAAATTATGCACTTCTCTAGATTTTGTAATGCAGTTTCTGTCCAAAAATGCATATAATGCTAAGGTTACATTGTTGTTGTTTAGTTGTTTAGTCATGTCCGACTCTTCGTGACCCCATGGACCAGAGCACGCCAGGCACTCCTGTCTTCCACTGCCTCCCGCAGTTTGGTCAGACTCATGTTTGTGGCTTCGAGAACACTGTCCAACCATCTCGTCCTCTGTCGTCCCTTTCTTCTTGTGCCCTCCATCTTTCCCAACATCAGGGTCTTTTCCAGGGAGTCTTCTCTTCTCATGAGGTGGCCAAAGTATCGGAGCCTCAGCTTCATGATCTGTCCTTTCAGTGAGCACTCAGGGCTGATTTCCTCAAGAATGGATGCGTTTGATCTTCTTGCAGTCCATGGGACTCTCAAGACTCTCCTCCAGCACCATAATTTAAAAGCATCAATTCTTTGGCGATCAGCCTTCTTTATGGTCCAGCTCTCACTTCCATCTCACATCACTACTGGGAAAACCATGGCTTTAACTATACGGACCTTTGTTGGCAAGGTGATGTCTCTGCTTTTTAAGATGGTGTCTAGGTTTGCCATCGCCTTTCTCCCAAGGAGCAGGTGTCTTTTAATTTTGTGACTGCTGTCACCATCTGCAGTGATTATGGAGCTCAAGAAAGTAAAATCTCTCACTGCCTCAATTTCTTCCCCTTCTATTTGCCAGGAGGTGATGGGCCCAGTGGCCATGATCTTCGTTTATTTGATGTTGAGCTTCAGACCATATTTTGCGCTCTCCTCTTTCACCCTCATTAAAAGGTTCTTTAATTCCTCTTCACTTTCTGCCATCAAGGTTGTATCATCTGCATATCTGAGGTTGTTGATATTTCTTCCGGTGATCTTAATTCCGGCTTGGGATTCATCCAGCCCAGCCTTTCGCATGATGAATCCTGCATATAAGTTAAATAAGCAGGGAGACAATATACAGCCTTGCCGTACTCCTTTCCCAATTTTGAACCAATCAGTTGTTCCATATCCAGTTCTAACTGTAGCTTCTTGTTCCACATAGAGATTTCTCAGGAGACAGATGAGGTGATCAGGCACTCCCATTTCTTTAAGAACTTGCCATAGTTTGCTGTGGTCGACACAGTCAAAGGCTTTTGCATAGTCAATGAAGCAGAAGTAGATGTCTTTCTGGAACTCTCTAGCTTTCTCCATAATCCAGCGCATGTTTGCAATTTGGTCTCTGGTTCCTCTGCCCCTTTGAAATCCAGCTTGCACTTCTGGGAGTTCTCGGTCAAATTCATTAAAAAATACATAATTCAGAGAAAATGCATTGAAAAGCATATAAAGCTGTGTATTTTAGAAGTGCTGAGTATACAACATGTATACAAACATGCACACAATTTAAAGGTTTTTTTTCATGTTTACACACTGACATATACACACTTCTGTATATAATATACTGAACAGAACAGCCATATGACTGAGTTCATGTGAAATTGGCATAAAATGGATCTGACTTGATCTGTGCATCCCTAAACTCTGTGCTACTTCCACTGTCTCATTTGCTTCTTCTCTACAATGGGAGTAGCCATGGTAGTTAGGAGAGCTGCAGTAATCTGCACTAGGCTCTATGTGTACCTCTAGGTGTACCAGCAATGTCAGGAAATACAAAAGCTATCTCTGTGGAAATGCAATGACAGGCAGATTGCCCAGCGTTTGCCAAGCTATAATGTGTGGTTGATGGACTTTCCGTTAGCTTGACTACCACAAAAATTGTGCAGACTTGTCTTTACAGGAAGTCAACTACTTTTTTTTCCTGGTCGGTATGAGAACACCAGTTGCTTCACTCACTAGGCTGCTTAAGCACCATCTGTTCATGTTAATCTTTATTTTGAAGCATTACGCAGAGAGGAGATTAAAGAGGAAACACAAAACTGTGATATTTTTTCTAATATTTTTTAATCTGTCAACTCAAACAACTTGGGGGGGGGGACTGTGGAGAATTTGTGCCGTTGTGGATGTTTAATGACAAACAACTTCCAAGATTCAATTTGTAAGAGAACTGTGACAAAGGTGACCACTGCTTCTCCGTTTCCCTTTCTCAGCATGTTCCACCAGACATTTTGTACAGATAAGGATAAGAACAGTTTGCCACTTGAGGCAAAGCAGAACATGACCCCTCCTCCCAACTGCCATTGATGACTCCTCCCCCCGCCACTTCTGTCCATCACCACCAACAGCAATGACTCTGCAGAGAAGGAGGGAACTAGTGGGGGGCCAGCAGAATTGGTGGTGGTAGTGGTGGTGGAGGAGGAGTTGATGATGGTGGAGGAGAAAGGGGCTATGGGCAACAAGTGCAGCAGGCAGTGAGTGACACACTCCTCATGGGCCTAGATCTGCCACCCCTCCCAGATGTCCTCCATCTGCCTCACTGTGCCTCAGGGGCATGCCAGCCCTGAGAAAATGGATCAAGTAAAGTTTGGGGCATTTTTCTTTCTAGTTTTTCTATGGTGGCCCACAGATGCTCCAGCACCCTGCCCCAGAAGATCCATCCTATGCCCCCCTCTTCACAACCTTCCCTAGTTTAGGTAAGGATTTAGCTGGGTTAGGTCATTGCTTTGCGTGAAATCCAACGGACCTTCACCCACCAATGGACTGCACGACATTTGCAGCAGAAACGCCATGTTTCTGATTAGATTTGGGAAATGGTCATTGAAGGCAACTCTGATGGCGGAAAGTGGTGCATTCATTGTGAATTTTAACCCTGTTCACAGTCTGCCCTAAAACAAACAACAACAAAGAAACAAAACAAAAGAGGTACAATAATATATTTGGGGCAGGTGCTTTCACAACACCAATACTCTTTGGGCTTAGCCCTAAGGTAAAGGTAAAGGTACCCCTGCCCGTACGGGCCAGTCTTGACAGACTCTGGGGTTGTGCGCTCATCTCACTCAAGAGGCCAGGGGCCAGCGCTGTCCGGAGACACTTCCGGGTCACTCCCCCCCCCCCAAAAAAAGTAAAAATCCCATTAATTTACTCCAGGCCACTTAATCTTTTACCATGATTTTTAATCTGTCAGTCTCATATTTAAGAAATAAAAAAGGAAGCTACAGATTTTGCATGTAGCCTGAAGGCTTTGTATTGATCACACACACAATATTAGACCTACTAGTGGTGGCTGTGTGAGACGGGAAAATACAATAGGAAGGCTTATCTACAGCTTACCACTGTGCTGTGAATGAGACAGTGACACCCACATAAATTCATGCTGTGAGCCTGCATGTTTATTTCTTAACAGTACTATGGGATCTATTCAGAACCTATAAATCCCAGAAGAAACCAGTCTGAAAGGATATAATGATGTTGGGCAGAGCAATCCTTCTGTGTCAGGCGTAGATATTGTGGCAGTGGATGAAGTGCCAAACCCAAAAGCCTGTTGAGCTAACACTGGACTTCACCCAATTTTTTTGACTTTTAAAAATATTTAAAACAATTAGAGAAATATAATTGGTGAAATGCTGCCTTTTGGCCCTCTCTGTTACTGGAACATCAAAAATGAAGGGCCAGCCTCAGATATTTTGCGTGGCCGCAACAAAGATGCTTTGAAGGGGAACTCCTACTCTGACGCTGGAGAGAGAGATCTACAAAAATCATATTTATTTCTCTATTTTGTTTTACAAATGTGTAAACTGCTTCACAGACTGAGGCTACCACCCAGGTGCACAACAATATAAAAAATACACAAAATACAAATTCTAAAAACAATAAGAACTATTCCTGCAGAGCACTGAACCATCTAAGGAATGCACTTTGCAGACATGGATGTATGAGGTGAGATTATCCTTTAGGTAACCTGGTCGCAAGTTGTTTCACAGATAATCTGGTTCCTCATCTGGTCCCATGGATGACCTCTCTGTAACCAGCGGATTACATTCACTAGCATGTATTCTGCCTCCAGTTTGTGCGCTATTTATTTATCACCCGTTGCTTTTAAATCATTTCTTAGAATTTTTATTTTGGTAAGAAGTGCCAATTATTTTCAAGGCTTTGCCTGGCTGTTTTCTCAGAAAAAAATCAACACAACCTTTCTGAACATACTGCACGTACAATTTTAAGTGAAAATATGACACTTTTGCTCGTCCTTTTCTCAGCTACATAATCATATGTCATTCATTTGATCTTTGGGTAACTTTAGTTCAGTGAGATGCAACAGAGTTTACTTTCAACCTTTTCTTCTGATACATGCCAGCACATTTGTGTGCATGTGTTACAATTTTGCTAACAAATAACATTTCATTGAAAAAATATTGTGAACAGCTTTGGGGTTTTTTTAAAAAAATCTATTCATTTATTTTTCTGGTACCAAAACATGCAATTATGAAATATTCATGAGATATTTTATGCAATATAGTATTGCTGTAGAAACTGCATCATCAGTCACAAGGAGAGATTAAAATAATTACAGTGTAAGTGCTTTTATATTATAATAAATATCCCACCTTGAAAAGGAATAAAGTAGATTATAACAACTATACGTATAAATTCACTTCAAATTTATAATCTGAGAGTGTAAAAGATGCACCAATATTTCATCCCTAGTCTTTGGCTGATGAAATACTCACACAATCAATAACCTTGTCTTGAAGAGTCTATTCAACAGGAACGGTGAATGAGGAAATAGAGACTGTTCTCAATCTTCATGGTGCTAAAAGAGTTTCCTAGGCTTACTAGGTGAAGTGTTCTGTCTAGCTTTCCATCTAGCTAGAAGTCACCTCTTTACATTTGTCGTTATAAGGATCATGGGTACCTAGTATTGTGTTTTTTGTGTATGTTATTTTATTTATATCTCACTTCATCTCAAAGGCTCAGAGCATCTTACATCAACTTTCCCTAAATGTAAACGGCTCTGTGGTTCACAACCCCAAAATGACGTCCACCAAATTTCCCTAGGATCCACATGTTTTATTTCCACTTTTTTCCACTTCTCCAGCAAGCATTCCACCTTGGAAGGATCTCTGTGGAATAGCACAAATAAAATTAGCTGAAGAAAGAGCCTTAAAATGTTTAATGGACTGTAGTAAGCAGATGGCGCTGAAGCTGCCTGCCTGTGCATGGCACCTCCACAGAGAGAAGACCAGCAAGGTGAGGATGAGCTACATGACTCGCATGGCTACCCAAGTGGAGCATGGTTCTCTCCTTCCCTCCAAGCTACCTGTGCCCTTCTCTGCTTCTGGGATCATGCTCTGACCCCACAGAGACCTTTCCAGGAGTCCCAGCAATGTATTTGCTATATGACAGCACCCAGGCAAGCTCAAATGTTGCAACTCCATCAAGCCCTGCTTTCAGAGATGCTGGGCTTCACTGTCTACAGCAACAGCTAGTTGGTTAATTGGTAGATTTGATGTTGGATTTAGAGTCCATCTAAAGCAGTGGTTCCTAACCTTTCTTTGGCCATGCCCCACCTAAGCATCTCTAAAATCCTGATGCCCTCCCCATGACATATACCGGTAATTTTTACTATTAAAAAAATGAACTATTCACATGGAGGAAGCCTAAAAGGCCATCAACTGTTAATAACTCATTCTCAAATTGCCCTCCTTAAAAATCAAATCCCCCCCCCCCCATGGAGCATGTGCCCCACATTGGGAACCATGGAGCTAGAGGTAATTTTTTTAAAATTTCATTTTTCCCCCAGAGGATCTACAGCCACTTGCCCCACAATAATTCTTCTGCTGGTTGCAAAGCTAGAAATAGCTCATCATTAGAGATGTGAAACACTATTTAGCCTGGACTAAAGTGTAGAATCTGGCTTTGAGAAGCTAACAGAATAGACTGTGCTGGGCTTTGGTAAAGTCTGATACTTTTGTGGGTATGCTGCTATTTGTATTCATTAAAAGGACACCCAACTGCCTTTGTGGTCTTATGTCACAAATCATAGGTGAACATAACTGAGTCCTCCACTGAGGTGGGATTGTACCATAGTGGAGATTTCATGATACATTGCAGCACTGCATGTTTTGATCCCATCTTCTTTTGCAATGTTTGAGTTTACTATGGTTGTTGTTTTTTACTGTATTATAATTTTAAAAACATATACCAAAACAAAACACACACAGAGGGAGAGATGTAAATATATATCACTAGTGACTACAGAAGACTCAGAACCAGAGGCACTTTGAATACACATTTGATGGGTCCTGGGCAATAAATAAGCTTAAACTAGCTGTGATGGCAGTTTGTTCTGTTTTTCATTAGATGCATATCTCAGTGCAGCAAGGCAAATGGCTGACGCTGAGTTGCCTCATATCAGATTGATACTAAGAAGACCTTGTTGTCAAACTTTATTGGTGAGTCAAGTGTACATGTAACCTTCTCATCTCTTCTACTGGATTCCCCCCACCCCCACCCAGTGGCCATTGCACACAGCTTAAGCTGCCATTTTGTGATTCAATATTTGCAAGCCACTAATTCAGACTAAAAACAAAAGTTGGTTGTAGCTGAATTTTGATAAGTAGAGTCCACCTACTGTAGAGTAATAGCTTTAATGGGTTCATTGTGAAATGTTAGATCATTTCCTGTTAACTTGAAATTGATGGGAAATCATTAATAAGATCAAATGGCTTTTCATGGCTGGTCCAAAACATTTTGCTGTCTGAGAGATGACAGTAGGTGCCCCCGATCCCCCCAAATGAATATGCATAGCATCCAAGCCTAGTCAAGGTATTTGGTACTTGAGGCAGGAAATCTCATAAGCATCTTGGGAGCAAAGATACAATAAGGGTAAATTAAGAAGTAACAGCCAGCTGCTAGAAATGGCTGCCACACAGTGCCTAGTGGTGGGTCTGCCCTGGAAAAGGGAAAACAGAACATGGCAAGAAGAAGAAAAAGCATCTGTGTCTTTCTAAGCCTCCGATGCCTCCTCATTTCACTGGAAACTCTCTACAGGGGGGAAGAGGAAGGAATGCTGAAGAGGAAGAACATACTAATCATGCCAGTCTTTTTATTTTGTTTGTTTTTTTATGTTCGTTAACAAATACTTTGACATTTTGGCCTTTTATTCTAACAGGAAGCGTATCACTAATGAATGTGCACTTGAGGCACCAGATGTGAAGGGAACAAACAATTTGTACAGCAATGTTTAAAAGACAGACGACAGTTCTAATATACAAAGAATTCTTTTGAAATGGGGAAGTACTGATTATTTTAATTTGTAGCGATGTCAGGTCACACAGCTTTCTAAGGCTTCTGCTTTCCCTTCCTCTCATTTTGATTCTTCACCGTGTTGAAAATACTCTGACGCGTTTACATTTGCAAAAGGAAATTTGGCAGGTGCAGTCTCTTTGATGGTGTAATATTTAATCTGTTTCTCCAACCTCAGAGAATCTATTAATAAAGAGATTAAAGCCTCGTGGGTTTTTTACTTTTGTTTTACTCTTTGCACTAGAGAGGGCAGCGTTTGACCCTCCTGACTAACTGAGATCTCAGCTTTATTGCATCATACTAGAAGCTAATTAGGCTGGTTAGACTTTTCTCCTCCACAACTTTTATGAGGCGAAAAGAATGGCCACCAACAAAATAGTTTGTGTTATTGAGCTGGAGAAAATCATGACTCAAAAACGCCAAAGAGAAATGAGAAAGAAAGAGCTAAAGGCTCACTCTTTAACTGAATGAAATTTTTGGGTTAAAATTCATTTTGTGCATGTATTGCAGTACATGTCCCTTTTCCTATCACTAGAAGGGGTGTGTGGTGATTTTGTAACCACTATACATAATATTTAGCTTTGCAAAAACTGCATTACATTTAGGCCTGTAAAGAGCATGCTGTAAAGAACATTTTCTAACCCTTGGATGTAAGATGGCTTTGAATGTCATGTAGGGAAGCAGTGTTAATGACTTCCTTTCGCCACACATCTACTACATCTTTTTGAAGCCAGGAGGTGCATATATCGCCCTGGGAAAATGCATGTCCTCCTCATATGTCACATGAAAGGTTGGAATGTGCTGAGGAAAAACATCAGACAGTTATTTGTCCACTGTTTCATTTCTGTTTTCACATTCCTGGGCCAACAAACCATGGCTGGTAAAGTGCAGATTATTACCCTACTCTTTCCTTTCCCTTCTGTTCCCCTCTGTGTGCCTGATTAATAGAAAACCTCCTTGGCTTTTCAACTATGAAGCTTACTTATTCTAACTTGTAAAGCCAACTAGCAGGCTGCTTTGAGCATCCGCCACAGACCAGGAAATGGTGGTTTGATCTTGGCTTGTGATCCTGCCTTGTAGGGAGGAAACATACCATATTTCCCAGATTAAATGTCACGCCTAATTTTGCCCCGGCTCTCCCTCTCAAACTGTTCCTGCAATTGGAAGGTTTAAAGGCTTCGTTGAGGAAATCAGTACAATGTCCCAACATGAGTCTACAGGTCACCGCAGAGCACCATGATACCTGACTAGGATTAGGTAAAATGCTGATTAGGTAAAATGTTTGCACCAGTTTAGACATCTACATGTCCTTGAATATGGAGATGATGGGGCCAGCTCCCTGTCAAATTTCTCTCTGCGTGCCAAAGGGAGAACTCCTCGCTGACAGTAGGCAACACCTGAGCCATCTCATCTGAGGGTGATGTGGCCCTTGAGAGATTGGGTGACATGGAGGTGGACCACTCTCCTGACTCAGCCCTTCAAATGAATCAAAATATCTACTCCCAAGACTGCTAGGACCCCTCCCAGGGTCCTGAATTGCCATATCTCAACATGCTAGGACCTTCCCCCAGGTCAGACTTTGGTAACAACCTGATCTCCCACTTGTCCTTGTCTTAGGATCACCCTCTCTGCAGTGTCTCCATAGGGTTCATGATACATTTGACAGTTTGCCAACCACATCTTTTGCTAGGGAAAATACAAGTAAAATGATCTCAATAACTAGGGAATTGTCTGATACACTTTAGAATGATGTTTATATTGTTTGAGACAGGAAAAACCTGGATAGCTGCCTTGGTTGGAAAGCAAACTTCGATTACATTTGAAGGCCTCTGTGCTAGAATGAACAATGAATATTTTAAATCTTTCTCATAAGCATCCAATGCTTCCTTTTCATATCAATATCAATACATCTGCATTCTTTCAAAGCCACAATTTAGCAGATATTAATGGCACCTCTTTAACAGTGCTACAAATGAATTTATAAAAATATGTTTTTATATCATTAGTTAGAAGCTATCACTGACAAAGATCTGTTTTTCTATAAGTGTTGTATAAAAGGCTCTTTTAAGAATGTCTTAAACAATAAATAATGAAATAATAAAAGACTTGTATGGAAATATAGAATGTATCATAATGATATGACATTTAGTTAAGATTCATGAATGCCCTCTGCATTTTCTCAAATAAGAAACAGTAATTCACTGATGTATATCACTATAAAGTCATATATTTATCATTAAGACCTTCAGAAAACTCACTGTACTTAACTTGATTCTATAGAAGCATCAGTTTATCCAAGAAGGAATTTGTTATCATACATTTCATTAGTTAGCCTTGGCTACCTCCATAGACCTTGCAAGCTACTTGTTCAAGCATCCATGTCTGTGTTGTCATTCATTCATTCATTCATTCATTCATTCATTCATTCCCTAAGGCCCCAGGGCAGATTATTGCATTAAATCACAATATTAAAAACAGTTTAAAACAATTGTTAATTTGTGTTGTACCAATCCCTGTCCTCCGATTTCTTGAAAGTTTTCTTCCTTTGCAAAAGAGGCTTCCATTTCTCTGTCTCATTCTCTGAGTGCTTAATGGTTTCCTCCATATGCTACTGGACTACAGTCCCCATCATCCCTGATGTCTGGCCATACTTGCTAGGACTGATGGGAGCTGGAGTCCAGAAATGACTGGAATGCCCGCTGCTACTACAGGCAGTCCACTCAGCTGTAGATTTGTAGATGTTCCAAGCTCTGGCAGGATCAGGACCAATGGTTACAAGGAGAACCTAGAGATATGCCCCAGGTAGTATTGTATAGGATGAATGCCAAAGATAAGCCTAATCAGAGGTGTATTTATTATATTATTACTCATTTCATTTCTATACTGCTTTATATTTTTAAGGGGAAGAAACTCAAAGTGGTTTACAGCCTACATTAGGATGTGAGGGAGATCTGGCTGTGACACCTGTCACCCTATTTGATCACCAGGGTTGATTTGGCTGATCTGCCTGGTTAGCCAATTTTCCCCTTCCTTCCTCACTGCTCCATGTACATCCCTCCCAAAGCTGTGCACTCGGTGGAAGAGGACAACCATCCCAGATAAAAGGATGGCTATTCAGTCAAGGATATACAATAGCTGTGCTCCCCTGCTAGAATCTCCAGACAAGCTCAAGGTCCATTTGTAGGCACCTACATTAAAATATCAGATAAAATAGTCCAGAATATAACATTGCAGAAGAAAGTCAAATATAAACTATACACTCAAAGCAACATAATTAACAGGAAACTAAAATATCATCTTAAAGATTTCAAAATAAAACATTATGAAGGTCAAGGAAAAATGCTCATTTAACACAGCAAATGCTGACAAAATAAATCAACATTTCAAAAGAAAACATGACTAAAAGAAGTCAGATATGAAATGCACATTTAGAACAGCATTATCAACAAGAGAATAACATATTATCATAAGGATAGAACATATCTGATGCTGTTGCTGCCAATGGTTCTTCATGGTGAGTGGCAGCTGTAGAAGCTCAGGCTTGATGATCTGGCTCTACACTAAGAGACAGCCAACAGGGTTTTTGGCATCTTCAGCAGCCTCAGCTTTTTGTAGCTGGAGTCAGTCAGGGCCCCACCTTCCCAGACTAGATAGGAAAAAGCCTTCAAAGCAGGGAGCTAGTCCTCCAGGACTCACAGCCAACATAGTCAGTGTATTATCCAAGGCGTTCCTTACCGAGGAACAAGCAAGGATATGGCAAAGTGATCAAAGGAAGGGAACTCAGGCAGATACAAATAAGGTCAAATGATCGATCACAAGGAAACCATTCATGCTGATCTAGGCAATATGTTCTCAAATGGCAAAGATGAACTGCATGGTTATGTGTTTACAAACACAGCTTTCCGGTGCCATACATAACCATGCAATCCACTGTGGGAAGAGATATACATGACTTAGAATGATGTAACAATCACAGAAATCATTCTGGTGAAGGTAACATATAAACCAGACCTAGCTGGACATCCTATCTAAAGGCAATCAAAGGGAAAAAAATGACTTTTGGAGATTCCAGTGTGATTTAGATGAGCTCAAGTCCTTAAAGCAACATGAAATTGTTGTAATTTTAATTAATAATGTTTTGAATAATGGTTGAGTGAGTCCAAAATCCCAGCACATTGTTATACAGAAATAAGTGATTAACACCCCCCATAACTATGTATGCAAATAAAAAAGTGCATGCAGACAGTCACTAAGAACTACAGGGTCTCTTCTATTATGGCCTTTCACAAGAAAAAAATGCTTGCAGAAATGAGAATAAGAGCTTCAAATACCACATTTTAATCATTTGGCTCCTGGGTAAGTGCACACTTTGCCCAATTCATTAAGTAAAGTCCCAAAAGTCTGGGATCATTTTATAAACTGGCTAAGAAATCTAAGAAGTAATTATAAAATGATCAATGACATTTCTACTCCATCTGCTGTAGAGTGAGTTAATCAAAGGAAAGACATCTCATCCATTTGGCATGAAGAACTATGGCAATGAAGTCAGGATAGCATTTGGCAATCTAAGCCTAGCCTTTCAGTTAAAATAGAATGCTGTCTGAGACAAAATTGGAGGATATATTTTTAAAATTATTTAGCAGCCTTGAAACAAGTCCATAGAAATAAGCCCACATTTTAATGTATTTTTAAATAGCCCACCTGTCCACACATGCCTGCATTGGTCATTTGTGGCATAAAACTGAAAAATCAAGTTACTAAGCAAATTTAGGTAAGAGCGTTTGCAAAACTTAAGGAAGTTCATGGAAGAAAAGTTTCTCATTCCTTCTTGCTTCTGCTATGACCTGTGTCTTTCCAAAAGCCACTTTGGGGGACCTCCTGAATAATGTAAGGTGGGGAATGGGAACCGCTGGAGAGGAATCACCCCAATTTGAGTGTGGATCTTCAGATAAGTTAACTTGAGAAAGTTCATGGAATTAATGTTTACTCTCCCTTGTGCAGTGGCAGGCAGCCTGCAAGCCTCCAGATGTTGCTAACTACATTCCCCATCACGTGTTTCTATTAGCCATGCTGGAAAAGATGGGGTCCAAAAACATCTGGAGGGCCACAGGATTCCCATCATACACCCTTCATGGACAACAGGGCAAGAGGTGCAGACCAAGTCAGTTCACATTGGTGTTTGCAAAGATCAAAATCCTCCAGCATCTCTATATCTACAGAGCTATAATCTAGTACTGAGTTCATAGTTAAGTTATGCAGAAGATTATTCTGCATGTGGTTGGCATTCATCTGTCTCAATGGAGTGCACTTCTGGGGGTGAAATCAAACTGCTAGTGGTGAAGTCAAACCAAAGTGACCTCCCTGGGACACAAGCCTGGGCTGTTCTGATGACAGGTCCCTGCTCTTGGCCTCATTGATGTGGTCCAAAGGAAAGAAGAGCAACACATTTGGCAACAGCTTGGCTGCAGGAGTTGCTGGAAGGAGCCATACAAGGTGCCATCCAACTGTCTTAGGAATGCCACTCTGGATTTGTGTAGGGTTTATTCCTTATCCTTTCCCCACCCCCAGATGTCCCACAAGGCAGTGGAGGCTTAGGATCAGGGTTTTCTACTCTCAGATGGGTTATCTTCCCAGCTTAACGAGTCCCATCTACAGCTTGTGCAGAAAATGCCTTCCAAGCCATTGGACCCACTATCGGTCTCATTTACTCAATCCACCAAATCCTGTCTTTGCATGCAGGGGAAGTGCCTGACTCACTGAGGGCTTGAGAGCTATTGACTACCCTCATTTGGTTTTGATGGCCAGTTGAAGCCTTTCCTGGGGTGTGACTGCTGTCACATGCCGACAGCTTCTGGGAGCCAGAGGTGAGAGCTGAGTGCAGGGTGGGAACCAGGAGTGCCAACTTGGCCCCATGACTGTTGGTGCCTGGGGCCATGGGTGCCATGCAGTGTGCATGGCCCTGGCATTGAAATTTGTGGGTGCCCAGCCCCTTCATGGGGAATTTTGTGGGTGCTCGGGTCCCCAGGGACCAAGGGAGTTGGCACCTATGGTGGGAATCAAAGGTGGACAAACTACCCCAGAAGGAGTATGATGTGTCCCCCATCAGAGATACTATCCCTCCCCTAACATGCCATGCACCACTATTCTGCCTAATATTATATAAATATTTCCCATGATTGCCCCTTCCCTCTTCCATTCCATCACCCATCCATTGCTAGAGTTATCTTGTAAAGGTGTATCTTTTTTTTGCCAAGGCTTTCTTTGATCCAAAAGATGGGATCCTGTTTTTGTTTATTAATATAGAATTAATATTAATATGTTTGTAAATGATTTTAAATAATAAGAGGTTTGAGCATTTGGGAGGCTAACAGAGAATTTTGCAAGTCAGTTTGTCAGTTCCCCTTGCCATAAATGTGAGTGGACTATAAAAATCAAGTAGGGTGCTCTTAAAATAGAATAAGAATAAAGAGAACAGAGAGAAAATATTGATTGGGAGAATGGGATTTTCTATCTACGGGTGAGGAAATATTTTATAGCTAGACGGACATCTCAACGAGGCATATGCTAAGGAAAAAAAGCTAACATCTCATTAATGTAGTTCTGTACTGCGGATATATTGCTCCCAAAGTTAGTACATTTCCACACAAAGGTAATATTTTCTCGAAGAACTGTCACTTCATAATATACATGCCCGTCTTTGTGAACAAAATCCATGCCTAATAAAATGTCCAATTGTAAAAGAAAAAAATGACTCAACAAAAGTACTAGGTAGGATCCTTTCGAAGAACATTTCATCCCTATTTTGTGAAAAGCAATCTGGGAAAATAGGAACAGTGAAACATAAAACATTTATACTGCATGAGAGATCTTGATGCCTTACTTTATCTCCTCAACTATAAATCAGGATGGAGCAGTCTTGCCACAATATTAACCACTGTCCTGTGAGTTAAGAATTTATCAAATATTACTTTTGAGAGGTGAAATATCTTTTTGGTAAATGTAAGTAATGCCTTTGAACATCTAACATAACTGAATATGACTAACTCATAAAGTGTTCATATGTAGCTTCCCGCCCCATCTCTCTGAGCAATTTTTTAAGGCTATAGTGGCACCAAAGAATCCTGGGGATTGTGGTTAAGGGTGCTGGAAATTGTAGCTCTGCAAGGGGTAAACTACAGTTCCCAGCATTCTATGGGGGGATGCTTTGAATGTGTGATGTGTACACAGCCTTAAGAGTCATAAGTCTTGAGCAAAAAACACACACACACAACTCTATATATATGAGAAGGCATATAAAATCTCTAGGATCAATAGTGCAAGTGGGGAGGTTTGGACATCTGCACCCATAGAATGAGATACTGATGCTACATTTGTCTTATTTATTACCTTTATATTTCACCATGTCCCCAGTGAGGTCAAGGCAGCATACCTCCATTGTATTGCCACAACAACTTTGTGAGGTGGCTGAGACAGAGAGGTTGGTCACTGACTCAGGGCTATCCAGTGAGCATCCAGGCTGAGTAGAGATTGGAACTTGGATTTCCTCATTCCCAGTCCAGTGCTTTGGCCACCACACCACCTCTGTTAATGTGCCCCTATTCAGTATTGCAACCCCTAACCTACATACAATTGCAATCCCCTAACCTACATACAACTGCATTTTTTCAGATAGCACACTATGGCACTTGGTGGTGGAATTGACATGTCTGCTAAAAGGCCACTTAACAGTCACTGCATGTTTAAAGGGCAATAGCTCAGTAACAGAGCATCTGCCAGCAGAACGTCCCGTGTTTAATACGCAGCATCTCCAGGTATGTCTGGGAGAGGTTGCCTATAGGAAACCCTGGAGAACTGCTAACAGTGTAAAAGGTAAAGGTAAAGGACCCCTGGATGGTTAAGTCCAGTCAAAGGCAACTATGGGTTGTGGTGCTCATCTTGCTTTGCAGGCCAAGGGAACTGGCATTTTCCCACAGCTTTCTGGGCCATGTGGCCAGCATGACTAAACTGCTACTGGCGCACAGAGAACTGTGACAAGTGCCAGAACACATGGAAATACCATTTACCTTCCTGCCACAATGGTACCTATTTATCTACTTGCACTGGTATGCTTTCGAACTGCTAGGTTGGCAGTCTGTGTAGACAACACTGAGCCTGATTGAGCAATGGTCTGATTCAGTTTAAGGCCTACCTGTGCCTTCAGATAGGTATCAATTTACCCCAGCTATATTCTTTCTTTCTTGTGGGCTCATGGTGACCTTGTGGTCTGAGGTCATGCAGACAGTGGTGAAATGGTGGCCAATTTCAGATATATGGAATTGCAAGAATTTGCAAACATTATGAGCCACGCCAAACTCCCTTTTCTTGGACACTGGCAAAGGATGTGGACTGAATTATCCTAATTTCCCAGCCACTGAAGAGCAATACCTGATTCCATGTAGATCACTGGTACAATCTGCCTAAAATATTCATATGCCTTATTAAACCTATCCCTGCTTCTCTGCTCCTCAAGCGATTATATCATGCACTGCACGTAACTTGCCATGTGTTGCAAAAGTGAAACGTGCTTAAAATATACCAAGGAACCAGAAATCAGTCTTAAAATAAGTAAATTGTGGGTTTATTTGATTAATTTGGTGGAAATCATATGGATGAATAGGATATATTCAGTATAACTGGGACAGCCTTCTTTTCTGGGATTTGATCCAAAGATGGATGGATGCTTATTAACGGAGCAGCCTTTACATAGACCCCATATTACAGAATCTTTTAATTATGAATAACATAAATAATAGTATATCCACCTTCAGGAATCTGGCTTATCTATAGCTTTAAGTGAATTGGCAATGGGGAGGAAAGAGATTTGCAGGTGCCGGGGTCAGATACTCTCATTATCTGTTCATCTAGAATTGCCGGGTGAAAATCAATTATAAATGTTATGGAGAATATATTTAATCAAAGGCAATCAAAACCAATTGTATGCTAAGTATAATGTGCACAAAAATCTGAGCCAACACCATTACAGATAATTTGAAGAATGTGTGACCACATAAGGCAGCTAAATGTACTTAGTAACAATTTTTAATTGCTTTTATCTGCAGGTGTCACCTATACTTCTACAATAAGTAAATTACACATCTAAAACATAGCCTGTAATATTTAAACCGCTTCTGGTTCAATGGAACACAGTGACGGAAACCAGAGTGCATGGAAATGCTGTTTATCTTCTCGCCACAGCAGTACCTATTTATCTACTTGCACTGCCATGCTTTTGAACTGCTAGGTAGGCAGGAGCTGGGACAGAGCAACGGGAGCTCACCCTGTTGTAGGGATTCAAACCACCAGCCTTCTGATCAGCAAGCCCAAGAGGCTCAGTGGTTTAGACCACAGCGCCACCCACGTCTCTAGCCTGTAATATATGTACCGTATTACAAAACAAAAAGAAAACCTCTGCAACAGCATTCTTGAACCCACCTGCTGGGGTCTATGTGGCAATGAAAAAAGTTCAGTGTGGCAAATTTGGAGCAAAAATTCAGTGTGGTAAATTCGTAGCAAATTTTTATTCTGAAAGTTTAGCCCAGAGAAAAAGTTTGAGAACCACTTGTCTAAAGATTAAAAAACACATGTAAGGGAATAAAGTTAAAGATGTACTAGAAATCATTCATAATTCTGTCCCAAATTAATTTAAATCATACTCAATTCACTCGGCACTACATTCAGGTGTAGTTAGAGGTTTTTGAACTGTTCAGTGAACTTAGTTAAAATGAACTAGTTCATTCCAAGCACTGATGGGATTTAGCACCACGCAGGCTATCCCTGCTCTAAATCCTACTCAGCGAAAATAATCTGTGACCCAAACACGGTGCTGCGATTGGGGCTGTTGGAAAATTCACATAACAGAAGCAGAAATTTCTGTCAGTGATTTGCTGTTGTCGCTTTCAGCCTACAAACTATATAATAATTGATGATGGTTCCCACCCTCCTTTGCAGTGTGTTACCTTTGCCTTGAAATGCATGGTCTTTGCATTGAAGTGAATTGTGTGGAATAATCTAATAATCATGTAATTAATTACATAATTATTTAAATGATGTGTAATTTCCACACAGTGGACAGCAAGATGAATAATGCAATTCTGTCAGCAGCCCAACTGCAGTGGAATGTAAACCATCCTACATGTGAAAAAAACCAGGTCAAATGGAAATCAATGCTTCCTTTCATTCTTAGCCAGGAATAAGGACAAGGAAACCGCTGCAGCAGCAGCCTTGAAGCCATCTGATTTGGCCTATGTAATAGCATGTAAATAGATTGCCCATGCTGTTGCTAGAACACTTTTGACCAGCTGGAGAAACCAATACATCAAAACAGTTTCTAATGGATGATCACAGCTAAGTGCCCTCTTTAATCCAATTTAGCCCAGAAGAAAATGAAACACAGTGGAAGCAGAGCTGTGCTTGCAGGATCATTCAGATTCTGCCCAAAGATGTGCCAGAGAGCAACAATTATTCCAAGCCCATACAGAGGATTCTCAAACCTTCAAGTCACATAAGTCGGTGAGATAAAGGTTGAAGACAACCCAAGCAAATTTGTGTTGTGCTCTTGTCTTCCAATTCTGCAGTGACTAGTGATTTAGCCCATCCTAAAGCTTCATAATCAGACACCTCCACCCCTCAATACCAAGTCATGTTTAGACATGAATTATGTTGATTCATTTATAGTAGTCATTAAATCCACATACATTTGGAAACCATTATCCTTTCAAGCAAGACAACAATGGCTTCAGGAGCAATTCAATCTCCCTTTTCCTTGGGACGCTCACAGTTTCTGTTTTAAGATAGAAGGAATATCAAGACAGTCGTGCCAAATTCCCAGAGTGGATGGATATAGCAGCCACTTGTCTTGGATTCTCCCTGGCTGAAGGTAGCAGTCACAATCAGTTCCTGTGCTTGGCTTCTCCCAGTGATGCAGCTGTCAGAGGAGCGGGTGGCTGGAACTGCTTGCCTTTGGCTCCGCAGAGGCAGATTAAAGAGAAGTCATTTGCAGAGCCCTGCTATGCATTTTATAGTCCAATGGATGCGCAATGTAAAAGTTAGTGGCCAAGCAAGTAAAATTTTTGCATCGCTTGTCTTGAAAACAGTCAAAGGACAAAATGTGAGGGGATTCTAATTTTCCCATGCACCTGTCAGGTTTGCAACTATACTCAGTTCTGGATTCAGCATTGGAAGAGTAACTTCATCAAAAATATCAGTAGGCTCAGTTTAATGGAGCCTTTCTTGTCCTTGGAAGGACTTCATAACTTAGTAAACCCACTATTCCCACACGCAATGATGACATGGCAACAGTTTGAGTAAAGATATTTAAGATCTTTTCCATTAATCCTCATTGGGTTTTAGAAATGCAGAAACTGGAGTTTGTGGTGGCAAATTTCCCCTCGTCCTTTCTTCAGAAACCAACAGGACCCTGCCAAGATAATTGGGCTCCATGGCTGAGGACCAACATAAAATAAGGCTTATTATTATATCCCCTTAGATATGCAGCAAACATTCTAAAAGTTACCCAACTATTGCCATTAGTCAGGTTTCATTCTTCCATCTCTGCAGTTCTGATTTGCATTCTGTTCATGCATGAAGAGAAATGGATTTGGTGATCTCAGTTCATATCTAGTGGACATTGGTCTACATCAATCTTACTCAACTGAAACCTACAAGTTCTAAATTAAATGAGTTTTTTGATCTCAGTTCAGTCTCCAGTGAACAGCAGTTCTTATCAGGAAAGCACCACACATAAATCATCATAATTCATTGGAAAAAGGCCTGCTAGACTGAAAGAGAAAAGCACTAATTCAATATGGGGGCTTGCTGGATTTATTTTCTCTTAAATAATAAATAAATAGATAAATGTGTCCAGCTTAACAAATTGAAAGTGTGGATTACATTCACACAAAAACACGTATGATAGTTCTGAAAGCAAACAAGTCAAATACATCAAAGCAACACATCTTGAAAGTCACCAAATCAGCTGCTTGCATAACATGTGACATATTTAGCTCTATTCTTATTTTAATGATGTGTTTCATCCCCTAATAAAGCAGACACTACACTTCAAAAATCTATGTTCTCATCCCTCCTTGGAGGGTTACACTTGATGAGAAATTTATATTGTAAAATGCCTTGTGATGTTTGGATGAAGGGCAGTATAGAAATTTAAATAATAAATAAACATCAGCTCCCAAAGTTCTATATTACCACTACAGAGCATTGATACTAGCTAATAATAGCTAACAGATGAATCTGGCCTTAGAATGTTATATAACAGGAAAATGTAAGACTCTAAATATATAATACACATAACTCATGAGATCATAGTGATTGCATGAGGATAAATTTCCACTATTTACAAAATAATGCACAGGGTTTTTCTTTCTTTATATCTGATTTACAGAGAGATTTGGTCATCATTCCATACTATTCCGGCCAGGCAAAAACACTCATGGAGGGTGAAATTCTGTTAATTTCAATCAGTCACAAGTTATATGTCCTGACAATAATGTGATGGTGTTTGATTAGCTGTCATGAAACTGGAATTCCGGGGAGAAAACGTCCCTACATGGCGGCATAAACTTTAAAGCAAAATGTTGGGGGGGGGGGATTTATAATAGCATTTTATAATAGCTTCAGTAGTTATATACAATGCAACAGAATACTGATGTAAGTTTCAAGTAAGTGCTGCTTGGGGAAATGGAAAGGGAATAGCTATTTGCAGGTTCAGGTTGTTTCATTGAAATGATACATTGCATTATACAGCACATTATGGTGAATTACAGCCCATATACACAGAGAGATATCTGTTGAACCAGCCCCTGTAGCTGCAGGAAACTGCAGGAAGTCTCTGTCCAGCATTAAATAGTGTGAAGTCCCTGCTGTTTGTGTGGCACTTTTCTCCACATGAAAACTGCGAGATTACAATAGGAACTGCTGAAGGCTAATGAGGTTTTAGTCGATGTTGACATAACATCAAAAGAGAGATTCCCTTTGCAGAAATGAGGAGTGGGAGTTTGCCAGCAAGGCAAAGTTTTTGAATGTAATTACAGAGTGGATGCAGTGGATGGCTAAGAAGCCGTGCTGTGAGTTAGGAGGTTTTACCTCACCTCCACTATGATCTCCTTAAGTGACCTTAGGAAGTCTACTCTCTTTCAGGATCCCTGCAGTTACCACCTACAAGAGGGAACTAATAAAACTGACCTCCGTCAAAGATGTGCTGAAGGCATAATTTTGATAAAGCACATGAAGTTCTTTGAATGCTAGTATAAATGTTGATCAAAGTGTCCAGTGAACTATTTCCACTGGTGCAAGGACTTGGGGCTGTGCAATGGAAATTCCCTCTCTCACTCTGTGTGGGCCATACATCCATTCTGAGGGATTTCCCACCACCCTGGAGCAAAATATTCTGGCAGGTGGGCAGGGTAGAGGCGAGAGAAGGGACGTTCTATTGTGCAAGTGGAAATCCTTGCATTAGTGGAAGAACTTTATTTCATTCCTTCGTATTACTATTATTTCAGATAAATATGCTACCCCACTCAGCAAACGAAAAGCCCATACTGCTCTATTCTTATTTTCTCCACTGATCTACAGTCCTCTTTCTAGAATACTAAACATATTTTCAGCTTCAGATTTTTTATTTCAGGCAATTGCTCTCTCCATTTTTTGTTATTTCAGTCTTAAGATACAGATATAGGTGTTATGACAGGAATCCTAAATATAACACACACAGAATGATTATTATATTAAAAAGCTTTTTATTTTATTTTATTTTCTGTTGGATATTAACATCTGTTCCTTAAGCAGCACAGATGCTGCAGTCATCAAGGATAGTTCAAAGTCAGCAACTTACTCCAACTTACTTGAGACCTGTCTAAAGCCTTTTGTGCTTTGACCCTTGAATAACCAATGTGGGCCTTCTAGTTGTTTTGGACTCCTCCTCCTATCAGCTTCAGCCAATTGTGACGGATTATGTCCAGTTGTGAAGGATTATGGGAGTTGGAGTCCACAATATCCCCATGTTGACTACCACTGTCTTGAACTGTTTTGAAAGCTGGAAAGGTCTGCAGCCTAGAGGCTTCCACTCCATCGGAGCAAGGCACTAGCCAAGACCAGCCCTTGTGGTAGGACTGGACCAAGACATTTTGCTGCTTGAACAGGACAAGATGGTGCTGGGGTGGACTTCGATCTTTCAGCTTTCAGCGGCGTCTTGTTCAAGGCCAAAATATGGTGGGCCACCCCCCACCCTAGTCTCTCTCATGTCTGTACTGGGCGTGTGCTATGTCATAGTTGTGGTGGCTTGTGGCCTCAGCTCAGCACCTAGTATTGATAACAAGTCAACCTACCCAGTATTTTTATATGGTCTACAGTAGTTGCCACCCCGTTTTAAAAACGGCACTGCAGATGTGACCCACACCCATATTCCACACAACCTGTTTCATCTATATTAGATGGAAGCACCGCAGAACTGTTTAGCTGCAAGTCTACATTCGTGTGTGTGTGTGTGTGTGTGTGTGTGTGTGTGAATAATTCATGACAATCTATCTTCACATTGTCTAACTGGCAGAAGTCTTTATAGTGGTTCTTTCTAGAGTAATATAAATAATGTATGTGTTAAAAAATGAACAGTATGCCATGTGAAGGGAAACTCCACTTATCCATCACGAGCTGAAGGGTTATGAGGGCTGTCTAAATTCCGTAGGCTAAATTGTTCTCAGCAGGTCATTCTTAGCCACTTTCTGATCTGCCAGTCATCTCCGTTCCTTCAAGTTGTCGGCTTTGGTCACAACTGCTGTCTTTACAAAAGTGAAGTGAAGAAAAGATGATGGAATTATTAAGCGGGGGGGGGGGGGGAGAGATGAAGTATGGGAAACAGCATTGAAAGCTGGTGGTTGTAAATGCTCATGGTACACAGATAATGCACCTGGGCTTTCCACCACAACAGCAGTCATACATAAATAGAGAGAGTGGTCCATTTTTCCATCATGCCCTTTATACAAACAGCTGATTCAGTTCTTAACAGGTTATTACCGAGCAAATAAAATAAATCACACAATTAACATGCTTTAATGGGATTCTTTCATTGCATATTTTAATTATGGGTGTTTATATGTTAATGTTTTAATGGGATTGTTTTATTGTGCATTTTAATAATGGAGGTTTCTAGTGTAAGGTTTGTGGAGATGGCTTTTATAGTTGTACAAATAAATAAATAAACATGCTCCAGGCATTAGTATTTTCTGAACATCTAAACTTCAGAATTTAATTACAGTTCCTTACAGTGCCAAGGGTAATATATTAACTTGCCATTATTATTATTATTATTATTATTATTATTATTATTATTATTATTATTTCTGCTTTACTAATGTGCCCTAGAGCAGATTTGCATTAAGTATTCTGCTTGATCTCTCCCCAATTCTTACCTTAGTGGAGACAGTACAGTGTAGTATAATATAGTGACTAGACTAGGCTACAGTAATAGGTCCACGGAGACTCAGGTACATATCACTCAACCACAAAACGGATTGGGAGGCCCTTGGACCACTCATCATCTCTCATTCTAACCTAACTCATACCAGTGCTGAGGAGACAAAATGGATAGGAGGTGAATCATGCATGCCACTCTGAATTTCCTAGAGCAGGCACGTCCAACTTCCAAGAGACTGCAATCTACTCCAACTATAAATAAACTGGCAGTGATCTACCCATTGGATTGACCAGAGTTGTTGGGCTTTGGTGGGGGGCGTTCGATCAGGATCCTGTGATGAACCATGATTGACCACAGACACCCTGTGATCGACCGGTAAAGCGTGTTCTCATTAAAGAGAGAGCACATGTTGCGGATGGGGCCGGACAAAACATCCTAAGTTGCTAGCCAGGCTGTTGCAAGGTAATTGGACCAGATTGGTGGCTGTTGTTACTGGGGAGAAATTGATGTTACCATTTTAGGGGTGGGATCAGAGGATATATATTCTAGGTCCACAGCTTGTTTCTTTCTCTTTTGCTGTGGACACCGGATCACCTGCCCGCCCTCCCTTGAATGGGCTTCTCCTTGACCTTGCTATGCCTGTCATGGGGTCGTTCGCATTGGTGCGGGGGCCTGGTAGGAATTTACCTTTTGGCTGATTAGTGTGTGCCAATTGGGTTTTGCCTACTGCGTAGCAAATCGTCACAACTTGTAAGGTTGGCGGTTAGGCATTGGTTAAATTGGTTGGTGGAGGGGTATGGATTGGCTGTGCCTACCCCTCCAATGCTGCTGCTGCATGGGAATTCCGTTAAAGGAATTCTGGGGCTTACCATCCCCTTGTCCAAACCCCTGGAATCGGGTGCGGGCCGTGTAAGACCCCAAGGAGCAGGCGGGGAGGAACTGAAGGGTCTGTATCGCAGCCCCAGTTGCCCTGTCTTGTTCCTCCACACTGGCTCTCGCTGGAATCCGGGAGTCAGTGCTATCCCCCAAGGCGGGGGCGATAGCTAGTCATAACCAATGCCTACGCAACCACTCACAATTTGTATGATAATAAAGTTGTGGCCAAAATTATGCCAAAAACCTTAAACAAAAATTATGTGTGCGGTGTGAGTTATTGGGGTAGGGGTGTTTTGGGGGACCTCAGCACGCAAATCACAATTGACCAGTTGGACATGCCTGCCTTAGGGGAAGGATGAGCTATAATAAATGAATAAAAATGAAAAGTTGCGTCCAAAGGTAGAAATTAGGAGGGTGTAATTGGCCACAGAAGTATTGATCTGAAAACTTTTTTAAAAAAACAAAAACAAAACCTCAACAAAATTTGCACATTTTGTCAACAAATGGAATTTACAGCAGCACTAGTATGCACAGCTACCAAATAAGATTTATATGCAAGTAACTCTGTGATGTGCTCAGTTTTTATTCCCCCTCCCCCTTGAAAGTACAGGAAGTTACAGTCTGTCCAGATATACATAATGGCGTCTATAGCCAAGGTTATCAAACTTCATATAACAGAGTGGTTGCATTCAGCTTGCAACAATGCGCTTTCTATTTTATTTTAAATGATCGCTTTACAACATATTGAAACATCCATGCAAGAGAAGGTTTATTGTTCTGAGGATAAATTATTTTCAGCTACAGATTACTGTGCTTTGCTCATTTGAATCCAGCCTTTCAATTCCAGCTCTCTTGCCTGCTTCGAAATACCTATTTGCCATAATTGTTGTAGGAGGTCTGAAATCTAATATATATGTTGATCCATTATCCGAGCTATCCCTTAGGCAACTCCTTATTTACTTTGTTAGAAGTAGTTGTTTGATAAATTGCAATTCAATCTTTTTGACATTCCTTTGAATTCAAGCAAAATGTATGTCCAGAACAGATTTGTCAGGCAATTTTCGGTGCATTTGGATTTCTCTAAAGATTCAACATTTAAGTGCTGCCTGAACAGAAGCTTTGGGTGACTGCAATTTCACAATGCACACAACACTCAATTACACAACAGGCGACAGGAAGTGGACCAAATGTAGATACAAATGTTCTCAAAATAAGCTTGCCAGCATAGCCATTGTTCCGCAGAGATAATTAAACACTGGGTTTGTCTACATTTGAGCATTATTTAGCTGTTGATCCACTTTTCTCCCATTTGAATCAGATTGGAGTGGTCCACACTCATACATATCTGAATTTGTATAGGAGAAACGTTGGTCTTTCTCGTTCATTCCCTTTTGTGTTTGTTCCAGCCTTCTAATTTATTGATTCTATTAAGCCAATTAAGTACTGTCAGGGAATGTGAGCAGAGAGCTGAACGTGCACCCGGCTTTTTTAAATTGAAAAATGCACGAAAGTGCACAAAAACTCACAGTCAGACAATTGTAAATTTGCAGCACACACTTTTGCAGTTTTCTGGTTTTGTGCAAACCTGAGAGATCAAATTATGTGTGTGTGAGGGAGAGGGAGAGTCTATACATCTCCATTCAAGAGCATACCAGAAATAGTTACAAGCATTGCTGGAAAAGAAATAAAAACAACTGTAGCAATTGTAAATTCTCAGCAATCTTTTGAATTGCTGAGCAATAGCTGGTGTAGATTTTTATTTTTATTTAATTTGATTGGCTTATGCAGTTTTCTGGCTATGTCAAAACCTGAGGGATCAAAGGCAAATATATATATTCATAAGGCTGCTGCACACCAGAAATAGTTACTAGCACAAGCAGAAAAGAAATGAAAGCATTGAGGAAGTAGTGGGCATGGAAAGGGGAGTAGCAGAAAGTGATGATTGATCCATCCACCCAAAGACACTGTGACTCCAAGCACAATGTGTGGGAGACAAGTTTTCCCTAATTTAACAGATTATCCCCAATTCTGGTGAACTCAAATTTACATGAGGAAAGCATCAATACTGGTGATGTTTAAGGGCAATGCCATGTGGACTATGCAAATTAAATGGGAATACGAACAACTGTAAATACCCAGGTAAGCCCGATATGACCCCAATCCAGATAAAAAGATTCACATGCCTAAACAAGTTTGTGTAAACACCCACCTTGCTGTATTTGGAACTGCTGGTGGATATCTGTTGTGCTTCCAAATTAACATCAGAATATGCATCCGAGTTTGGATGCCATCTATCTGAACTGCATTAAATTGCTATCAATATTGAAAATGAATCACATTCCCATACATATTTCTTTTTAGAGTTACATTCCTATTCTTGATTGATTGATTGATTGATTGATTGTTTTTCTATGCCACCTTTCATCCAAATGAATCCCAAAGCAGCTTACATACAATAAATAACAATAACATACAGTGGTATCCTGGTTCTCAAACAGCTTAATTGTTGAACAAATCAGCTCCCGAACGCCACAAACCCAGAAGTAAGTGTTCCTGTTTGCGAACGTTTTTCGGAAGCCGAACATCCAACATGGCTTCTGCTTGAGTGCAGGAAGCTCCTGCAGCCAATCGGAAGCTGTGCCTTGGTTTTCGAACGGTTTCAAGAGTCAAACGGACTCCCAGAATGGATTAGGTTTGAGAACCAGGTACCACTGTAGTAGAATATCACAAGTTCAGCATAAACTAGATTTGCAAAAAGGTATCATGAGGGGTAAACAAAAAGGTATCATAAGGGGTAAACAATCAAACCTCTCCATTCTTAAGGAAATCAGCCCTGAGTGCTCACTGGAAGGACAGATTGTGAAACTGAGGCTCCAATACTTTGGCCACCTCATGAGAAGAGAAGACTCCCTGGAAAAGACCCTGATGTTGGGAAAGATTGATGGCACTAGGAGAAGGGGACGACAGAGGACGAGATGGTTGGACAGTATTTTCGAAGCTACCAGCATGAGTTTGACCAAACTGCGGGAGGCAGTGGAAGACAGGAGTGCCTGGCGTGCTCTGGTCCACGGGGTCACGAAGAGTCGGACACGACTAAATGACTAAACAACAACAATCATTAGGGGTGTTTAGGGATGGATCTGTGTTTTAAAAATAATAATAATATTTAAATATATAAAGGAGAACAGAATCAAAACCCTTCGGGATAGACTCTAAAACCAACCTGAGAAAGTATTTCATGCATTCAGCTTGGGGAAGGGATGGGGAACCTCAGGTCCTTAGTCCTTTCTCTCAAACTCTTTGCATTATCTTCACACCTTTCTCTCATGAGGCTACCCCTGTCACCAGCCCTGCTTCATGCCTCCCTGGAGTGTGTGCTTGAATGGGGATAATGCCTCTGCATGCCTACAGGGAGAATGGAGAGATGGGTGTGTGTGGAAACCTCTGGGTTCTGTGTGGCTAAAGTGTAGCCTCCTGTACAATGAAAGAGTTGCACCTGTTCCTCTGCCCATCACTAGCATGCAAGTCCTGGGAGGTTGTTCACGACTGGACTGAGAAAATTTCCCCACTCCTGAACTATGCTATACACCATTGGTGAATTCACCCCCCCCCCAACCTACCGGTAATTTGTATTAGTAGGAGCAAGCCATCACTACTAATTAGTTTGGGCAGATTTCCAAACATGAGGCTGCAGACCTGAGTTTATTTGAAATCCAGGGAACACTTCTTTGTAAATATACTTAGGATTTAGCTGTAAAGCTGCATAAAGAGAAACACACAGTTGCGATCCTAAATAGTTTGCTCACGAACAGCCTATTCATTTATTATCATTTTATTCTATTATCATTTTATTCTGTCCTTCCTACAGGAAACCGTTCGCACAACAACCCAACCCTGGGAGGTTCACCCTAGCCCAAACAGTTGTTTAGACTCTTTGAACCTTTCTGTGTATGTATAGCAATCTTCACTGCTTTCCAAGGTGCCTCTGTCCACCAAATTAGAAACACGTTGTAGAAAGGAAATGTGGCTAGCGTCAGAGGACTTTGCAAAACATGATCTTCCTTGTGTAGTGGAATCTGTAAGTATATGTGAGCACATACATAAAGCCCCTGTATCAGGTTTATGGTGATTTCACTGTCTGGATGATCCGTGCAGGTTCCATCTAGGCCTGCAATCCTGTATCTGTGAGGTTAGAATCTGTAAAATGAAACCAGCTGAACCAGTTAAACCAGTTTATTAGCAACACAGTTAAGTACCCATCACCAGCATCTTAAAGAGTGAGCTCTGTTGCCTTAGAGACAAATGGGTGGGTCAATCACCAATCTAGATGCCAAGTCTGGTAGCACATAGGCTTGTCTTCCTCTGTACTGGATCCAAAGCTATGGCTTTGGATCTCCCTGGGAACCTAATGGCGAGGCAAGATCTGTGGAGTGTTAATGCTGTGAGCCGCTCTGTCCTATGCCTAGGATGTGCATGTGTGTGCGTAAAACCATATATCCTGAAGAAATCACTTTTTCCATTCATTTCGAGGAAGTAGAACCCTGGGCAAGCACTGGAACTCCCGGAGTCTGTCACCACTCAAAGATCAGGGGGTGTGCACTGATGTAAAGGACAAAAGAATGCAGGTGTTCCAACCCAACTTCCACTCTGCCATTGCAAGCCTGGCAGAGCATTGACTAGCACAGGTCAAACATTTTTGGTCTCTCTTTCTCCCATCACCTTTAGGATTGCACCATGAAAGTATGTTCCACTTAACTGCAGGCAAGTTATATATAACTTGGTATTACTTTGCTGCTTGTGAAAGGAGAGCTGGCATTAGGGTTTAAAATAAAATTAATCAGTCCTTAATCAGGTGATTAATTATGTTTATGTGTTGGCATTTACCAAAGAAAATGAGTCAAAAACAAGCTAATTTGCAGAAATAAAGATCTATAGTTTTTTAATGATCTGTAGCTTAATTTGTTTAATTAGCATCCTAAATCTGAAGAGGGGTGGTTCATCAAGGCAAAAAATAAAAATAAAATCATGTTGAAATAGAACTAATATTAGATACAAAGGGCACAGTTACAACTAAGTACTGGTTGTACACTTTGTTGGAGAAGCACGTTGCAAAAATCAGAGAAGTGTGAATTCTGACAGATGGTTGTGTTTCGGTTCACATATAGTTTCAGAAAGTTCAAAGGAGGTAGGTTTACCTGAGCTGAATCAGATTTCTCCACTATCCTGACAAAATTGTTGAAACCCTGCAGGAGCTGGAAGCCACGTACTGTACTCAGAATGCTTTGGGTCAGAGTCAGCAAACCAAGGAAAGAGCTGAACATCTTTAGCCTATCCCTTCTTTATTCTTAGTCACCCATCTATCTAGAAGCAACTTACAGCCTAGGCACAACCATGCGTAACATATAGTTTGGGTATGAAGCTGCAATCACACACTTACTTCCTAGTTTTAGCACTTAGAATAAACATACAAACATGAAATTTGCATTGCACATCCATCTGGATCATTTATGCTAAAGTTGGTCAGCACTTAGATCCCTTCTTTCAGTAGGACTTACCTATGAGTATCTTTTACTGGATCATGTCCATTGTGTAAGGTCAGGTAAAGGGCCCCTGGACAGTTAAGTCCAGTCGAATTCAACTATGGGGTATGGTGCTCATCTCCACTTTCAGGCCAAGGGAGCCAGCATTGGTCCTCAGACAGCTCTCCAGGTTAGCAATCTTCACAGAACTCTACCCAATGGTTGCCATCAATTTGATCTGAAGTAATTTTTTAATGAAATGATTTTAAAATGTTGTCTTGTTTTATTGTTGTTATCCGCTCTGAGCCTGGTTTCGGCTGGGGAGGGCGGGATGTAAATAAAAAATTATTATTATTATTTATTATGTGCCCAGCATGACTAAATTGCTTCTGGTGCACGAAACACCGTGATGAGTGCCAGAGCACACAGAAATGCCGTTTACCTTCCCACCGCAGTGGTACCTATTTATCTACTCATGCTGGTATGCTTTCAGACTGCTAGGTTGGCAGGAGCTGGGACAAAACAACAGAGGTTCACCCCATTGGGCAGATTCGAACTGCCAACCTTACGATCAGCATGCCCAAGAGGCTCAGTGGTTTAGACTACAGCGCCACCTACTTCCCCATGCCCAGTATGTGGGGTGTGATGGAGTGGCAGAAAGTGTTGGTTAACCTGGTGC
Source organism: Podarcis gaigeae (assembly GCF_964106915.1). Lineage (NCBI taxonomy): Eukaryota > Metazoa > Chordata > Lepidosauria > Squamata > Lacertidae > Podarcis > Podarcis gaigeae. The sequence goes on from NC_139683.1 coordinate 52,516,872, forward strand.
TGTGAACTATGTTTTTCCAAAGAACAAGAAAAAAAGTACTATTACTGTCACAATATTAATAACTGCTGTTAACTGGACTTCAACTTAAGTTTATTAGCACAAATAGGGAATTTGAGTTTCTCACAATAGATAAAACTAGACAAATAGACTAAACAGCAGACTATGTGTGTGTGCATCTAAGACAGAATTCATCAATCTGGCACCCTCCAGATATTTTCAGACTGCAACGACCAGCAGCCCCCAACCAGTATGGAATTTGTAGCCTAAAACATCTGAAGGATACCTTGTTGGCAAAGGTTGATGTAGGTGGTCATGACAGCTATAATCTTTTTATAAATAAAGAATTATCAGATTCTGGAACACCAGAAACTAGAGGAAGGCTTTAGAGCAGAGACAACCAGCCATGATGCCATCTGAATGTTGGACTACAACTCCCATCAGCCCCAACCAATATAGCCAATGGTTAGGTTGATGAGAGCTGTAGTTGAACAACATCCGGAGGCCACCACATTGGCTGCCCCATCCGACTTTCAATATTGGGTATGGTAAAGTTGGTCAAAACAGTCCTTGGTCATTTACTATTTGATTAGTAAATCAAATATTTACTAATATGATTCAGAAAAAGTGGAATGTAAATAATCCCCAGTTATCAGAGATACTGCATGCCTGAGAAGAATCCCATGAGCAATATTGGCAATATTAAAATGAAGCACCCAATAACTCTGTTAGAGCACAAACATCTGTTCACATTCAGATTAATTAGAGGAGAAAGCAGACTTTATAGAACCCTTCAGGCTGATGAGAGGAAGCAGAGAATTTTTCTGCAGTTGACAAAACAAGCAGGCATTAAGCCAGTTCTAAACAAACTGGATTATAAATTAATTTTGCAGTTTATGAAAGTGATTTGTTTTTCAAAGGAGGGGGAAATGATCTGTATCCTGGTGGGGAGTCATACTATGCAGCTTTTACAAACCTGACTTGTGTCTTATAGTATCAAACCTTAATTATTTTTAAAAGATAAAAATTATGCATATATTCAATTATGTGAGAGGGAACACTTTTAATTCCTTCAAATACTCTAAAAACCCAACTGAAGCCAAATAGCATATAACTTGTTCTTGGTCAGTAATCATCAGTTCAGATCCCATGAGCGTATATGTGAAATTAGGAATTATTTAGTCCCAATGTGCAGCAATCATTTACACTCCCTTGCATTGAATTGCCTTTGTCATTTTACTGCTTTACAGGAAACGTATGTGGAAGGGCTTGTAAAAATAGTTCTCAATGCCTGTCAGGAAATAGTAGCCAGAACGCTTGGTGGGAACACAGGCAGTTATTAGGCTGGAAGGATACAGAAATATCTTATTGCACAGCTCAAAATTAAAAACACCCCCTCAAGGTCTCATTCAGTCTTGCTTTCCTCCCGTGACTTATTCTTAGGGGCTAGTGTTTTATTGCATTCTGGAATTGGATGATGATTTCTTGTCATATTTTAGAGCTGTTGTGTTGTGTAGCTCAGCTGGCACGACTTTCTCTTTTGGATGAATGAGCTTCCACTCTCTGGATAAAATGTGTTTATTGACAGCATTTTATGAAGCGTGCTCTATGCTATCTCTTCTGTTCTGCTTCTAAGCCTATTTTGTAACTTTCAAAACAAATTTGCTTTCTGCTCTGACTACCAGAATACGTGGTGGCCTTCACTCCACCCGCAATTCAACATAGAGTGCTCTGAGACAGTTCTCTGCATTGCGTAACTGTATTTACATCTCAGTATGTCGTCTTTTGTTCCCTGACTTTTTGGATCAATTGCCAGCTGCTCCATCCAAATGCAGTTTTGGAAACTGGTGTCAATATATCCTCAGGACAAAAACATTCACAAACTGTCTCTGCTTTCCCAGTTGCTTTTTGTCCTGCAAGGCTACCTTCCTTTATATTTCTCCTGCTTTATGGGGGAAATCACATTTAAATGATTTTATTATATCTTGACATTCGCATACAGCTGGAATAAAATTGCAAAATCCCAGACCCCCGAAATGCTATTGCAATGAATCATTCTTTCAGTTGCAGCATCCATCTTGGCTCAGTTGCAAGCTTTCTCTTACTTTCTGCGTGACCCAAAGTAAGGGGGTGGGAAACTGACTGGGACAAGCTGCAGAACAGCTTCTTCTTGAAAAGAAAGCACAATAAAGTAAATCCCAGATGACTGCAACACATATGGATACACTCTTAAGTATATTGGGGAGCAGTGGTGATGTGTGAGGATGGGTGGAAGTGGGAGTGGCAAGACAGAGACGAGGCAGGGTAAAGCAATGAGGTTGGGGGAGCTCTGTGGCAGCAGTCCCTGAGGTGCCCCCACACCTGTGGGGCTGCCGCTACCAACCCAGAGTGCCCTCAACCTCATCACTGCCTCACCCTTTCTCCACCTCTGGAATGTCAGCTGCCCTGCATCAACCATGCCCACATCAGTATCATCATCCAAAGAAACATCAGATCCAAAGCCCATCCATTGAGAAAGTGTCTGGTAACCAGGGCCCTGAACCAGCTTCTCTTGTGCCAGGAAGTCCAGTGGCTGAAACCCAAAAGCCATACCTGAGAGATGAACCATTATCCTCTCGAGAACCAGTGTGGTGTAGTGGTTAAGACTCATAATCTGGGGAACCAGGTTCACGTCTCCGCTCCTCCACATGCAGCTGCTGGGTGACCTTGGGCCAGTCACACTTCTTTGAAGTTTCTCAGCCCCACTCACCTCACAGAGTGTTTGTTGTGGGGGAGGAAGGGAAAGGAGAATGTTAGCCGCTTTGAGACTCCTTCGGGTAGTGATAAAGCGGGATATCAAATCCAAACTATTCTTCTTCGTATCAAACCAGCTTACCGCCACAGGCAGTGTGCCCAGCAGGAGATAACAGAGAAGCAAGAAAGTGCCAAGCTTCTTCCCAGAATGCTGCTCTTTGAAGTATCTCAGTTCTCTGGCAAGAGTCTGGTGCCTCTGAGAAGCAATTGGGATCAGAAACTACATAAGGGCTCATGAATTCATATGGGTAATAATTATATATATATAATATCCTTAGCTTTTGTTTATGTTTTTTTCTGGCACAAGGGCTAACTGGATGTCACTTGGGAGGGAATTCCAAAAGCAGGGTGCTGCCACAGAGAATGCTGTGTCTCATGTCACTATTCTACTGACCACTCCAAAGAAGGACATAATGAACAGGACATTCCCAGCACGTTTTGGAATAAGTCATCTCTTCCCTGGACCAAAGATCCAGCAGCACCTGTCTGTGTTCCCTTTTTCTTCTTAATCCTATCACTTGTTATTCTGCCTTTCAGTCTCCTGCTTGAGCTAACAACTGTCTGCATAGTGTGGACTCATCCTTGCTAGGACTGGACAATTCAATGAAAATGGCATCTAAAACAATGGTTGGAAACCTGTGGTTCTCTAGATGTTGTTGGATTCCGACTTTTCAGCCCCAGCCAGATGACCAATGATCAGGATAATGGGATTCTTCATTACAGTTCTAAAGCATGCAGGCCTGGTGAAGGTATCTTGGTGGTTTCTGTATGCAGTTCTGTGGCTGACTCTGAGTCACAGCTGAGGCATGCTGGAGATGAAGGGGGTGTGAGATAACACCGACAGCATCCCACAGAAGATTAAAGGGCACCATCAGAAACATATGCTCTTAGTCTCAGTGGGAAGCAGGAGGAGGGGGCAAGCAGAGTGAAGGAAGTAAGATGCGGGGAGATGAAGGAGGAGGTATAGGGGAACAGGGCAGACGGGAAGTAGGATTGCCACAAAGAGCATATTGGAATAGGGGAAAGGGGAGAGATTAAGAAAGGGGATCTAGGCCTCCTAATCCTAGTGGCAAGTCAATAAGAGAGGAAGGACAGAGAGAAGCCGATGGTGTTTATACAGGAAGAGAGAGGGGGAGAGGAGAGGAGAGGAGAGGAGAGGAGAGGGAGAGAGAGAGAGAGAGAGAGAGAGAGAGAGAGAGAGAGAGAGAGAGAACTGGCTGGAAAAATCAAATGAAAACCCAACAAAAAGAGTGATGGCAAGTGATGAAAAGGGGTAACCAAAATCATGGAGTAAGGTCTCAGCCAGGTGGGTCTGTGAGGAGAAGAGACCACCTTGGGATTCAGAGTGCTCCTGACTAGGCTTTTTCTTTCATTAAGCACAACATATTGACCTGCACCCAGATCATAGCTGTCAACCTTCCCTTTTTTTTGCAGGAAATTCCCTTATTCCAGGACAGGTGAGGCTGCTGATCCCTTATTTTCGAGGCTGCTGATCCCTTATTTTCAAATCTGAAAGTTGACAGCTATGACCCAGATGCAGAGGAAAAAACCAATGCAACTCCCAGAGATGTTCACTGTTTTTCAGTGGTTTTCCAACTGCACAACCAACTAAAGCTCTCATTCTTCCATAGCAAATCCATGGGGGATGAAACATGATACAATGAGCTGGAGATTACAGCATTATGGGCACAAATTTTACACAAAGCATTGTTTAGAAAGTTATAAATATTTCAGTATTAAATAAAAGTATGCCTTATATTATCCATATATCCTTGATTGCAATTACATACTTTATTCTTGTGCACTGTCATATAACTCAGATGTATTAATACTAACTGTGCTAAATTGTATGGCAAATTTCAGCTGTTAGCAGGAATATACTTTGTGATGTCTCTCAGTATTAAAGAAAAAGATCTCCTTTGGAAGAAGATGTGAAAATATTTAATTTCTACATCACATGTTCAACATGGGGTAGGTTTCTATGCACAGCAGCACGTTACACACAACTGTCTCCATCTGAGCTTGAAAGCTATCTGCACAGAAGCACCATGAAGAACTACATACACAAATGTGGGCAGGTAGGTGCTGTTGTGTTTCCTGAGTCAGCTGCCATCATTTATGAAAAACAGCAGCTAGATGCTGAAAGAAGCATAAGACATGAACAAATTAATTTGTTATGGCTGCTGTTAAGCCAACTGTTTCCCATGTCCCAGCCAGTCAGGAATCACATATTAGACATAATGACATCTCACTGCTATGGAGCTAAGCATATGTTTCTACGTGCTGACATAACTACAGACAAATGAAGCCCATTTGAGTTAGAAGTAAGCTTCCAGTGTTGGTCATATGGACATTTGAAGCCAATCAGAAAAATGAATAGTTTCTCAGTGGTTTCTTCTGAAACTAAATCTTCAACAGGGTGATTCTGATGAAGATTGCATTTGCCAAAGTGCCTACACATTTCGGCTCAATGTGGATTGTGTGATTGTTGAGTACCATTATTATAGCTGGCGCTTCAATAAGACAGCCGTTATTAGATCGCCTTCCTGTAGATATTCAGCAAAATTTTGGCTATCAAAGCTTACTGAAGGTGCTCAAAAACCTTATTGTGTATAAATATGTTAGATAAGGTAAAAAGGGTAAAGGTAAAGGACCCCTATGGGCGACTATGGGGTTGCGGTGCTCATCTCGCTTTCAGGCCAAGGGAGCCGGCGTTTATCCACAGACGGCCTGCCGGGTCATGTGGCCAGTATGGACATGCTGTTTACCTTCCCATGTAAATATGATAGTCCCAATGCCGAAATTCTCATGGCAAACACTATGTTGTACTCATATGTAACTTCCATGCTAAAGGTAAAGGTAAAGGGATCCCTGACCATTAGGTCCAGTCATGACCAACTCTGGGGTGGCAGCGCTCATCTCACTTTATTGGCCGAGGGAGCGCACGGAAACGCCGTTACCTTCCCGCCAGAGCGGTACCTATTTATCTACTTGCACTTTTATGTGCTTTTGAACTGCTAGGTTGGCAGAAGCAGGGACCAAGCAACGGGAGCTCACCCAGTCGCGGGGATTAGAACCGCCGACCTTCTGATGGGGTAAGGCAGGATAGCAGCAAGGGTGGAGCTGTGCAGTCACACTAATAGAGCCAATCCAGTGCTTCTGCTGTTGCAGCCCCCCCACCCCTGTGGCCACACAGCACCCACACCATCCCAGTAAACAGCTGCAAGAGCACTGTTATGAGGGTGGTGGCACAACACAGATAATAACATTTACTTCTGCCTGTTGGAATATAATAAATGTGGGTAGTAGTAGTAGTAGTAGTAGTAGTAATAATAATAATAATAATAATAATAATAATAATAATTTATTTATACCCTGCCCATCTGGCTGAGGTTCCCCAGCCATACTGGGCAGCTTCCAATCAAGTGTTAAAAACAATACAGGATTAAATATTAATTTAATGTTGTTCAGAAATAAGAAATGCAAAATAGAATAATGTTAAAGCAACATCTTTCCTGGTGATTTGAATAACAAATAAAGAAAACAATGCAATGAAGCTGATGTTGTCATGTTGAAAGGGAAATATCGTAAGCAATTCTCTGAAGAAGTTTTCAGACATTAAAACACACAGTAAAAAAAAAAAACAACCATGCTTGGGCTTAATTAACTAGGATAACATATCTTTCAAAAGTAATCTTAATATGCAGAGGAGCTGAGCTTGTGGAAGATATTCAGGTAGAATTTATAGGTCAACTTGTACAACAATTAAGCTGCAGTTCATAATTACTCTCAAAATTTCCTGGGAAATCTCTGGGAGAAAAAAAACTTTTTCTAGCCCTTCAGATTAAGCTGGCCTAAATAAAAAGCTAAATAAAATTCACAATCACTGGGAGGATAGACAACCCTATTACTGGTAATTTACCACCCAGAGAAGCAATTTGGCATATATAAATTTGATCATATTTGTAAACAATTCACAATTTGTTCCTATGGCTCTGATGATCGAGCAATGACAATCTAAGCAGTAGGTTTGGGAAGGCAAATGCCAAACTCTGACTATGATATACAACTGGCACACTCTATTTTGTACCTTTAATAGCCCATCAGAACAGATTTATCTTTGAATCTGATGCCCTTGAAATGTCTTAAATACAGTCAAAAGTTATTCCAAGTCATTACTGCTTGGCATTGTTAAAGTGCCTCCTGAGAAAAGGTGAAATGCCCCATTTTGTTCTTACTATAAAGCTCACAAAAGTTCATTCTTGGTGTAATAGTGCGCATTTTTAGTGCTGTTTAGGAACTACAAACCATTCGCTGGAACAGACAATTGTCTCAAAAATGTGTTTGTTGCAAAATGGTTGCTTTTTCCTTGCATTCTTGGAGCTCTGTTTTTGAGAGTTCATTTTTTACAGAACCCCATGTTCTCTTTCAACAACTCCTATTTCCTGTATTTTCTGTGAGAGGAATGCACCATAATTATAGGTGTGGAAAGGAGCTGGTATTGAGATCTCTAGAGTTGAAACCACTATCAACTCTGGCTTCACCTCCTGGCAAACATTACTTCAGTAAATGAAAGAGCAGCCAGTATTATGGTATGGGTGAGTATTACTTGCAGTACGTGACAATGTGAAATGTGCTTATATCAATGGGTCACATAAACATCCATGAACCCACAATTGTGTGATGAATTAATGTGTAATTCAAATCTGGATAAATCCAAATATAGGTATAGAATTGGAAGAAGTAGTGAATTTGGAAGCTGCACTGTGCCACTAATTGTTTAGAATTTGCCTTTCCTTGCACATAGTTTCTCATGCATTAAGCCTAAGTATTCTTATGTAAGTTTCCCATACTGTAAATATTAGCTGCCCCAAAGGATTTAATTTTCAAATGCTCCAGGCTTTCAGAAATGTGTGTGTATATGTGCATGTCTCTGTGTGCAGGAATGTGTTGGAATGTGCTTTTCCTTCTTTGCCCAGTGAAATGTTTCTCTATTTATGGAGTTAGCTGTATGTAGCAAACATAAATCTTATACAGTGCTACCTTGGTTCTCAAAGGCCTTGGAACTCAAACAACTTGAAACCTAAATACTGCAAACCCGGAAGTAAGTGTTCCGGTTTCTAACCTTTTTTTAGGAAGCCAAACCTGCTCCATTTTGAGTGTTAAACATTGATTTGAGTGCCACCCTTCCATTTTGAGTGTTATGCTGATGATTTGAGTGTTATACTGACAATTTGAATGCCACACATCCGTTTTGATTTTTACGCTGAGGTCTGTCTCTTTTTTCTATTTATTTTGTGTGTGGTTTTTTGCGGCTCTTTTTGTTTTGTTTTTGTGACTGAACCCAGTTCAGCTACTGATTGATTGAGTGATTGATTGAGTGATTGATTGATTGATTGATTGTGTGATTGCAGCACATTGTTTATTGTTTTCATTTTATGGATCAATGGTCTCGTTAGATAGTAAAATTCATGTTCAATTGCTGTTTTAGGGGTTGTTTTTAAAAGTCTGGAATGGATTAATCCATTTTGCATTACAGTGGTACCTCGGGTTACAAACGCTTCGAGTTACAAACGCTTCAGGTTACAGACTCTGCTAACCTGGAGGTAGTACCTCAGGGTAATAACTTTACTTCAGGATGAGAACAGAAATCGTGCGGTGGCAGCACGACAGCAGCGGGAGGCCCCATTAGCTAAAGTGGTGCTTCAGGTTAAGAACAGTTGCAGGTTAAGAACGGACCTCCAGAATGAATTAAGTTCTTAACCAGAGGTACCACTATACTTTCTATGAGAAAGTGTTCCTTGGTTTCGGAACACTTTGGTTTTGGAATGGACTTCCAGAGCGCATTAAGTTTGAGAACCAAGGTACCACTGTACCTGTATTAGCATAAATACTAGTTGTTGCCTTTCATCTAGCAGACTGAAGTCTTGTTGCGAACCTCTAGCTGCGAACCTCTTGCTGTGATGTTATGGAATGTTCACAAACATTCCAGGTCAGTGGTAGCTAGTGCTGTGACTTCCAGAGGTGCTTGGACTACAACTGCCATCATTCTGTCTCTAGGGACACAGGTTCCTCAACCCTGATATAGAACCTGTCCTTCATGTGATTTACTGGGCATACTCAGTGAAACTCTGAGTCATTCACAGATCACTGTTTTTTGAGACAAGGAAAGGAGTTCTAAGTAGGAGCAAGGGAATTGTCAACAAGTTCCTCTACAGATTTTCTCATGGAAAAAAAATCTAATAAAATAACAGCATTAGTAGCTATTAGTTTTATCATTGCAAGCAGAATGATTAGGCTTGGTTCTTTTCTCTTTCCTGAGCTTTGCTCTTGATAGTTAGAGTTCCCACTAATAAGTTCAAAAACATAATGATGCCATTATAGATAATTAGTTTGTGCCATTTACAATGCTAATCTGCTTAATTAGAGCAAATGATAGGTGCTTCAGCTAATGCAACTCACAGAATAAAGTGGTCCAGGTATCAGGAGTCCTGGAAACAAAAAATGACAGCTTTCAGGTAATCAGCAGAAAGCCAGTGTTTTTTGCATTAACCTCATAGGTAAAAAGGTTGCATTTCAAATAAGCAGACTAAATTGTTCCAGAGACTTTCTGCCCTCAGAAAAGAAAAAGTGTGGTCTAATCAGCACTGCTTCAGTTTCAAATAATGGAAAACGCTGCTGAGGAACCTGGTCAAAATCCATTCACCAATGGATATGGATATGGAAACAAATTTGTAATGAGTTGATAGCAGCCAATATTTCTCAAAAGAATCTCGGTACATCTCCCATTTCCCACCTGTTGTTTCAAAATACAAAACAGTTGATAAAACTCAGCAAAGCCTTAAAAGCGCTGCCAGCTCTTTTCACGTGCTATGCCTTTAAGTTCTAGGATAAAATGTCTGAAAATCTGAAAATTTATTATGTATTGTTCAAGTCTTCTTTCAGATGAATGTGTTTTATTTAAATTATAATCAAGCCTGGGCTCTGAACATTTTTAAAGAAAGAGCATAAGCCTATCATAAAAAGAAAATATATGCTTCCATTTAGAGGGAAAGGGTCATAGCTCAGCAGCAGAGCATCTCTCCTGCATGCAGAATGTCCCAGGTTCAGTACCTTGCATATCCAGGTAGAGCTGGGAATGTTCCCTGCCTGAAACCCTCGTGAGTCATTGCTGCTCAGTGTAGGCAATGCTGAGCAAAATGAAACAATATTCTGACTCAGTATACAGACGTTTCCTAAAAAAAAGAAGTAAGGGGTTTTTATGATGCCAGTAATTAAAACAGCGCAAGGCAAAGAGTAAAATCAGTTTTCTGAGACAAGGCTTTGTCTCCTTTGTGGTACTTGGCTATCATCCAAAATTGTATGTCAATAGAAAACATGAATGTAGACCTTTTTCGCTGAAGAGGACTTTAGAAACATTGTTCCCTAACTGTTTCTTAAAAACAAATCACACCACAATGGGATTTCCTCAAGCAGTGTGTAGTGTAAAAGGACAGCCACCACTCGCCTTTTCACAGCAGCAGAAAAAGGGAGTCTTGTTCGGTATCAAACCCCATAAAAAACCTGTTTGTTGACTCCATATTCTTTTGAAGAAAAAACAACAAGATATGGAATTGTTATCAGTAATAGCAGGCAGCTGGTTTTTAAATCTTTAAATCAGCTGGATGAACAGTGGCACTGAATATATTATTTTACAAATCAAAAGGTTGATCTATACTTGATTAAACAAGACCATGTGGGGCAAATGCCTCTTTCAACTACTTTGCAGTAGATCCACTATAATCTGAAAACAATGGAGATAGTGAGAAGTGAAAGTGAGGTTAGTAGTCAAGTTTTACACTGAATCTTTTTAGGATTAAAAAATCACTTCAGGGGCTTGCTGCTCATTCTGAGAAACTTACCCTACTGAATAGTCACACAAACCACGCCACATCAACTGCTTCACCATCAGTTCTAACAACATCTTCTGTCTCTTGCAAGCATATTCCAGAACCTGACCATCAGCCTGTCACTAACTATATGGTCTTCCTTGGACCCTTTGGACCTTGTTTGCCTATGTCAGAATTGGATTTCAGTTCTTTGCTTGTGTTGGAACTTGACTGAGGCCTGAGAGTACCTCTCTTCCAAACTGATGTGCATAGGATCCCAGTCTTACATATCTTGACGTGTTCCCCCTATAATGGGAAAATACATCTCAGGATGTTCAATTACTTGGCTTATTGGGAATGGAAGGGGAGAGCAGCATTCAATTTGGTGAGACACCTGTCAGCAGAATGACACTCTGTGTGTATGATATATTTGATATATATTGCTTGACTCTCTGAAACTTCCTTTCTCCTGACTCGAGGGTCTGGACATTAGTGTGCAAGCAATTGGCAAGACAAATTAACAGGGATGAAATGTGTGAGTATATTCTGATATCAAACATAGCCAGGTTTTTCATGACAGGTAAAGCTACAGTTCCCAGGATTCTTTGGGGGAAGTCATGTGTGCTCAATTATGGTATGGATGTGACACCATGTGGCTGAGGAGACAGAGACACCTCTTGCACTGTCTCTGGACTCAGTGCTGGGTCTACCTCACCTTTCTTTCATCAGCAAGATGAGGTGGCATGAATAAATTCATGCAGTTTGATCTGCTTCAGAACTGTTGTAAAGCTAATAAAACCGTGGCTCTAGTTAATAGAATACCCAGTATTTCTCCTCTTTCTTTTCCTGTGTGGATGTAATCATTGAGCCTCTCTTGCCATCTTTCTTTTTAGTAATAATATTTTTTTTACAGCTTGGGACCAAGATACCTGGAAGATCACCCTCAAATCTGAGAAGGACTGGGCCACCTATAAAGAATTGTTAATTGATGCAGATGGCCAACTAAAATTAAGGAAATAAGAGAAATGTTAACAGATTGGTTGCAGTATCACCAATTAAATGAGGTATTTAGATAAAAAAGAGGGTTTGAAACAGAAAGATCGAGATTTGAAAAGGATGTGTTGGAAAATAAGGTGAAATATTGTCAAAAATGTATAAATTACTCTTGGAATGGTATACAAAGGATGAAGAAGTTAAGACACTGATGATACACTCGGCTAGAGATTTTGGGTACAATATCCAACTTTCATCATGGGAAAAGTTAGGGAAAGAAGGAATAAAATTTACAGCATGCTGTGTGTTGAAAGAAAATTATATGAAAATGATGTATCGTTGGTATCTAACACCAAGTAAGATTGCAAAAATGTATAAAACTAAATCAAATATGTGTTGGAAATGTAAATAGAAAGAAGGTACTTTTTTCCATATGCAGTAGTCATCTTGTAAGGTAAAAGACTTCTAGGAAGTGATTTATAAAGAATTAAAGAAAATATTTAAAAATACATTTGTTTAAAAACCCAGAAACCTTTCTTTTAGGTTTAATAGGAGAAGAAGTACCAAGAGAAGATAAAAGACTTTTTATGTATGCAATGGCAGTGGCGAAATTGTTACTAGCTCAAAGATGGAAAGAAGAAGTATTACCAACGTAGGAAGAATGGCAGACAAGATTGATGGACTATGCAGAAATGGCAAAACTGACAGGGAAGATCAGAAACCAAGAAGACCAAGAGAGTGGAGTAAATTAGTAGTTTATTTTTAAAAATACTGTAAACAGTTAAAATCATTGGTAGCATCGAAATGACATTTGTAATGTGAAATTGATTATGATACCGGTAAATTGGGGATACATAATAGTTGGGAAAAGTACAAGATGCAAAAAAAAATAGTTATTATTATTATTAATTTAAGAACCCATGGGAGGGGAGAGAGGAAGTTAGAAGGTTCAGACAACCTTGTAATTGGATATATGTGTGAGAGATAATATGTATAAAAATGTGGAAACTAATAAAAAGTTGTTGTTGTTGTTGTTGTTGTTGTTAAAAGAAAGATCCCCCTAGCCCTTATACAGTGGTACCTCGGGTTAAGAACTTAATTCATTCTGGAGGTCCATTCTTAACCTGAAACTGTTCTTACCCTGAGGTACCACTTTAGTTAATGGGGCCTCCCGCTGCCACCGTGCCACCAGTGTGCGATTTCTGTTCTCTTCCTGGGGCAAAGTTCTTAATCCGAGGTACTATTTCTGAGTTAGCAGAGTCTGTAACCTGAAGCATCTGTAACCTGAAGCGTCTGTAACCTGAGGTACCACTGTATATCCAGTAAATCGCTGTGTTCTGCAAGTTAGGGCCTTCTGCAGATACCATCTTACCAGGAGGTTCATTCCGCACAAGGTAAGAATCAGGCCATGAGAGCTGTACCATCTACCCTCTGGAATTCCTTCCCATTAAATAGGCGCTGTCTCTGTTGCCATTTTGATACCTATTAAAGACCATGGTCTATCAACAAGCTTTTTAAGTACAGGTCTTTCCCATTCTGCATCTGTATTGGAATTGTTTTTAAGATGCGAGTTTTCATTGTCGTGCTGCTCCTTGCTTCCCACCCAGGGCTCCTTTTGTGGGGGGGGGCATACATTTAATAGATAATAATAAATCAACATTTTTGAAGGATGTTTGTGTTTTGGATTGATTCTCATTTTGTTTTAGAACTCGCAAACTTGGAACGTTCACCTTCAAATGTGGACTGAATTGAATTTCTCCACCATCCCTACTCACTTTACACATTTTTCTCCAGCATCACATTTCAGACACCTCTGATTTTCTTTCTTACCTTTTATGCCAGAACTGCATTTCATATGTAAGTTACTTCAACTCCCCCTGCCATTTGTACTGGCAACAAGTGTATCTTATTATAGGGTGTCTGATCTTCCATTCTATTCTGCTTTTAACTTTTGCTCTGCAATGTCTCTCTTTCCAGATACCTGGCTACTGCACCCCAGATATTTGAGGCTGCAGTCCTAACCCCTTTCTTGGATTTTAGACTGAATTCAGAGGGACTTCTGAGTAATTGTGATTAGGGTTGCAGCCTCAATCATTGCTCCTAATCAGTTTAAATTTACTATATATATAGTATATTACATTCACTGAAACGAGAGAGAGGGTGCTTACATGTTACTAACATTTGTGTTTTATTTTCATTTATATTTGTCCATATTTCTGAATTTGCTGCATTTAATATTTTTGGCAATTTTACTTCTTTATATGCCATTATTGCTAAATCACAAGCTGAGTATAGCTAATTCCTGATTCCCATTTACTTCAGTGCCTGAGGCTAAGGCTACTACTTTATTATTACCATCATTGTCATTAATTGCATTCTCTCTGATTGTGTGAAGCCATTCAGAGGACAATAAACACAGTTGATGGATCCTTTTACTAAATAATGTTGGCTCTTCATTCAAATCATATACTCTAATTATAGATTACTAGGTTTTGTTTGAATTATACATTCCCGTATTATAGTCTTGGTTTCTGCGGTAGAATGAACATTTTATTCCAGCCAAGGCTGTCAAAGGCTTTTTCTAGGTTCATAAATGCTGTATTAATGTCCTTCCCTCTACTAATATTTGGCTTGCAGTAATGGCTTGCTTCCTTCCTCTGTTGCCTGGAACCAAATAGATCCTCACTTAATTACTCTTTAATTTTATTGCAAGTCTTTCTAAGATTCCCTGAGTATTTTTGAAGCACTGCTTACTGTGCTTACAGTTATGTGTGGGCTCTCTCTCATCTCAAGAGTTTTTAAAATCTTCTCCTTTGTTTCAGAAAATCAATTATACCCTCTGTTATCCATGCTTTCCTCAGTCCTTCCTTCTCCTCTACATTTATCTGCTGCTTTAATCAATACTTCTCTCAAGTTGCTCTATTTTAACATTTATATAGTCTCTCTCTCTTATTCACCTTTGTGTATTCTGATCTATTTAATTTTTATATACTTCTACCTCTACACATCACTGAAAGGCTTACATTTTTTCCTTTTAACTTCTGAATTTCTTCTTAAATCTTAAGTTTAGTTCATTATGACCAAATTATGATTGCCATCTGTTCCTTGGTAACCTATACTTGGTTTGTAATTGACCTCTGGTTACTATGGGTTGTAGCCAACTGTAGATTTAGAGTTGTCCATTAATTTCAATGGCTCTACTCCAAGCACGACTAATGTTGCTTACAACCCTGTGAAACCCATTTGATATCTTCTAGTGAATGCTGGTCTATCTGAAGTATAACATTCTCTCAGGTACACCAAATGTACCCCATTTGGAGGTGATCTCCAAGAGGTCCCTCTTCTGCTGCAGGAGAAGCTACTGCCCCAAAAGTGGTGAATTAGGTACAAACAGAATGAACATAAACCTATATTTCTTACTCATGTAATTTTTGTACTGAATTTAGATTGAATGAAATAGGCTGCATTTGACCCAATTTTTGATTTGTTAAAAATACGTGTAATTCTTTATACATTCTTTAATCTGAAACTTAGCATGTGCTAGTGGTGAAATCAGAATATGAAGAAGCAAATCCCTTATCAGATTCCGGTTTTTTACTTTTTCCATGCTCTCTCTCTTAAAAAATGAAACATTGTTCACAGCAAATCTACATAAGAAAACTTGCAAAGTAAACTGATGCCTGTCAGAATGTCTTGATAAACCTGGATCCAGAATAAGCATAGCATCATGGGTTGTCTATGCAGAAGACAGTGCAGAAGCTTGGGAAAGCCCAGGGCATTGAGGGAGTCTTTCTGGAGCTGTGATCAATTCTAGTAAGACTTCCCAAATTCCTCTCTAAATCAATTGACAGCCTAAATTAATTGGCAGATTATAGATAGTACTGCAATATGGTGATGAGCCTACAAGGACCACTTTCCTTACAAGTCCAGGTTTGAGTTTAGCCTTAGGCTATAGTCTTAAACAGTCACTCATTGAGAAGTAAGCTCTGCTGAGCACAGTGATGCTTCCAAGTAAGCTTACATAGGATTGCTCTGTTAATCTGTGAAAGCAAAAAGGCCAAGCCAAAGCTGATGAACTGAGCAGCTGGTTCTTTGAGGCAGCAGAAATAAATTTGGACTGATTTAGGAACTTGAATGATGCCTAACTGATGACAGTCATCAGACCCCTATTGTTTCTTTCCTGGAAGTAGCCTTCTGCAGCTGTAAAATGGAGCCTTCCTGAATAGCAACGAAGGAGCATATTGGCCATTAATGAGCTCTGAGTTGCCACTACCAATTGACTCGCTTTAAGTCAAGGATGCAAGGAAGGGCTTGGCTCTGATTGCTTCCTAACAACCCTTTCCAGAACAATGCTGCTCTAAGCAGAGGGTTGGGGAAATGCAACCAAGTGTTCCTCAAATGAAACTGTACAGAAGCATTTTCAAGATGGGGAGAGGAGTCTAGTGAAGTTCTATAACCATAAAGATGAACTATATACAGGTCTCTCTTTGTTTGGAGATCTTATGCCACCTCCACATCTCGTGGAGGGTGGGGAGTGAATTTGACACATACCCAGGAGCATCGTACTCATAGAGCCTAGTGGTGCAGGGTGCCAGGGCGCCAAGTTCTGGAGAGTGCCAGGGAAGAGGTGGAGGCTGGACGCGATGCCTTCTGGCACCAGCTCTCTGCCCTCGCCTGCCTCCGCCATGCCGTGCTGAAGCAGCGCCGCGCCCAGAGCCTCCGCCTGCTGTGGCCACCATGGCACGAAGCGACCAGCTAAGCTGGGACGTTCTGCGTCCAGTCTCCGCCTCTTCCTTGCCAGAGGAGCCGCCCTCCAGCCACTGCCTGCCTCCTCCAGCCCCGCCAGCAGCGCTGTCCTCCCTAAAAAAAACTATGGGAAATGGGGGCGGGGGTTGCCGCCAGAGGGAGCTTTGCACCACGGCGCCAGATATGCATAAGATGGCCCTGCACATACCCACAAACCCCTGCCTTGGGAGAAGATGAGAGTTGGTTTCTCCCAAGTGGAGTGGGTCTGAGCTAATTGCCCAATGAGAGGGTGAGGTAGTGACTATCTAAGCCTGCTCCGCCCTTTCTCCTCCCTCCCCTCCCCTCCCCTCCCTCTTTTCATTGCAGTACCAGCCCATCCTCCCACTACATTGTGGGTTTCTTGCTAGTCACCCTTTCTGGGGGCCAAGTAGGAGTTTGGGGAGGGGAAGTCCATGATTGGTTGTGGGAGTCCTTTATTTCACCTACTCCACACTCCATATAAATTGCAAACAAAATACTTGGCACCTGCCCCACTAACCCTGGGAGACGGGACTTTAAATAGTTATAGGGATGTTGCTTTCCTCTGAAGAGCATCCCACAAAGAGAAAATACCGCATTTACTCGAATCTAATGCTCACCTTTTTTGGCCAAATTTTGTTGTGAAAATTAAGGAGAACATTAGATTCGATGGCACATTAGACTCAAGTAAATATGATAGCTGTTTAGATTGAGGGCAAGGGAAGCAATGCTTAATCTGGGTCTGGATCTTGTAGCAGTGCTGCCCCTTTCCAGTAAATGTGTAAGAACAATGGCTTGGAAACTGAAAGTAACAGCATTCTTACTATTATGGGTAGCCAAATCATCTGATTAGAAAGATTCAGCAAAAAACCATAAAAAGCTAAGACCATTAATCTTCTCAAGTAATGAAAATCCAAAAGTAATTTCACCTGCAAAGAGAAAAAAGTTCAGTTCCTAATGCACAATATATTGAAGAAAAACAGGGCTATTTAGATAGCTTGTCAGATAACGAGACTCCCAGAAAAGTAAAACAAAGCAAGCACATTTGAAGTTTCAAAGCAATTCAGATCTAATTTGAATTGGTTGCTGAGTCTTTTCAATTTTATCTCCATGTGTATTTTAACACAGAGAGATTCCCTTGAGAATTGTTCTAATATGCATAAGCACATTAAATGCTCTCCAAAATCTTTCATATGTCACACTGCAAATGCTTCAGATCCAGGTTTTATTTTATTTTATTCATGGCACAATTATTAAAGGTAATGAAGAAAGCTAAAAGTAATGAAGAAAGGTAATGAATAAAGGGGAGAAAGTTGAAGGGCAATTAGGGGAGGATGAAGAAACAAAAGAATCCCCCTAACCTAAATGAAAGTACTCTGAGAATTAATTGATGATGGGCAAATGCGCTGTGGGAGATGAAGATTGCTTTCTTCGAAAGAATATGAATTAGCTAATTTCTCCAGACAGATGACATGTTTCTTCAAAATTCTATTGTCTTAATAAAGAAGGAACCTAATTAAAGTATGATTAGATTTTTTAAAAATTACTACAATATACCTAGGAGCATTTTTTTAATGGTTATTGTATGCTTAGATAACAATTTGGATGAGACTATCTCAAACTAATCTGTGGGCATTAAGTAATTCAATCACACGCTATGCCAGGCTTTTGCCCTGCACTTTTAAATAATAGCTGAAACAGTGTGCAGCTATTTCACCTGGCCTACGGCAAACACAAGCATCATGCACTAACACAAGAAGCTGTCTTATCCTGAGTCAGACCAGCGGATCCATCTAGCTCATTATTATCTATACTGACCACCAACAGCTTTCCTACCTATAGATGCCAGGAGTTTAAACTGGAACTTTCTGCATGCAAAGGATGTGCTCTACCATGGCACTGAGCCATGGCACTGCTCGCATTTAGTTTCATGACAACAGAAGTTATGGCTTATTATCTTGAAGGTGTAAAAACTAAACAAAAAAGCTACATCATGGAACCAGGAAGCTGCTCTACACAACGTAATTGCTCTTCACTTACCACAGTCATGCAATTCAACATCAGACGGGAATCTCTTCCAATGAAGGGGGGTAAAAACCAACCTAGACAGCATCTTAAAAAACAGAGACATCACCTTGCCAACAAAGGCCCGTATAGTTAAAGCTATGGTTTAGCTATCCTAGTAGTGATGTATGGAAGTGAGAGCTGGACCATAAAGAAGGCTGACCGCAGAAGAATAGATGCTTTTGAATTATGGTGCTGGAGAGTCCCATGGACTGCAAGAAGATCAAACCTATCCATTCTTGAGGAAATCAGCCCTGAGTGCTCACTGGAAGGACAGATCCTGAAGCTGAGGCTCCAGTACTTTGGCCACCTCATGAGAAGAGAAGACTCCCTGGAAAAGACCCTGATGTTGGGAAAGATGGAGGGCACTAGGAAAAGGGGACAACAGTGGACGAGATGGTTGGACAGTGTTCTTGAAGCTACTAGCATGAGTTTGACCAAACTGCGGGAGACAGTGGAAGACAGGAGTGCCTGGCATGCTCTGGTCCATGGGGTCACAAAGAGTCGGACATGACTAAACGACTAAACAACAACAAAAACCAACCCTGGTGCATGTTTTAGCACTGAATTTACTCAGAAAGTAGCCCTTGGAAGATGTTGTTAACTGCATGGCAGTAAGCAACAGAGGCAAAACCAAGCTATTTTTTCACTTGGGTCAAAGACCCAGTTTGGCACACACACCTCACATGCACTGGTTGGAATCCTGCTGCCCGCCACTGCCGCAAGGTATACTTGTCAGGGCTCATGGACAAGAGGAGGAGCCCACCAGAGGGATCAAAAATGCATCAAATGTGGATCCAGCTCTGGTATGAATGACAGCTTAGGATACAGCAGTGAGAAGCTAAGCTCTTCATGGGTTATAAGTCAGAAGAGAATATAGCCAGAACAGCCCAGGCAGAATGATAAGTTCTTTAACTAAGCAATGTGTTGTTTTAATAGTGCCTAAAGGAAAATGAGTCACTGAACAAATAATAAAAAGGTTGGGGTTGGGGGGGGGGGGAGATGTCCCTGTCTGTGGATTTACAATGTAATTTTTAAGAAGATACAAAAGAAGGGGAGTAGATGAAAGAAGAGGGGGGAGAATTATGACTCCAATTTAAAAACAAGTGAATCCTATGTGCCAAAACAATGTGTGCCAAAACACTGTTTTTAAAAACAGTGAACCCTATGTGCCAAAACACTAAAGTAAGGAAAGAATACTCTTGGGCAGAGGGAGTTAACTTTTGGTTTGGTGCCTGATCCAGCCCTCAGTGTATTTTTTTCTCCCTCGAGACCCCATTGATTTTGATAGTGGTAGCAAAAATAAAACAAAAATGAAAGTAGACATCATACTGGGGTGACTTTCCCAGCAAAGCAGTATGATAGAGATGCACATTTCTGCCACATGATCATCAGGTTGATCATGTGATGGGTGGAGAGAGGACAATAACTCCCATCATGTGCACAGATCAGCTGAAGAGGGAAGGGCTGTGTGTGTCCTCCTGTGTGCACACCAGATTGAAGGGTGGTCACACCTGCTGTTGGTATGCAACTCAGCCAAAGTGAAGGTGGCTCTCTGTTTAAAAGATGTCAACACCACCAGCTGTTAATCTGGGGCATGCAAACCAAAGGCTACAGTTTCCACTTTTAGACAAATGCCCTTTATGCTCTCTCAAAAATGCTCTCTCAAAATTCCCCACACTAATTATGGGTAACAAAGTGACAGGGGGAGTTGGTTTTGCAGAGCACGTGAAAATCCCCAATAGCATTTCCCCGAAGAAGATAGTTCTGAGAAATTTTGGCTCACTTTGGGCTCATCCATACTTATCTTTTGCCCCGTGCTTTCTAGGTCCCTGTCCAGGGGTTTTGGTTGTTGTTGCTGCCCCACCACTTTCCCCAGGAAAACCCACTATTTAATTATGAATTGGAACAAATGACTATTTGAGTTTTCTACAGATTACCATTTGTTTCAATTCAGCAGTAAAGAGTGGGTTTTGGGGTTGTTTGCTTTCTTGTGAGGAAAAAGGCAGGGTAAAAAAAAAGTGCTTGGACAGAGAAATTTAAAGCATGTATATGTACCTAGAAATGTGGAGCAAAGCAAAGGTAAGTGTGGATGAACCGTAAATATTGAATGGAAGTCCATTGTTACATAATATTAGTGAATGAAGGAAGCAATGGATTAAGAGAGGAGAACTGGAAGCAGTAGGGGCCATGTTCACTGTGTCCTTCAGTGATATTGAAATAACATTAAACAACATTAAATTTGCTGTATTTGATGTTTACGGTCTGTAGCGCAATTAAACTGAACTGAATTTTGGAAATAACATTAAAACTGGATGCACAGTTGCAGCTAAAATTGATGGATGGAGAAACTGGGCAGGCCTTGTCTCCAAATATTCTCCAGGGGAAGACTGAAATACTGATATTTTAGCTTAGCTCTACTTTAAAATGTGAAAGGGATTGTCCCTCTGAAGTTAGAAGTAGGTAGGGGAGAGGGGCTGTTGTCTGATATTGAAGTGAGTTTGGTTCAGTGTTTGTATCACTAGGGTGCATATCCAGCCCATGTGTGCATTCCATTGAAAGCAAGGTCACACCGGAGATGCATTTAGATGCACAGCCACACACAAAGAAGGAAACAACTAAGGGCAAGTGAATCATTAATTTATTCAACACCTCCCTAAAGTGGTTAGCATGAAAGAAAAGCTCAATTATCAATTTCCATGGTTTTTTTTTAAATAGTTGCTGTTCCAAGTTACTCATATGCATCCCGAGATGGAAGCTGTAAGCCTTCACAGCATGCTGAGAAATTTAATATGGGTCCCATGCATTGCCTGGGCAAAACAAATCTGAAATTGAGACTCTCGACTTCTTGGTCAATAAGGCCTTGAGAGGCTCCTTGCAGTCCCTTTTTCAAAATTACTAGAAAAAGCAAACTCACCACCTTGGATCTAGGAAGACAAATAAAGCTTTTCATCTCAGAATGCCCTGAACTAGCCCTGGCTCCCCTATGACAAAGGCATTCAGCATTTTAGATTGACTTTTCAATGTGAAAACAGCAATGAATGAAAGAGCTCAACATTTCTGGAAAAGGCATTTCCTGCTAATAGAAAAGAAAGGAGTGCTGATTTCCCCTGATATGTATAGGGGGAAGATAGACTCATTGTCTGACAATAAACAGAACTAGCAGATTTCCACACATACCACAGTCCCACATGTCATTGAATTGTCTAGCAAGGGGTATCTCAGTTACTCACATTACTGTTTAAAGCCCTAAACACATAAAGCCCAAATATCTGAAAGACTACTTCCTTCCCTGTTGGCCCTTTCAGGTGTTCGGATTGGTAGAGGTAGCCCTCTGGGCAATTCTACCACCCTCGGAAATTTGGAGGAAATGACTCAGGAGAGTGCATTAACTCTGGCATCTCCTGTGCTGTGGAATTCCCTCCCCACAAAAGTGTATATGGCTCATTTATTTTGTCATATGCTAAAGATGGACCTTCTCACCCTGCCCTTTGACACCTCAGACATATGTTTTAGGACACACAGTTTTCTAATTGTAATATTCTCAATTGTTGTAACCCGCCCTGAGACATTGTGGTGGTGTTGGGGTGTTTGTTTGTGTGTGTAGTATATAACAAACAATTCAAAAACAAAGAAAACTATTGTTCATGAATAATTTAATGTCCTTGATCTCATTTACATACACTCCAACATTTCTCTGATGAAAGTAGGGATGTCCCATTCCATAATGTTAATTTCACTATTTATACCCCACACATCTTACTGAATTGCTCCAGCAGCTTCCAACATATATAAAAATATAATAAAATGTCAAACATTTAAAACAAACAAACAAACAAACAAACAAAAAACACTTTCATATACGGGATTGCCTTCAGACAGCTCGGGAGTTGAATAACTCCACACCCTCCAACATTTCTCCAATGAAAATAGGGGTGCTCTAAGGAAAAGTGGGACATTCCGGGATCAAAACAGAAACCAAGATGGCTTCTCTAAATCAGGGACGTCCCTGAAAAATAGGGACACTTGGGGTGGGTCTGTATTTAGGCATGGTGGTTGACATGGTGCGGTTAAGGGCTAATGGACTGGTGGCAGAAGCAGTGGCAGACATACTGAAGACAGCCAGGTGGACAGCACTAGTAGCAGCAGTAGTGGTAACTGGGCCAGTAACTCTGTGTGTGAACGGGTTCAATCTGAAACTCTACCTGAGTTCAGTGGCTCACCCTTGCTCCACAGTAGGGTCTGTTCAGGTTATTTGCAAGCAGCAGTTCAACATACTTTTGAAACAACCAATATTAGCTGAATTGAAATTATAATTAAGCTTAATGAGTTTTAAATTGATTATAATTAGAATTCCATGATTTTCAATGTGAAGGTTAGTTAGCAAACATACTTGATTTAATGTCAAAATAATTGGCTTGGTGCACATCTCCAAATGTCACTAGAGAAAATAATCAAGTTGACAACAATTTCACAGGTGTATTGTGACTTGTTTTAACATATACTTATCCGACAAAGTATCTCTTGACTTTTGTTTATGTAGGCCTATGTTCTATTATGTAGAAGTAAAAAGGTTTCTGAAGAGCACTTTTAACTGAAACATTATGGAGATTACTTCTGAAACTGCCACAAAACCTTGAAAAGGTGTGCCATGATTGGGTCTGTTGTGAAAGGAAAACTTGCATATTCAATGTGTGTATTAATCCCTTTCGTGCATTATTTTTACCACCACTAAAGTGAGTTCAGCCAATTACATTCTATTCTGCACATTAGTTCAGGAGGTATGGTTCATTCTTCTTCAATTCTGATAAGAAGGAATAGAGGAAGGGAGAAACAGGACTATCAACAACAGGACGAGATCCAAGTGGGATTGTCAAACTACCAAGCCATGGTACCAAGTCCCACTTCGCAGGGATGAAATGAATGGAGGGGGGGATAACATGGGGAAATAGGATGTGAAACTAGACCCTCCATGGGAACTGAGAGGGAGAAGAATTGTGGGCAGGAATTGTGCCAAAAGGAGCACACTCCCAAAATAACACTTAGTTCAAGAGTCAAAAAGCTTGGAAATAAAATTATTGGAAAGCAAATAGTGTAGAGATGTCCATCCTACCTTCTGGAAAGAGTGAGATGTTATTTATGTGTGTTGTGCTATATAGACAGTCAGAAAAGAACAGAGGGCTCTTAGAATTGTCCATGAATGTGTGGAAGGATGTTATCCTGGCTGAATCAGGGTGAATGGGAAGTTGACTTCTGTGAGTTCCACAGCCCAAGGAACCTGATGTTAGAGTGCTCCTTTTTCCATATCTGTTGAGAGTGGCAGTGAACATCTGGTGGTCGGGCATCTTTATTCTTAGTTACTAGACTGCCCCAGCTTAGCGAAGATACACGAACAGGATAGAAGCCAAGAGACGAACAACAATTATTTGAACAATAGCATATAAATTGGCTTGGATTGAAGCAGAAGAAACGATGGCCGCTGCATTGGTTCAGGAGACAGGCGTGAGCTCCTTTGCACCAATTCAGTAGACACGACTGCACAGACATAGTTTGAATTTTGCCAAACAGCAATTCAGGATGGAGAGGAGGAATGGAATTCATTTCCCTCCCTTGTGCACACTATCAGGCTTGGTGCATTTAGAATCATGTTAGCAAACCTGGTTGTGTGTACATAAATGAACAGAGTAATCATCAGTATTTGGCAAAGTAAACCTAAACTGACCTGGGTCCTATAACAGTTAAATTATCCACACACTTTAATAGTAGAGGAACTTGGAATTATTTGATGTGTACAACATTTACTCAAATATAAATGGTCCCCCCCCCCTTTTCTTTTGCCATTAGTAAGTCCACACTGTATGGCTGACATTAAAAATAATAATTCCTTATTATTTTTCTTCCAAGGGTGGGGTGGAGGGAGAGACAAACTGTGCAATTGTCAAAAAGACTGCAAGTAATGTAGGCTTTTGAGAGGAGATCAATACGTGTCAATTAATAGGCATTTGCTTCAAAGTCTTTAGCCATCGATCATATTAGCAGAAATAAAGACCTCCCATTTATCATCATAACATACTATCTGTTCTCCTGCAAGCCAGTGCATTATACCTCCAAACCATGACAGTGGTAACAAAACCTCAATGCAATCAAGAAGATATATGGAGGGAAATGGTGGACAGTGCCTTAGACATTTATCATGATTGTACAAATAGCTGCTGAATCAGAGTGGTAAATAGCTGAAGTTCCTCTGTATCTAATATTGTCAGCGCATTCCACTGCAGCAACAGTTTTTTATACTTAACTGGTGCTCATCTCTAACACTAGATTCTTCTACCACAGACATAAGTTCAGAATTCAGCACAACTTTTAACTTTACCTTTTTCTAAAAAGTATTTATAAAGTGTAAACGAGTATTTCTCTGCAGATCACAGAAACAAGTGGACAATGGAGGGATGTGGGAAGAGGGGTCCCTCAAGGATCTGTGTACTGGTGCACTGTAACTATTTTTAAAGAAGCTAGAGTTAGGGGTGACCACTGGATTGGCCAGGTTTGTTGGCGACACCAAATTATTCAGTATGTTAAAAACAAAAGCAGATTGCAGCAACCTCTAAAAGTTACCTTTCCCAGAACTGGGTGAATGGTTAATAAAATGGCACACATGGTTCAGTTCTAAGTAACTGCCCATAAACAGTGATAGGTCAAATCTGGGATACAGAATTCCAAATTGATCTTAACCAATCCTGCCAAATTTACAAATTCTTATATGAGTCTCAAACATCCTATCCAACAAATTATTTAAATGCACTGGACAATGCTAAACACCGCTGGGAATTTTCCAAAGCCCACTTTAATGTTCTCCTCTCAGCACTATTAGAAGGCAGATACCATGATACCAGTCAAACAGAGATTATGTCCATGGAATTCTGATGAGACTGAATCCATTGGACATGTTGTCCTATATTGCCTGCTATATTGTGATACCTGAAGGGAGCTAATTCAATCGTTATTAAAGAAACTACCTGGAAACTATCAGAGGAAACTTATGGTTAAATATGGTTAAATATGTTAAATACTTTATTGCTGACAAAGATCTGAATATCACCAGGCCTGTTGCGAAATTCTTTTTTATGGCAATGAGGACAAGACAGGCTGCAGTGACAGGGATGGTCAGTGAATGAATACTGATTTTAAATTCTGGATCATAGATTTCAGTTGAAGGAGTGTTGCTTTTAATGTAAATAAGTACATAGGGAATTTTCAGTTTTGTCCCCCACATCTGCCTCTTGGTGCTGATGTAGCACATGTTGCTGATGTTATTTCTGTTGTGTGGTTTTTGACCCCAATAAAGATTTATTGATTGACAGTGATAGGTCTAAATAGGAAGTGATTGACCAGAAGAAGGACCTGGGGGTTATATTGGATTGCCAAATGAAATATCAGCCTGGTATTTAGCAGTCTTTATGTAATAAGTAAATTCCATGTCAAGGCCCTTACAAAATGAATTGAAAATACAAACTACCAACATTGTAATTTGCCTTTGGACAAATCTATGGTGCAACTATGGGGGGGACGCAGGTGGCGCTGTGGGTTAAAGCCTCAGCGCCTAGGACTTGCTGATCGAAAGGTCGGCGGTTCGAATCCCTGCGGCGGGGTGCGCTCCCGCTGCTCGGTCCCAGCGCCTGCCAACCTAGCAGTTCGAAAGCACCTCCGGGTGCAAGTAGATAAATAGGGACCGCTTACCAGCGGGAAGGTAAACGGCGTTTCCGTGTGCGGCTCTGGCTCGCCAGATGCAGCTTTGTCACGCTGGCCACGTGACCCGGAAAGTGTCTCCGGACAGCGCTGGCCCCTGGCCTCTTAAGTGAGATGGGCGCACAACCCCAGAGTATGTCAAGACTGGCCCGTACGGGCAGGGGTACCTTTACCTTTACCTTTATGGTGCAACTATACTTGAAATACTATTTACAGTTTGGACACTGCATTTCAAAAGGGATATTATAGAGCTGGAGCAACACATTTATAAAGGAAGAACTTGGGGGGGGGGGGGTTAGTTTAGTGGAAAGGCAGCCACCAGACGTTTATAGTTATGCATGGTGTTGAGAAAGTGGATAAAGATATATTCTGTGTTTGTCATAATGCTAGAACCCAGGGTCATCCAATTAAGCTGAATAGTGGGAGATTCAAGACAGGCAAAAAGAAGTATATATTCACACATCCCACACAGTTAAAATGGAATTTGCTACAACAAGATTGGACAAATTCATGGAGGATAAGGCTTTCAATGGCTACTGGTCATGATAGCTACAGCTACCACCTGGACCAGTTGCTGTGGAACAAGAGCTGCCTACTCCTTGCCTTCAAGTCCCCCTTGTAGGATTCCCACTGGCATCTAGTCTGTCATTGTGGGAATCAGGATGCTGATCTGATTCAGTACAGCTCTTACATTAAATGAGACACTTCATTTTGATATTTTTCCTGAAGCTTCTGAAACTGGATATTAATTGATCTGTGCTAGCATTTTCTGTTAAAGAAAAAGACTGTCTCTCCCTCCCCCCCATTTTAGTTGCAGAGAAAATAAACCAAGGTAATTTTCAGAGCTGACAGGTTCTTAAGGGTTATTTCTAAGGCTCTGTTTTTAGCTTATTTATTCATTTTGAAGTGATACTAAGTAACAAAGTCTCTTTCTAAAAATTGTCCCTATTTATTATGAGAATGCCACAAACATGATATATGTACACCCTCTGTCCTCTTCATGTCACACAGTTTTTATCACGCATGCTTATATTATATAAGACAAAATCTGCCATTACTTTGTCCATTTGACTTAAATCAATGACTCTAGATGTTTTATGCAGTGTGCAGCAGAACAGGAGTTATAGTAAACCAGAATTTGTATAATCCTTTTGTACAATAAAGATCATCACTTGCTAGACAAAGAAAAGAGAGAGAGTCAGTCTCAGGCATGACCCTCACATGAAATTGACATTTAGATAAATGTCAATATTCTACTCATGGAATATTCTAGTCATGGAACTTAAGCTGTGTCAATTAAAAAAACCTAATAGGTTGAATTCAAAAAAATACTCAAAGCAAAAAAGCACTTCTATTCATCCAAGGTGCTTCTCAAATTTGGCCTATTTCATCCATTTAGCTACAGCCCGCACCAGTCCCCTGACACTCAAAAGCAGATCTGGATAAGCATAGAGGTTTTAGTTTGGAAGGTGGGGTTGGAAAGGCCAGCTGTTTGAACAGAACACCACCCATGCGTCTCTGAATGCAACTCGATGAATTCACCTTTCCAATCCACCTCCACTTCTTCCAGTTCTCCATGCATGTTATCTGAAGATGTTTCAGCCAAGTACCTTACCCCTCAGTGAATCATCACAAAGGTCCCATGCTATCCAGTATGCAACCGTATCTTTATATTCAATAAATCATATATTATAGAAAAGTGCTGAAACTGAAATGCACCCTCTGTCCAGTCTTCATCATATATGTATACATTTTCAAAATGATAGTTGTGGTTACTTTTCCCCAGTCTACTCTTTCCTGCTACAGAACAATGTTTTAATAAACTGAGGTGTATGTTACACTTCCTCTGTTCTCAGAAGTTGTAATATATGTCATTTATGAATTTCTGGAGCAACAGAAACCCAATGGACAGAAATTATTTTCTAGTGTAGCTGCCAATGCAATAAAAGCCATCAATACAACATCATCTCACGTGCTTCTAATCTTCAGAGAAGAGTGCTTCCAATTTTGTAGTGTAAATTGCAGCGCCCTTGCACAAGAGGGTGGTATTGGCAGATTCAGAGGAACTCTGAGGTTTCCAAAACTACAAATAATATTCATTTTCATGCATGGTGGGGGGAACCATGAGGGGGAAATCCCCAAAGCAGCTGAATGAGAGCTAAACATGCTCCATGAACATTGAAAATTGAATTCATCTACCAAGTCGTGCTCATGGAATCCAGGATAAGAACTGCTGCTAGCACAATAGGATTTCTACACCATGCACAGCCTTTCATCTCCTCCAAATCTGGAAGTCTGGGAGCAGTGACAGATTTAGGGTGGTGCAGTTGGTTCCCCTACACAGGGCACCAAATTGAAGGGATGCAAATTAACAACAACTACTATATTTATACAGTGGTACCTCAGGTTGCAAACACTTTGGGTTACAGACTCCGCTAACCCGGAAGTAGTACCTCGGGTTAAGAACTTTGCCACAGAAATCGTGCGCTGGTGGTGCAGCAGCAGTGGGAGGCCCCATTAGCTAAAGTGGTACCTCAGGTTAAGAACGGTTTCAGGTCAAGAACGGACCTCTGGAAGAAATTAAGTTTGTAACCAGAGGTACCACTGTATGGGTACCTACTGAGAAGATCCATAAAAAAGCAATGGTACCAAAATGAATTATTGTGAAAATAAGAAATATTATCGGGGTGCCAAATTTTGTCCTCACTCAGGGTGTCATAATACCAAAGTTCATCCCTGCTGGGAAAACCCACAGAACAGCACACAGGAGAAGATAGGGGAGATTTCACCCTTCATCTAACAGGGCGGCTTTGCCAAGCATCATTAATTACCAGAAGACTTCCCAAGCCAAATATGATAGTTGCCTTCCTTAGAAACAGTAGATGTTTTACGCCACAGAGGGAGCAATGTGGTTTAAAAAACTTAAGCTTTTTTTAAAAAAATCTAGTTAATGAAAAGTTATTTTTAAAATACCCCCTCCAAGCCAGAACTGAGGAAGTGATAAAAGACCAGCTTTTCATTATGCTAGGGAACAAATTGTTCTTTTGTGCTTAATGAATAGATTTGAATATCCATGTCAGGAACCTGTTGGTACTACTTGAAAGAGACGTCAATTAATATTGCCAGTGCACAACCCAGATATATTTTTCCTCTTAAATTTACCTCATTAAAACCAATAACAGATATTGAGAAACATGTTAAATATTCTAAAAGGTAACCTTAACTGACACAATCTGACAATCTGGAGATGACTCCTGTTAGTGTAGCACTCCTTGCTCGTTCCTACTGTCTGCTGTATCCTGGATTATGAGTTTAATGTATCAGGGAGATGATATTGCTGTAAGACTATGGACTTGATGAACTTCTGCCATAGTTATGTTGCTGAAGTTCATAAATTTTTGATTCAGACTATGAATTTCACCAAGGCATAATACAAAGTCAGTATTATGAACACCTATCTCTGGTTTGAATTTGAATTTTAGCCAAAGAAGAATTGGCTTCCTGTAACTCTCATTCACACATTCATCTGAAGCAACTGTTATGGTAGCATTAGGGGTGCCAATCTGTTTGGTTTTTTTCAAAAAAATTATTCATTTTATAACACAAATAAAAAACACAAACAGAAAAGACAAACAATACGAACAAATTCTTGTTATATCCTTATTTTTCTAAACATTGTTAAGTGGGCTTCCCCAAGTCCCACCTATCTGATTTTCATGTTACTTCATCTTTAGGAGTTTACATATAATTTCTAACCATCTTTTTTTTATCACACTTAAAATAACTTCACATTTTATCACTTACAAATAATACTATTTTAAAATACCCTATCTTCTACTTCAAAGGGACGCGGGTGGCGCTGTGGGTTAAACCACAGAGCCTAAGGCTTGCCAATCAGAAGGTTGGCGGTTCGAATCCCTGCAACAGGGTGAGCTCCCATTGCTTGGTCCCTACTCCTGCCCACCTAGCAGTTCGAAAGCATGTCAAAGTGCAAGTAGATAAATAGGTACCCCTCTGGCAGGAAGGTAAACGGCGTTTCCGTGCGCTGCTCTGGTTAGCCAGAAGCGGCTTAGTCATGCTGGCCACATGACCTGGAAGCTGTATGCCGGCTCCCTTGGCCAATAAAGCAAGATGAGCGCCGCAACCCCAGAGTTGGTCACGACTGGACCTAATGGTCAGGGGTCCCTTTACCTTTACCTTGGGTTAAGAACTTAATTTGTTAACATTTTCAAATATTCCTTAAACTTCTTCCAGTCTTCTTCCACCGTCTCTTCTCTCTGGTCTCAGAGTCTCCTGGTCAGTTTGGCAAGTTCCATATAGTCCATCATCTTCCTCTGCCATTCTTCGATAGTTGGTAAATCTTGTTTCTTCCAATTCTTCGCTAACAATATTCTCACAGCTATTGTGGAATACAGAAAAAAAGTAACATCCTTTTGGGGGATTTCACACCCCCCCCCCCACTATACCAAGTAAAAAGGCTTCTGGCTTTTTAATAAATGTGTTTTTCAACACTTTTTTCAATTCATTATAAATCCTTTTCCAGAGGTCTTTTACCTTGGGGCACATCCACCACATATGGTAAATAGGGGTGCTAATCTGAATAAAATATTGGAGGACCCAGGTAATCCCCACCCCACATAATCAATCACATGATGCAACACAAACACACCATTTGAATGCCAATGCCCATTAACTTTGGGGGGCCCAGCCTAGAATATATTCTATTAAGGGAGGGGTGAAGGGACCTTGGTTCCAAGGAGTTGGCTCCTAGGGTAGGATGTACTGTCATCAGAGAGGGAGATCTCTGCTCTACCCTTGGGGTCCTCTCTCTCTCACTCCTGCCCTCAACTGCACCCCACCTCTCCCTGTGGCTGAAACACTGCTATGGCAACATCATGATATGGCAACATCCAGGAGCCCATGGACACAATAATGCTACTATGAGCTGGTATGTTATACTGCTTCAGGATTTTATACAAAAAGAGAAGAAAGCTCTAATTATTATATAATGGAAGAAAAACATGAGTGAAATAAGAATATGAAATGGCCGATTGCTCACTCCATACTACATCTATGTTTCTATAAGGATATAGTTTGAGAATCATATATTACTTTTGGGTAAGTGTGATTACAGGAAGAGAAGGTGCATTTTGGACGAACACAAAATATTCTTAAGAGGATTTTTTATAATGATACCAAAACAATAATAGGTATATAAAATATTCCAGGCAGCACCGTCAGAATTACAGCTAAGAGACAGGTGTATACAGCAAAGCAACCTTTAAGTTTCCACTGGTAGCATTTATAACTATAACAGCTAAAAAAAGACTAAGGACCTAATCATACTAAAGCGAGCTGTAGGATTTGTAAACATACTGTTGAAACCAGCAGAAGTGGATAGCTGGGTTAAGTTAAGTCCTGAAATGCTTGCTGGAAATGGGAGCAAGGTTATGTTTTGTTTTGGTGTGGATGGGGAGGCAGGAATGGGTGTATTATTTCTGCAGGAGACTGTGCCCTGTAGCAGCAGGTTCCAGCAACAATGAGACACAGCCAGGGACCCACACACCTGGTAACTGAATATGTATGCTGCCATTTCTATTTTCCCATAATATCTCCAAGCAATGAAGGATGTTAAGTCTTTCTTTCTAGGAGCACAGGAAGTTGTGATATACTGAGTCCATCGAGCTCAGTATTGTCTACAGTGATTGGCAATGTCTCTCTGGAGTTTTAAGACAGAGGTCTTTTCCCACTTCTGCCTGGTGATGCTAAAGACTAAAACTAGATTATTATTTTTAATATATATATTTATTAAAGATTTCTTGGTTTCTGATTAAATTTTTTTTATTTCATGGAAGTAAAGAATATGTACACACACACAGATATAAACATACAAAAGTAAAAGTATTGCACAGACAAATAAAGATAAAGAAAGAAATAAAAGTAAAAGAAATATATAAAAACTTAATTTTCACTTTGGTCACATTTCTTAATCTTCATTTTCAAAACTTCCTTTAGCTTTCCCGAAAATCATTCGAAGTAACACTTTAAATAACACATTTCTTAGTATATATTGTCATTGTACCTTTTTATATACGTTTCTTAGTGTATATTAACCTTACATATTATTTAGTCTCCTATTCTCTTTAAACAATAACTCACAATCTTTCACAGTGCGTCTCTAAATCCCTTTAGCGTTATTTTCCCTTGACTAATAAGTTCCAAGTAATCTACATATTTTCCCCAATCCTCAGTGAACTTTTGGTCTCTTATGTATCTTACTTTGCCTGTAAGTCTGTCCAATTCCATATAATCCAACAGCTTAAATCTCCATTCCTCCACCGTTGGTATCTCCTGCTTTTTCCACATCTGGGCCAGCATTACTCTTGCTGCTGTAACTGCATAATATACTAATCTACGATCTTCTTTTCTTATCTCATAACCCAATATACCTAGTAGGAAAAATTCTGCTTTCTTTGGAAACGTATATTTTAAAATCTTCTTCAGTTCTATATAGATTTTTTCCCAGAACTGTTTAACTTTTCCACACTCCCACCACATGTGATAGAAGGAACCCTCACTAACCCTACATTTCCAGCACTTGTTATCCACCTTATACATTTTCGATAATTTCATAGGTGTTAAATACCATCTGTAAAACATCTTCATTATGTTTTCCTTTACCGTTACACACGCTGTGAAATTTAGTCCTTCCTTCCAGAGTTTTTCCCAATCTTCAAATAGTATATTATGTCCTACATCCTTTGCCCAGCGAATCATTACACACTTAACCTCCTCATCCCCTAAACTCCAATCCAACAGTATCCTATACATTTTCGAAACAATTTTTTATTCTTTGTTTATAATCTCCGTCTGAAACTTAGATTCCTTCTCTGCATAGCCTCTTTCTTTAAGATCCTTCCTGAACATTTGGTTCACCTGGAGATGGTGTAACCAGTCATAGACATGTTCTTTAACCTGGTCGTATGGTCGTACAATCCATTTCCCATCTTCTTTAATTATTAACTGGTTATATGTTGCCCATTTACTTCTCATATTAATAGTCCTCGCACACATGACTTCTAGAGGTGAAAGCCAATGTGGGGTTTTTGGTTCCAACAGATTTTTATATTTATCCCATATTTCAACTAAAGGTCCTCTGAAAATATGATTCCCAAATCCCTTGTGTATCTTCCATTTATCCCGCCATAAGTAGGCGTGCCAGCCGAAGTTGTTATCATGACCCTCCAAGTCTAATAATTCCCTGTTCTCTAGCCTTACCCAATCTTTGACCCAACATAGGCAAACCGCCTCATAATATAATTTCACATCCGGCAAGGCGAAGCTCCCCCTTTCTTTTATGTCTGTTAATAGTTTAAACTGAATCCTAGGTTTCTTTCCCTGCCATATGTATCTCAACAACACTCGTTGCCACTCTTTAAAGATTCGGCTTCCTTTAATTATAGGGATAGTTTGAAATAAGAACATCAACCTCGGCAGCACATTCATCTTAATTGTGTTAATCCTTCCCCAAAACGACAGTTTCAGCCCTCCCCAAATTTCCAAATCTTTTCTTATTTCCCTCCACGTCGATTCATAGTTATTCTTAAACAGATCTATATTCCTAGGTGTTATCCAAATGCCAAGATATTTCACTTTTTTAACCACTTCTATTTGCGTTTGCTGTTGAATTATTTCTGTTAGTTTCTGATCCAAATTTTTACCTATTATTTTTGTTTTACTCTTATTTAATTTGAACCCTGCTACCTCTCCAAACTGATCTAATTCCTTTAATATCTCTCCTGTTGCAATTGTTGGTTCTTCTGTCATTATAACTACATCATCCGCATAGGCTCTGATCTTATATGCATTCTGCCCAACTAACACTCCTTTTATTTTTTGGTTCTGCCTTATAGAGTTTAGTAGTACTTCTAAGGTCATTATAAACAGAAGCGGGGAGAGCGGGCAGCCCTGTCTTGTTCCTCTTCGTATCTTTATCTCTTCTGTCACTATATTATTGATAATCAGCTTGGCTTTCTGATCTGTATATATGGCTTTTACTCCATTAAAGAAATCCTCCCCCACTTCTATATGTTCTAAATTTTTCAACATAAAGTCCCAAATAACATTATCGAATGCCTTCTCGGCATCAACAAACATCATTATGGCCTGTTTGTTAATCTTGACAGATAAATACTCTAGCATGTTAATTATATTTCTTGTATTGTCTCTCATCTGCCGTCCTGGCAGGAATCCCGCTTGATCCCTATGAATAGTCTCTGATAGTAGCCTCTTCAGTCTTTTTGCAAGGATCCCCGCGAATATTTTATAATCTACATTTAGCAGTGAGATCGGTCTATAATTTTTGACCTGAGTTAAATCTGCGTCTTGCTTGGGGATAAACGTAATGTATGCCTCTTTCCAGGTCTCTGGGAATTCTCCTTTCCTTAAAATGTTATCCATAGTTTCTTTCAGAGGTCCCACCAAAATGGATTTCATCTCTTTGTAATAACCTGCGGTGAATCCATCAGGACCTGGGGCTTTCCCCCTCTTTAACTCTTTAATTACGTCTTCTATTTCATCACTTCCTATTGGGGTATTCAGCTGTTGTCTTTCCTCCATTGAGATTTTTTTCGCCCCTTTATCCTTCAGAAATCTCTCTATTCTCCTTAAACTAATTTTCTCTTTGTTGGAATATAATCTTCTATAATAATTGAGAAACTCTCCCCTACTTTCTTTAGGATCTGATTTCTCTTCCTCTCCCACCTTTATTTTGTTTATTGTGCTCCTTTCCTTCCTCTTTTTAATTTGCCATGCTAACCACTTGCCTGACTTATTTGCAAACTCGAGGTTTTTTTGTCTTAATTTTTTTATATTCCATTCAACCTCTCTGTTTATTATTGTGGCAAATTGAGCTTGTAAAATTTTTATATTTTCTTTTGCTTTCTGGCAATTGGGTTTTTGGGATAATTTCTGTTCGTTTGCCATTATCTGCTTCAAAATCTCATCTTTCCCTTTCTCTCCTTGTTTTTGATTGCATTCTGCTGGATAAAATAACCTCTTATTACTGCCTTACTTGCTTCCCATACTACGTTAGCTTTTGTTCCTTTACCGCGGTTTTCCATGAAATATTGCTTTAGTTTTTCCTGCGCTATCTCAACAATTTTTTGATCCTCCAGCAGATAATCCTTTAATCTCCATCTAAAAGTTCTTGGCTCCAGGCTTTTTAATTCCAACTCCATCGGATTATGATCTGAGAATACACTCGGTCTTATTTCTATTAGTTTAATTCTTGGGCATAATTCGCTTGAGATCCATATCTGATCAATACGTGACAACGACTGGTTTGGTTCGGAGTGGAAGGTGAATTGTTTATCCAGTGGGTGTTTAAGACGCCAAATATCTATCAAATTACCGTTATCTACCATTGAGAAGAAGGATTTTGGTAGCTTCCCATTCTTACTTCCTCCTTCCCTACACCTATCAGCTTCTAGAGAAACCACCCCATTCAGATCACCCATTAGAATAATTTTCTGATCGACAAATTCACATATTTTCTCTTCCAATTTTTTGAAAAATTCCGACTTATTATCATTTGGGGCATATACCCCAATTACCACCAAATTTTCTCCTTGCCAATTGATATGGACCCCTATTATTCTGCCCTCTTCGTCTTTAAATATTGGTTTAGCCTCAATCTTATTTTTGATATAAAAAACCACCCCTCTTTTCTTCTCTTTGTCCAAAGACTCAAATTCATTTCCTAACCTCCTATTAATCAGTATTTTCCTGTGCCTTCTTGCTACGTGCGTTTCTTGGAGACAAATAATATCTAGATTTTTCTTTTTCAGATATTGTTCAATTTTATTCCTCTTTTTTTTGTCGTTCATCCCATTAATATTCCAACTCCAGATTTTTAACCCCATTGTTTCTATTGTTCCCTTAAATTTTCCTTATCTTTATAAATTTCCTGGATCTTCCTCTTCTGGCTCTCCTTCTGTCTCTTCGTCCGGTCCACTCCCTCCCCCTTCCTCCTCTTCTTTTGATTCAGATTCTCCTGAGGCTCCTCCTTCCACTCCCCCCTTTCCGTTCATCTCCACCCTTAATTCTTTATATTTCCTCAAGAATTTCCCGGTTTCCTCCTGGTTTGATAGCTTATGCTTCTTGCCTCTATATATAAAGGATAACCCTTCCGGGAATTCCCATCTAAATTCAATTTTATTTTTCTTCAGTGCTTGCACCAACAATTTATAAGAATCTCTACGTTTAAGTAGTCTGATTGGGACGTCTTTAAAGATAATAATATAATTTCCCTCTATATTCAATCTCTTTTCCCTATACCTTAAGAGTATCTTATTCCTCATTTCTTTATCCTTAAATGTTATCAGGCAATTGCCTGTATATTTCTTTACTCTTGTTGAACTGACCCGCATTCTAAATGCACTCTGCACATTTTTGGCCATTTCCTCGACTGTCATCCCCATCCATTCCGCTAACTCCTTTATTAATTTCTCCTTAACATTTTCATTTTGTGTCTCTGGCACCGCCCTCAATCTTAAGTTCACCTCCCTCTGCCTCAATTCATTCATTGCGATAATATCCTTCATCTCCTCCTGTGCCTTATTTAAATCCATCACTTCCGCTTTCATCTTTTCCTTTTCTCTTTTAATATCCTTTAACTCCGATCTAGTCTTTTTTAATCCTTCTTCATTGAGCTGTGTTCTCCTAAATATCTCTTTTATTTGGCCTTTTAGTTCATTCACTGTCTCGTCCATCTTTTTATCCAATCTCCCAATCCTATTATCTACTTGTTCTAACTTATGTTCTACGTTGGTTTGACTCTGTTTAATTTCAGCAAGCACCTTCAAAATATCGGTCTTAAAGTCTGCCTCTTGTTTCGACCCCCTTCTATCGCTAGGAGTTCACCCGTTTGTTCCCTTCTTTCCTGTATGCGACATCCTGTTATTTTTGTGTTCCCACCCCTCCCTGGCGGTGCCTTCCCTCCGTGTTTCTTTCTAACTCTTTTGTTATATCTATCAGTCTTCTCAGCCTTTATTATGTTGATTTTCTATCCTTGACCCTCCTGGGTTATCCAACCCTTATTTATATTTTCCTTATAATCACTGTAGACACTATAGAAATTTTGCCCTTAAGTCCTTCAAATTCCTCTTCTACCCAGTCCAGTTATTCCTCAATCAACTGGTCTTCTTTCCTCCAATCAGGCTGGGTGGTGGCTCGGAAACAACTAACAAAGGGATCGCAAAACCGAAAAGCAAGGGGAAGATAGAAAACAATTAGGGGGAGTAAAGGAGATGGAGAGAGAGAAGGGGAGAGAGAGAAGGGGAAGGGGAATCGGTCAAAGAATTAAACAATCTTCATTTCGCCACTAGATGTCGCCAGATCCTTAATTTAACATTAGCTTTTTCGGCGTCTCCTCTCCCAAGGTTGCTCTCCCCTATAGTTCCAAGATATCAATTCAGTCTTTCATAAACAAATAGCAGTCCCAGTTTCTTTCTAAAATGTCCCTTTATCTTAGTTCTTCTGCTTTTAATCACTCACGTAAATCAATATTTGAAAATTCCGGTTTTCATGTTCCAGTCCAGTAAAGGAAAAGAAAAAGAAGTCAAGCGCCTCAGTAATAGAAAGAAGAGAAAATCACCTACGGTGTGGTAGTTTCGCTGGTGTATATCACTGTCCTTTTTTCCTCTCCCCTTTCCGCCTATTGCCAGATTCACTCTCAAAGGTTTCTAATGGCGGCAGGGGCTTCTCTTCCGGTTTGGAATCCCTTGCGTTTATCGCACAAAACAAAGAACAAAGAAGCGTCTTTTCTCCTCCTTTCCCCCTCCGTTTCGCCGAGGACGCCTCCCTCCAGATATTTTTCCTTGGCCTCTCTCCTTCCCC
Source organism: Podarcis gaigeae (assembly GCF_964106915.1). Lineage (NCBI taxonomy): Eukaryota > Metazoa > Chordata > Lepidosauria > Squamata > Lacertidae > Podarcis > Podarcis gaigeae. Next base: position 52,554,995 of record NC_139683.1, read on the forward strand.
CCTTCTGTAACAGTACACCACAATTTTTTTTCCCTTTTGTCCTGAGGGGACGGCTGAGAGGAGGTATCTTATCCACCAAGGCAACTTACTTTCACTTTCCTCTCACACTGGCGTCGCGCTGCGTCTGGGTTGATTTTCGGTTTTCAGCTAAACTCCGTTCACTCCTCTTTGTTGCTCCGAGACTTCCTTGTTGTTGTTTGGTCTTTTGACCACCAAATTGGAATGTTTTCTTTCGTTTTCGGAGTTCTTAGTTTGAGAACGGACCGCTTTCTCCGCAGGCTCAGGGCTTCGCTAATTGGAGGTAGGTAATGGCGTCCCTCGACCTGCAAGATCTCTCCGCCGCTCTCTTCACCTCTTAGAGGTTACCTGGCGGCCGGGTCGATCTTTCTCCTGGTCGTGCCGGGAACCAGACCTTCTGAACACCCTCCAGAAGTATTTTTGGGGGTCTCCGCGCCCTGGAGTTGCCCCCACCCTCCAAAATAGCTCAGGTTCTCCCCTCCCGGTAAGAACCTTGCTTGCGCTGAGATCGCGGTGCGCCGGAAGCTCTCCTCTAAAGATTTCTTGGTTTACAAAAGTATATGCAATGTCTCTTTTTTCAAGTTACCAGTACATTTTCTACAGATCAGTTTCATTTGTTGAGACATTAGTGTTACATTAGGAAGAAAAGGGGAAAAGAGGGAGGAAGAGGTTATGGGGGGAGTAATGAGTGGAGTGGGGTCAGGTGGCAATACTTCTATTCTACTTAGTGTATGTGTGGGGTTTTGTGTCAGCGGCACTTGTGTGGGTTCTTTTTACTATTCACTTGTATTCCTTTGGTGGTGAGAGAGGTTGGAGCTGGTGAAACTGACATGGGGACAAATAGAAGACGATGCCTTCACCCCAATATGGTTATCCTTTATCACATACGCAGCCCAACAAGACAACAAGAACCCGCCAACAGCATTCAAATCAATCTGGCTAACCTGATCCAAAATCACACAAACGAAAATAAAGCTCACCACAGCCAATCAAAGAAAACTTGATATTTTTGAAAACAAGGCCAATGCTCTCCCCTGAGTTGTACATTCTTTCCACACTCTGTGGCACTTGAGGAAATTTTAAAAGGATGACTCATAAGTACTTACCACTGATATGTGGTAAGCCAATGTCATAAAAGGAGACCCACTTCAAACCCAGAGCCAGCTCGTTTGCAGGCAGCATTGAGGTTCCTGCTGGAAACAGCAATGCAATGCAATAATAATAATAATACTTTTATTTATATCCCGTTCATCTGGCTGGGTTACCCCAACCACTCTGTAACATTACTCACACTTGCCTCATGTTTTCCTATTTATAAAGGTTGTGGGTGTGTATCCCTGTCTCCACTAGCAGCAGACGACTATTCTTATTTATTTATATTAAATAAAAACAGTTGACTGCTGCTAGTGGAGGCAGGGATACACACAGAGAGAGAATGTGCAACAGTGACAGGGAATCATGCAAAACCATGACACCACAATGGGAGTAAGTGATACCATATGTTTTGGGAAAGGAGAAGTTGTGGGAGGTGTCATTTTTCTCCCCTGTAGCTTCATCTTACTCATAGCGTATGCTTTGTTCCTAAAAATGGCAGATGCTGTTCACACAGAAAAGTGAATTGAAATCTGTCCATTACAGTTCACCCTATAATGTTTGTTTGGATGTAAATCCCACTGTGTTGAACAGGGGTCGAAACTCATGTTACGTGTCCATCAGATTGCATCCTTGGTTCGGTTTAAAGAAGATTAGCAAAAGGAGTGATTTGGAACAGGATATGAAAAGAATGAGGGAGGGTTGTAGCTTGGCAGCCAGAGTGGCAAAATGGGTGGAGTGTTGGATTAAGACCTGGGAGAGCAGGGTTCAAATCCCCACTAAGCCATGAAGCTCACTGGGTGACCCTGGGCCAGTCACCATTTCTTAGCCTAACCTTCCTCATATGGCTGTTGGGAGGCTGAAATGGGGAGGAGAACAAAGTACACCACCTCGAGATCCTTGTAAGATAAAGGTGGTATATACATATTAAAGAAAGAAAGAAAGAAAGAAAGAAAGAAAGAATAATAGCAGGACACCTGATTTGCATACAGAAGGTCTGAGTTTCAAGCCCAGTGTTTCCAGGTAGGGGTGAGAAAAGCTTCTGTCTGAAACCCTAGAGCAGGTGTGGTCCTTCAAATGCTGCAGTTCCCACAGCCAGAGATAGTGGAAACTGTAGTTCAGCAAAGCGTGTTCTCCCTGAAATGAGAGCATGTGTTGCAGTGGGGTCCGCTGAATCACCCCTCTGATGCCAGGCAGGGTGGTTAAGCTGACCCCTGTCAATTAATTGATTGATTGGTTGGCTGGGTTGCTGGGGAAATTTTATTGTTGCAATTTGGTGGGAGGGATCGAACCTTTTAAATTCTGGACACACAGCTTGGTGCTTTCTCTTTCGCTGCATGAACCGGATCACCTGCCCACCCGCCCTGAGTTTCGAGGGTTTTGCTTTGACCTTGCTATGCCTGTCATGGGGTCGTCTGCCATTGGGGCAGGGGCCTGGTAGGAATTTTGTCCATCTGGCTGATTGGCTGGGCCATTTGGTTTTTGCCTATTGCGTAGCAACTCGTCACAACTTGTAAGGTTGGCGGTTTGGCATTGGTTATCAATTGGTTGGAGGAGGGGTAAGGACTGGCTGTGCCTGCCCCTCCAATGCTGCTGCGGAAGGGAATTCCGTTAAAGGAATCCAGGGGCTTGCCATGTTTTCATCCGAATCCCTGAATGGGGCTAGGGCCAGCAAGCCCCGGGAAGCATGCGGGTGAGTGCTGAGGGCCTGTGACTCAGCTCCATTGCTCTCCAATATTGTTTTCCCTTACTGGCTTCCGAGGGAGTTTGGAGGTCAGTTCTGTCCCCAGGCGGGGGGGAGGGACAGATAGTCTTAACCAATGCCTAAGCAACCACTCACAGATATGTATTTTAATAAAGTTGTGGCCAAAATTATGCCAAAAACCTTAAACAAAAATTATGTGTGAGTTGTGAGTTATTTGAAGGGTGGCTTGGGGACCTTGACACGCAACATCTGGAAGGTCACAAATTCCCTACATCTGCACTAAAGAGTTGCTACCAGTTAGTGTACAGAATACAGAACCAGATAGGCCAATGGTCTGACTTGCTATGTTTCCCTACAATTATTTATCATCCGCTGGGTGGGGGGAAAACAATCTGCATTTTAAACTATTTGGTTTAGTAAAACTTTAAATTAAGATGTATTAGATGTGATGGCAAACGGTGGATCTTGAAACAGAAGAGAGAAGTGCTTTGTTGGTCTCAGATGCACCAGCTCTCCTAATTCATATCCTGCAGCTGGAAGAAAGCTACATTGTTGTTACCAGACAATTCTCAGGAGAGAAGAGTGAAGGAAGACATGCACTATGTTAGCATCCTTTAAATGTCATTTCATTCTAGTCTCTTGTGCTGCCACTATCAATTTAAGTTTTTGTTTCTTGGCTCCCATGCCGATATCTGAAAGTATTCTTTTATAGTTTTAGCAGATAGGAGTGTGGCTGTTGATGCTAAAATAACACATATAATCAAGGGCATAAGCATCAAACAGGGAAAACTAAGTTTTTTTAACAAAGTTACCGTAGAACAAGGGAAGGAGGGAATAAATTGGTCCTTAGGGGTATAAAAGAATATTGTGCCTATAAACGCACATTGAACATTGGTTGCTTCTGTGAACCTAGACACATTATCTGACTAAACAGAGAGTCTGGAAAGCAAAGGGTGATTCATTCAGCTGTGAGTATTATAATGTTTAATGGCTCCTGGTTTCAGTTATTTACTTTTCTTGAAGAGCTAAGAAGCCACCCTCAATGTCAGAAAAGAGTAAGTTTGGTATCTGGGTTCCAGTGTCTGTTTCAGGTATTTATGAAAAGTTGTAAAGAGACTGCTGTTCTTAACTGTGATGGCAGCAAGTCTTGTAACTGGGAGAGGCACAAATATCAAACTCAGGAGCCCCCCCCCCACCTGCCAGTTTGAAGCTGAGCCCAAAGATATGCTCAACAACTCGTAATGGGATCAACTTGGAGTTAGACTCACCTGAAAGCTAGTCCTTTCCTTTTCCAAACCTGGCTCTGTCGTTATGGGAAATGGTGTTGGAGAGGGTCTAGAGAAGCAGACATCTCTATGTGAAAGTGTACATTACTGTCAGGAACCATTGTAAGGACAATGGATTGAGTCAGTTTTCACTCTTGTTTTTAGCACTTGTTTCTGTAAATCACTTTGAGTCACTTCTGTGAAAAAGCAACAAATAACTTAAATAAATAATGGAAAATGACAGGTCACAGATTCCCAGCAGCAATGCCACTTTCAGCACCCCCATGAGCTTCCTTGTTGCCAGAAATCCTGGGGACCTGGTTGCAATAAGGATGCTTGATCACGTTTGATTAAAAAAAACTAAAGGTCCTAATAAGACAGGCATAGGCAAACCCGGCCCTCCAGCTGTTTTGGGACAACAACTCCCATCATCCCTAGCTAACAGGATCAGTGGTCAGGGATGATGGGAGTTGTAGTCCCAAAACATCTGGAGGGCTGAGTTTGCCTATGCCTGCAATAAGACATAGGGGAGAAGCTGGTCTCTTAGGTAAGTCAATTCAATATTCTATAGATTCAGTGGACTGTGCAACAATTGCCAAGTCAGCATTTACCTCTTCTCTGTATGAATAACAGACAATTTCCAGTGCATATGCATATAGTTGGAAGGCGAAGTCTGTAAGAGCAAAACTGAAGGGAGCACAAGCCATAATTCAGTGGAAATTTAAGAACTGCATCTCTGTTGTAAGATGTTACAAGCTCCCTGATGACCATGAGCTATCCCCATTATCCAGTAGTATTACTGGTAGTGAAATGGAAGTCCAGAGTCTTCCAGATATGACACACAGTCTATCAATTGCTACTTTAGATGCTAGATAAATGTCATTTCTATCACAAAAATGGCAAAACAGTAATCAGGAGGGGAACAGCTGTTTTTCCTCTATATTGTGGTAAACAGATGGCATTAAAAATGTTACTGCCGTGTATTAATTTATTCTAAATGATTTTATTGATTCCAAAGGCAAAAACTGAACCATAAAGGAAAACACACCAATAGAGAAAACATATTTCATACGGTCCAGAGCTGCCACGCATGAACTGTGCATTGTAATGCAGTTTCCTCAGCCTCTGGACTGACCCCATTCACCCACACTAGTCAATGGATGGACACAAATGGCTATAAGATGGTTCCAGTTCCAGTTGAGCCTTTTTGAAGCAACAAGGTCTACCTGAGCTCTGGCACACTGGTCACCCTTGCTCCTAAGACCTGCCTCCTAGATTGTTCTTCAGTCCTAGCTTGCTCTTTCAGCCTGATTTCTAGCTTTGGTCTGGCTCAGCCTTTGAGTCTTTGTCTCCTTTACCTTACCTCACAGGTACTTAAGCCTCCAGCTTGTCTGAAGTTGTGAGCCAAAGGGTGAGAGCATATGGGCTTTCAGCCTGAGGCTCTCAGCTGTGGGCCAGAAACTGCTGTGAAAGCCATTAACCAGTTGGGAATAGTATATGCTCATCAATGTGGTATTACTCAGAAAGGGAAACAGCTGCATACCACCAGTAAGATATGTTGTCCCACACAGCTCCTAGGTCATCTCAAGGCGAATCTCAGATTGCAGCTCATAGCCCAGCACTGAGTTATATCAGAATCAGAATGCATTTCTCATATTTGCGACCTCTAATTCAAGAATATATAACTACCATCTGCAGTTAACTAGTACTAACAAAAATAAACAATAAACCACTAGACACAAATTCATGAAACACACATTCTGTTGTTTGAATACTTGTGAAAGTCAATACTGAGTTTCTTCAGGGAAAGCTATTCTTATTCACCTCAGTAGTTGAAAGAATTTCAGAACCTTGTGAGCCACCATGCACATTTTTTTTCCAAGCAAGAAATCCTGCCAGCTGTCATTTAACTGTGGCTGAAAAGAAACATGGCATGTTTGGAGCAGTGAGGTTGTTTTGGAAATTCCTTAGCTATTGCAATCAAGCCTATTCCTATTCCTTTCCGGGGTCAGGTGCTTAAAAAACAAAAACAAAACTCAGATCTTTGAGTTAAATCTGAAGCCACTTCAGCTTGGCATTTATCGTCTGGCTTTTCTGTAATGTCATTTCTTAGGATCTCCACCCTGAGCTTTCCTTCAAGATATTTCACACTTTTTAAAGCAGGCATAGGCAAACTCAGCCCTCCAGATGTTTTTTGGGACTACAACTCCCATCATCCCTGACCACTGGTCCTGTTAGCTAGGGATGATGGGAGTTGTAGTCCCAAAACATTTAGAGGGCCGAGTTTGCCTGTGCCTGTTTTAAAGGTTTCATTTTGAATTGAATGGGTGATAAATGATTGGATAATTCCATAAGCAAAAAACAAAAACAGGTGGGCAATTCTATTGTACTGGGACATTCAAAGCCAAGAGAAAACTAGGCTATGCTCCTCAAACTGCATCTTGTAATCTTGTGTATAAATTGCCACATCCAGGCTCTCTACCGCATTTCAGGTTAGCATAAGAAGGAGAAGTGAGGCCTGCAATATCTGCATCTATGTTTAAAGGCAATCTGATCTTTGTAGATTACAGAAGGGCATTGTTGGCATAAATCACATTGGAAGATGGGTAGGAGATGAATGCTGGCTAGGTGCACCATTGTGTACTTCCTGTGCCATACTTGCCTGAGCACACAACTAAAGTGAATCTTTAGGAGTCAAGGCACTAATGGATGTCCTTAGGGCGCCAGTGAGGTGAAATATCTTCAGAACATATGGCTAAATACTTTGCACAAATATATTGTGAACTATCAGTAAGTTTAACCTGGAAAATAATAATAATAATAATAATAATAATAATAATAATAATAATAATAATACCCTGCCCATCTGGCTGGGTTTCCCCACCCACTCTGGGCGGATCCCAACAGAGGACTAAAAACAGAATAAAACTTCAAACATTAAAAACTTCCCTAAACAGGGCTGCCTTCAGATATCTTCTAAAAGTAACATAGTTGTTTATTTCCTTGACATTTGATGGGAGGGCATTCCACAGGGTGGATGCCACTACCAAGAAGGCTCTCTGCCTCAAAATTGACTTTGAGAAACAAAGAGAAAATCAATAGATGATCATGGCAGTCTGGAGCACTGAATAATTTTTTTTGCAGAAAACTGTTCCAAATAGACCTGTCTTATTTGTCACAATATAACCGCTCTTCCAAAAGTAGTTCCATTTAACGATGTCATTGTGAGACAAATCATTTTGAAAGCTAAAAGAATGGGAGCAAGAGAACAGTTGTATCAATATAGGCTTCACCAAATATGAGATTTTTGCTTTAAAGGTGTTGCCACAACAGAAGGGCAAAGCTGGGCTTTCTTAAATGTGTTTCATGGATGTATTTTGGCAGCTCTCAAAATAAAATATACAACAGAAGAAGAAAAATATATGATAGAAAAGCAGTCTACGAAGTATCATAATTTTCTTTCTAGACTGATATATCAATCACTTTATTGGGTCAAGAATAGATCTTAGATAATGGGGTGAATTTCAAATTTGTTTGAAGGCTGAGAACTTAGTAGAGAGATTGGCCAAAGTTTCATGACAATGGAACTGCATGAAAACCCTTTGCAGAGGTGACTTCAGGGTTGTTGCAAGAATTTCATATTCCACCAAAGTTTAAATTACAAGCTCTTCAGAGAAATAGGATAGGATATTATGATTAAAAAAAAAAAAATCAAGTTTGACAAACCAGCTCCTCCTAACCAATTGAGACACTTGAAACAACTTTCCTTACTATACATTTATGAGCATTAGGAGTGTTACATTTGTATGGCAGAACACTCTGCCTATTTTACACACTATCCCATGATAAACATGTTCCTATAAATTGGCCTCCAAGTGACCATAAAATTCCTATTGTGATTATTCTAGCCAAGGATCACAGCCAAGCATGCTACTAAAATTAAAAATTGAGTAGCAGTTTTTGAATCTGGTGAAGCAGCAGATATTATTGAGCCAAGTTATAACAATAATCTGAATAATTGCAGGACGATTACACACACACACGAATTGCAGTGAATATAAAATAATACAAAGTGTTTTCTAAGAATACACCCAGAGAAAGGGAGTAAACTCACTAATCACCCAAGGGAGGAAGCTCCATAGGGTGGCTGCTATCTATGGCATTCATTGTGACAAGCCTTCAATCAGCAAGATGTCTTCAGGTCTTTAGATATTCAGAATCAGCTTCTTCTGTACTGCAGAAAGTTATCTGCTAGATAACCTGCTCCCAAATTGTTTGGGGCTTTAAATGTTTGTAGCAAAACCTTTAATTCGGCCTGGTGGCAAATATATTTGGATTACAGTAATATCAAAAACTACAATGAACACAGGAGATAATAAAAACAGTGGAACAAATAAGCAAAAAAAACAAAAAACCCATAAACAATAAAGCTGGAAAACTCTGTGAGTAGGCATGTCATTGGAAGAAAAGAGAGGGAGAAACCTCTCCCTCCAGTCAGCAAGATATAATGTGTAACAAATCAATAAAGCATTAATCAGTACAGTGGTACCTCAGGTTACATACGCTTCAGGTTACAGACGCTTCAGGTTATAGACTCCGTTAACCCAGAAATAGTGCTTCAGGTTAAGATCTTTGCTTCAGGATGAGAACAGAAATCGTGCTCCGGCGGTGCAGCGGCAGCAGGAGGCCCCATTAGCTAAAGTGGTGCTTCAGGTTAAGAACAGTTTCAGGTTAAGTACAGACCTCCAGAATGAATTAAGTACTTAACCTGAGGTACCACTGTACCTCCTGGCCCTCAGACTCCAAAGTGAAGATGAGGATGTGGACACTGATTGGTATCTAATTCAATAGTTCTACGAGTACAATGAGTTTTAGTTGTGTAATGAAACTCCCCTGCCTTCTCTTGTCCCTGTGTGCCTTCATGTGACCCCAGATCTCTTTTGGGGGTCCCCCCCAACCCTCTGGAGCAGATTCATGGGGTGTGCAGAAAGAGGATAAGGCAAGGAAGTTCTAAAGAGCAGCTCAAGCTCCTTGTGGTTGTAGAACCATTGAGCTGGATACTGCCTGCTTCGATTTACAGGCATGACCATTGTCAAATCGCATCAAGGGTTTCAGAAATGGAAAGGCACCGAGACAGTGAAAGAAGATTGGAAGAAATTTAAAGATTATCTTAACAAATACTATAAAATTAATGAAGGCTAGAATGACATGGGTTGGAAAATAATATGGTGTTCAGAGATGTAGATTAAGAAAAGGAATGGAATTGTCAAAAAACTTTGGGAAATAAGGGAATGGATTTACTGACTGGATAATGAAATTAGAATACAGAACGGGGAGGTATGAGGGAGTCGGGGAAAGTAGGTTGAGAAAATAAGGTTTGAAACTATACTTGTTGTTTTTGTTTATGTTTGTTTATTATTGTTGTTGTTTTGTTTGTACATGTTCTTAATGGAAATCTCAATAAATATCATTAAAAAAAACAGAAATGGAAAGGCACCAACAAAGATAAGTGATGAATTTTTTTATTTTAAAAAATCGGCCCTCTAAATATTATATAAAATTATATATAATCTTCTAAATATTATATATAATCCTTAATAATTGGAAGATGGCAAGGACCAAAACAATCCAAAGAAGGCTGAGAAAAGTATATCCTTCTTCTTCTTTTTTAGTGTAGCAGCTGTTTCCTAAAGTATGTATTTGAAAGCTTAAAAGACTTCATGTTTTTTATCATCATCATTGGAACCTCTTTTGTTATTATTGAAAGCTCAAGGCATGCCTGTTCTCATTTCATTTTGTTCAAAATTACAGTAATTGGTGCCTGCCCTTTTTGACAGTCTGTTAAGCTTTAGACTGCTGGGTTTTTAACTGAATCAATTATTTTAATTATGGCCATCTGAAAGGAGCAACAAGGTATAAACAGGAAAAGAAGATTCCAATGAAACTCAAACCAACCCATTAAGTCAAATACGCTATTAGATTGTGATATTTAACATTCTAACCTCATTTCTTAGTGTTTAATAGTGCTTAAATAATTAAATCTCATCTCTCACAGATAATTAAAAAAAATTCCAAACATATTCAAATAAAATGGAAATGGAAACGATATACATAGGAAAATCAAAATAAATCCAAAATAAGTAGCATGTCAGAAATTAACTATGGTGGCTAACTACTAAAATGCCAAGGTGTGGTTCTATGTTATATATTCTTAGTTACTGTTTGCATTTATGAGACCTGGCCTAGAGTGTTCATTTGCAAGAAAAATGTAAAATATGATTCCAAGTTTCACCCACTTCAACCATATATCTTCCATTAACTAAGGTATTTGCTTAGATTTAGCCTTGGATATTTGAGAATTTTTATTCAAGTATACTTGAAGCATAAGGAAACCAAAGCTGTCACAGACCACTTACCCTTCTTGACATCTTATTTATTTATTTATTTATTTAAATATTCATGCAGCCATAATTTGGCAAGAATGAGTCAGGGAATGGAGTTTGTGGATTTCTTTAAGCCCCCTTAACTCCATTCAGTCATTGCCCTTGAATCCTCACCTAAGGAGAGTCATAGCTGAACACGCTATGTAAAGTTGTTATTGTCTGTTCACATTACAGTAGAAGAACTAAATAGCCTCAAATAACATTAGTGCAAATCAAGATTGGAATAAAAGAACTTTTTGTTTGTTACACACGTTGTACAATCATCAGTGTGTCCGCACCTTCTAATAGTCAATATTAGAGCTGCATTTTAAAAAGCATTAGACCTTTCATGAAAGATCAGAATACCAGGAAGAGTTATTTGGGAAAGGAAAATATAATGTATGTGCTAGACATATTTTTTAAAAATACTATAAATGCTGGAAACCATGATGCGGGAAACAAAAAAGGGCACATCTTACTGTGCAATTCTAGGCATGTTTACTCAGAAATAAGTCCCACTGAGTTCCTAGTTAAATATTGTGAGATTTCATGTTTAGTATTCTTAACTGTTAAAAGAGCTAGATGAGGTCACGGTCAAAAACAAAATACAGGGATGGATGGACCAATGGTTCAAATGAATTGTCAATAATGGTAGTTTACCATAATTGATTTTCAGTTGTTCAGATATTGGGCTGTATCCAATGCTGCAAGTGCAAAGTCCACATCATTTCCTCTCCCCCCACACCCTCACAATATACTCTGGAGGGTTCTCCAGTCCTCTGGAGCAGATTTTGAGGATGCATGGCAGGCTGGAGGGGAGGGCAAGTTAATTTGCGCAACTAGAAATCTGCCATGCAAGCAAAACAGCAGCAATGAATACAACCCATTGTTTAATCACGGAAACAATCTGCAATTCCAGAAAGCTTGCAAACAGGAATAATGAGTTTACGTATCAATCTGCATCAGCTGAGGAAGGTCCCAGATTTGGAAGCAGACAGTGCTTCACTATGGATGTGGGCTTGCTATAAAATAAAACACATGCTGCTTAATTCTATGCAGAAGTAAGTCCCACTAGGTTCTATGGCATTTATTCTGAATCCATAGCAGCTGTTGCCAACATGCTGCTGTCCACATATTTTGGACTACGTCATCCCAAGCCAGCATGGCTGGAGTTGATGGGAATTGTAGTCAAAACATCTGAAGGGCACCAGGTTGACCAAGTCTGATCTGTTGTAGCCATAGTTGCATGTTTTTATTGGCATCACATACAAACATTCAGAATAAATAGACCAGTGCGATCTCATCGCCATTTCAACAGTACAGTCATTTGCCAAAGGGAAGAAGAGGTGAGCAATCTATTTCATCTCTGTGGGTTTCCAGCAAGGGCAGGATCCTGTAGCGTACTTCAGCGACAAAACATCAAATTGAGGAACTTAGCTACCCTCTTGGTGAGCTCCTGGTCTCTCCCCTGTAATAAGAAGTATATAACCTCTGTCTCTGGTTTCCATGTTGGAATACATAGATGGTCTAGAAATTGTTGGCAGAGATCATCATACATTTTACATTTAAGGGCCATGTGAGCTAGAGTTTCCACCAGGTGGGCATTGCATGGGCAGATCCTATCTCCTTCTGAATGCTGGCATATGGATGGGCTGCCAGGGCTTGCAGGGCAGCAATTGATAGAGAAATAAGACAATATCAGAATTAGTTATGAAATACCTTTCTAGAATTATGCTACTTCCATTTTGTTCTGAGAAATAGCAAGGACATACTAGAGATTAAACAACTGGAGAAGAAAAAACCTGGAACTTTTGGTCTCAGTTCAAGGAATTGCTTACACGATTTTTCTGCCTCCAGCACAATCCAGGGCAAGCGATGAGATATCCTGTGTCATCTGCAGGGTTTGTGTTTGATACATAATTCTAAAGCTAGCACCAAGCTATTGTAACAAAAGACTCACTGAAGCAGTTCTCTCACCAAACACCATTCTTTGAACATGTGTTCTGCAGAAATCAGGGTCAGAACATAATAGTAAAAATAGGCTCTGCTGTGATTTGCACATCTCTGATTAAAGCTTTTTCTGTAATGAGTTCAATGGCAGGTCTCGTTTGCTTCACTGTTACAAGCAAGCTGTGTTTTATTTCTTTTGTTTTAGGAAATAACACTGGTGAAAACAAAGCTGTTTGTGAGTGGACCTGGGCATGAAGAGGCAAGACACAAGCAATGAGTTGAACTAAGGCCACTATTTATTTGCTTCCATGTTATTTATGCACATTGTCCCTTAAATCATCTAATATCATGGCACTTCCACTGTAGAGAGGTATAAAAGTGATTATACTGCATTGTGAAATGGGATAATTTCATTTTTTTAAAAAAAGGCTCTTTGTGTAAGCACTCAAGGCAGCATCATTTGCAGTGGCGATGACCTAATAATTACATAGTTTTATTAAGCAGGGCAATGCACATCTGTTCTAGAAAATATTTGAGGACAGGTATATTTGACTATTCATCCCAGAAACATATTATGTGTATAAAAATGTCTCACGGGTATAAAATTATGTCTCCAGCTTTAGAGACTTAAATAATACTTCTGACAGATAGTGAGCTTGTCGGATTCACTTTTTCTCCTCAGGCCCTTGCAATGAAGCCCAACCATCTCGGAGAGTCCCCCAAACACAGAAGAGATTATTTCTAGGAGGTTCAGAGGGCAGGATGGAGGTCATATTACATCAAAGTCACATTCCTCTGAAACTTCTTTGGCACCAATAAAATGATAGATGATGATAGATGATAGATAGATAGATGATAGATAGATAGATGATAGATAGATAGATAGATAGATAGATAGATGATAGATAGATGATAGATAGATAGATAGATAGATAGATAGATAGATAGATAGATAGATAGATAGATATAGATAGATAGATGATAGATAGATGATAGATGATAGATAGATAGATAGATAGATAGATGATAGATAGATAGATAGATGATAGATAGATAGATAGATAGATAGATAGATAGATAGATAGATAGATATAGATGATAGATGATAGATAGATAGATAGATAGATAGATGATAGATAGATAGATAGATAGATAGATAGATAGATAGATGATATAGATAGATATAGATAGATAGATGATAGATAGATAGATAGATAGATGATAGATAGATAGATAGATAGATAGATAGATAGATAGATAGATAGATATAGATAGATAGATAGATAGATGATAGATAGATAGATAGATAGATGATAGAGATATAGATAGATAATTTCTATATCACCCTTCACCCGAGGATCATAGGGTGGTTTACAATATAAAAACACAAGAATACATAATATAGTAACAAACAGAAACAATTACTACCACACACAGTTTAAAAGGCCATAAAATGTTTAATTAGCCAATGGTCTGGGAGAAGATGGATGCTTTTGCCTGGCACCTAAAGATATGTAATGAATTATTTGTTACTGATTTTTTTTAATACAACAAATGTGTGGTTCCCTTTATTATTTCCATTTATTCTCAGTTCTTTCCTTCCTGCTTATTTGTTCATTTATATGATCTTTTTATTCTAAATGACACCTGACATTAGAGGGATTTTTATCTCTCTCTTTTTATTTAAAAAGTAACAAACAAATTCTAAAATAGACTATTAAAAATAATAGTACTTCCATGCAGGCTAAAATCATCTGTACATGAAATAATTCATGCTGTTAGCCAAACTGTCAAGAATCAGACAGGAGGAGAGAGAGATGTCAGAATGCAGACATCACATCCAATGAGCTCTTCTGGTTTAAAGGTGGAGAAACGTGCCCCAGGGCTGTACAAGTCTCACAGAGAAAATACAATATATTGACTGAAGATTTTTATTAGGAACAACATTTTCTCTGCATGATTATTAGTGCCCTAGCTTGCAACCATGAATCAGGAGTGTCCTGGTAAATGTAGGGAGGAAACCTCCTGCCCTTTTGTGAGGACAGGACAGTGAGTTATGACAGGAATTTGATTTTCATCCTCAACCCCAAGCTTACTAGGTAGCCTAAGGCAACCTATTTTTCTATCACATTCAGCCTCATTTTAACTTAATCACTTTGTGTCTCTCCCATGCCGTCTCCCTCTGTGTACAATACAGAGCTTTGTTCTGCAAAACTGGCACTTCAATTACCATGAAATGTCTGCTCTGCATTTGTAAGAAGTCATTCCTTTAGTGTGACAGAACCTGCACTGCCTATTGAGGCAGGAGCCTCACTGTGCTATGTTGGAGCCTGCTGAAAGCATTTCTGTTTTGGCACAGTAACCCTATGTGGTAGGTCAGGGTGAGGTAGACAGTAACTGGCCCAAGGTAACTCTCAGAGTTTTGTGGCTACATGAGGATTTAAACCCTGGTCTCCAGGTCATAGTCTGACACTCTAACCTCTACAGCAAATTGGGAAAATATCCCAAGCTGTTTCCCTCTCATACAAGTGCTTTGTTGATATGTAATACAGGTCAGAGACCATCACAAATTTATTCACATTAGCCTTAAGAAGTGAGGAGTCAAGACAAGCTTATTTTATTTTATCTTGTTCATGTCATGCAGGAGTGCAGACTAGCTTGAGTTTTACTCTGATTTTTCCTTCCGCTGCTTGGCTCTGCCATACTGTCAGTATTAAGGATCATCGAACAGCAAAGAACATAAAATGCCCCACTCTCTTAAATATATGAA
>NC_139683.1:53170416-53445778 GCF_964106915.1 Podarcis gaigeae
GGACTACAACTCCCATCATCCCTGACCACTGGTCCTGTTAGCTAGGGATGATGGGAGTTGTGGTCCCAAAACATCTGGAGGGCTGAGGTTGCCCATGCCTGGTTTAGATGGCTCTAAAGTTGTTTACCATTAATTGTTTAATAAATCAAAACATTAGTCAAAAAGGGCTTGTGCAGTATCACCAACAGTAAAACTTCACAACACATTATCCCTAACAATGCATTTGACCTTTGAGATCAAACTCCAATATGTATTAAGCTACTAAAAGCTTTGTTAATGCATTAACTGCTAATGTAGGATCAAAACATTGGGCATGTGTTTTAATTCTGAAATTGATTACAATGGCCTTTTAAAAAAATCTCACTACTGTAAGTACCCTATAAGGCTATTTTGGTTAAAGCCTGCCAAAAACTTCAGTTCATTTGGGCAAAACACTTAGTGGGCCGTGGACTAAAACCTTAAGAGAACTTCTTGGCATTAGGCTTCCAAAATTAATGGGCTTAGATGCTAACAAAGCTCCAACCAGCGGGAGCATCCTGTGAGAAGAGTTCCACTCATAGGACTTCCCTACCAACAGAAGGGCAAAGAGATGTGGCTCCCTGCAGTCTTCGATTTATAGCCACTAGGCTCCTCAAAGATCTTCTTCAGAGTATCAGGGGACTCTCTAGAGCTGCAGTGTGAAGTTTCAACCTTTCTACCACGCCTGGCATCGTATCAAACATAAGGTGCAATAAACTGGATGTGGTTTGCCCCAAACGGCCCGGTGGGCCAATCTTCATGACTTGATGAGCCTAATTAGACTAACGGGTCAAATATTGCTCAGTTATTGCTTATAATTTACATTTAACTTTGCTGGAACAGGGAGAACAAATACAGTGGTACCTCGGGTTAAGTACTTAATTCGTTCCAGAGGTCCATTCTTAACCTGAAACTGTTCTTAACCTGAAGCACCACTTTAGCTAATGGGGCCTCCTGCTGCCGCCGCGCCGCCAGAGCACGATTTCTGTTCTCATCCTGAAGCAAAGTTCTTAAGCCGGGGTACTATTTCTGGGTTAGCGGAGTCTGTAACCTGAAGCATATGTAACTTGAAGTGTATGTAACCCGAGGTACCACTGTATTTTGCTTGGTAGAAAAATAAAGGAGCATAAAAGCAGTCACTATAAATCCACCTACCACATCTCTTTTCTTGATGCCTCATCAAACAGCAGTAGACAAAGCAATGCTGCTGCTTCACTCATGACAGCACCATAATCTTGGAATAACAAGCAAACTAAGAACATAAAAAAAGAATTAAAAATATTTCTCCAAGCAGCATGACCACGGGGTTATACAAATATTCAAGTCTGCTGACGACACAATCCCATGCATCTCTACTCAGAAGCAAGTCCCATTGTTCAATGAGATTTACTCCCTGTTAAGCATGCAAAGAATTGCAGCCTTAAAACTACTAATTACAGTAGAACTGCCAAGTTTGGATTTGCTTTTTAAAAGTAATCCATCTCTGAAAAGTACTAGAAATATTAATTCATTATATATAGCTGCAGGCGAAGTAATGAATACATCTTTAAAGTTTTTGGAAAGAAAATGCTAAAACGAAACAGCATTTAGAAATAGCATTTCTCCAAGGGCTGATTACTTATTCAGATGTTTAATCTGAGGTTCACAACAGTGAATCAGCAACCTCAGAACACAGTGAATCAGCTCAAAATTGTTGACAGAGTTTTGGAATTCCAGACCATTAGTAATCGTGGCCAGTGGTCCTGGGGTCAAATAAATCAGGAGGCAGCAATTTATTTACAAGACCAATGGAGTTGAATTCCAGTAATCAAAAACCATTCAATGAGTATGTATATGAGAAACTGGTACTTAAATTACAGTATTCTTTGAAGGAAACAGAGGCTGCAGTCCTAAGGACTAAGGAGCAAGTCCCTTTAAAACAGAATAATTTGTTTCCAAACAAACATGTGCAGCAGGAACGGGGAACCCATAGTTCCAACACTTAGAGGGCTACGGTTCCCTGACAACCGGCTAATGGAGGCTGTAGCCCAACATCTGGAGGTTTCACAAGTTCCCCATCTCTGACGTGTAAGATTGTGCTGTACAACAGAAACAGATTTTAAAATAAAGAAACGGGTCCACGTAACATGATAAATCAATTCTATGTAATTCATTAAAAACTAGTTTAAAAGTTACCTTTTGGGGACATCCTAGCCTTAATATCTGAAGCAACAATGTGATGTTGGATATTTAAGCCACTAACCGAATAAATAAAAGGCGACACTCTGGTAAAAATCCTACCCTCTTATGGCTTTTGCATTTTCCTCCCTAATGGACCGACAAGGCTATGCGCAGTTTTTAGCTATAATTCTGTAAAGTTACCTCTAAATAACACCAGCAAGACAGATGGCTGGTTGGCCAGGGAGAGCCGCTTAGCTGGATCTGCATATGTAAGTTTCCGTAACAGGGTTAGACATGGCAACATCATACACCCCATAACCTGCCAAAGCCAGAAAACGTTTCGTTAACAGCGATGCATTATGCCATCTGGCACTTTGCATACCTTCTCTCTTTATTCCCAACCCTCTCTGCTTCCCTGGAAACTTAAAAAGAATTCAAAAGAATTCAAAAAGCCTAAATAAGCCCTAATTTTTCACTTTTCTTTTAATATACAGGTCCATTGTCCCAGGCCCAGAGGACCAATGGCCATTTTTAAACTCATGCTTGAATATTCAGGTGTAAAGGTATAAATGGAATGGAACGAGTTCACAACATGTCTTTCATCTTTTTCATCCTTAGGGCATTTTCCTCTCTCTGTGACACTCACAAAGGCTAATAAAGATTGAAATTTGAAAGAGATTCAAGACATATATAGAATGCATTGTCTCTTCTTGCTGTGGTGGGGAGTCTGCAACTGGGACGTGTCTCAGTCACAGGGCAGAAAGCAGACATAACCTGGTTCAGTAGTAACATCTTGGGTGGGATAATTATTACAAGGATGAAGTAAGACTACTCATACCTTTACACTTGTTCCACTCTAAACAAGGAAGTTTGCAAATCTGAATGAATAGAAGCCTCATATATCACTGGTGCAATTGACCCATAATCCTAAACCACGGTTCACATTCATATCCTGGTTCTGATAACTATCTGTGACTCGTGCAAACCACAAAATACTTCCCCATATTTTGAGGAAAAGGGAACCTATGGTTTGTTCAAAATTGCAAGACAAAACTTCAAAAGTTCTCCTTTCACATGCAGAGGGAGGAAAGCACATTGTGGCTAGTGACCACACCAGAAAAACAAAACCTGTTACTGAGACTTTGCAGACTGTTTATGTCTGGTTTTTTTATTAGATTACATTTAACTGGATTGTATTATGCAGTATTTCATTGTATTTTTGCTGTTTTGTACATGGTTTAGCACCCAAGGATTACAAACATAGTGTTTCTTCTTCTAAAGGTAAAGGTAAAGATACCCCTGCCCGTACGGGCCAGTCTTGACAGACTCTGGGGTTGTGCGCCCATCTCACTTAAGCGGCCAGGGGCCAGCGCTGTCCGAAGACACTTCCGGGTCACGTGGCCAGCGTGACAAAGCTGCATCTGGCGAGCCAGAGCCGCACACGGAAACGCCGTTTACCTTCCCGCTGGTAAGCGGTCCCTATTTATCTACTTGCACCCGGAGGTGCTTTCGAACTGCTAGGTTGGCAGGCGCTGGGACCGAGCAGCGGGAGCGCACCCCGCCGCAGGGATTCGAACCGCCGACCTTTCGATCGGCAAGTCCTAGGCACTGAGGCTTTAACCCACAGCGCCACCTGTGTCCCGTTTCTTCTTCTACTATATGACAAAGCCAAAAATGAATATTCTTCAAAATACTTATTTTCCCTGCTATACCTAATCAAAGTCTAAATAGTATTTTTATCAGATAAAAAAAAAAAATGCCCACCAAGAATATTGAAGGCAGAAACCTAGAAAGTTACAGTGGTACCTCGCAAGACGAAATTAATTCGTTCTGCGAGTTTTTTCGTCTTGCGAATTTTTCGTCTTGCGAAGCACGGATTCCCATAGGAATGCATTGAAAATCAAAAGAAAATCAACCTGCAAGATGTTTTCGTCTTGCGAAGCAAGCCCATAGGGAAATTCGTCTTGCGAAGCAACTCAAAAAACGAAAAACTCTTTCGTCTTGCGAGTTTTTCGTCTTACGAGGCATTCGTCTTGCGAGGTACCACTGTATTTGATAAAACTATTGTGAATTCT
Organism: Podarcis gaigeae; assembly: GCF_964106915.1. Taxonomy (NCBI): domain Eukaryota; kingdom Metazoa; phylum Chordata; class Lepidosauria; order Squamata; family Lacertidae; genus Podarcis; species Podarcis gaigeae. The sequence goes on from NC_139683.1 coordinate 53,174,670, forward strand.
TAAATTGCAAGTCTCTTTCCCTAGATTCAGAACTATGGTCATTGGTTATTTTTTGTTGTTACATACAGACTGATAACAGGTTTAAAGAACAGGAAGTTAAAAGATATCTTCCACTGAATTGCATGTGCTTAATCACTATGTTAAGGTAAGACCCAAATAACTCAATTAGTTTTGCTCATCAAGTGGAAATACTAAAGTTGGGTGTTCAATTGCCTATTTTTACAACTGAATTTTTAAAGTATCTAATTCCTATATGAAATATTTTTTATCAAACATACAGTAATTTGAGATGGAAAGAGGAGGATGAAAAAAGTCACATCCTGTTGTTATTCTGTTTTACCTTGCCATCCTGGTCAACACATTCAGCAAAGTAGGAAAGTATTTTGTCTATGATACCCATCTTTTTGATGATTTTGTGCATTTTAGAATCTAGAAAGGGGAGTAAGACAGAAATTAGCAGGCCTCAAATGCTGGGCACATGTATTATACACATGTACTAATAATTTAGCACCGTATTTTGAAGACACTTGTGGGTTTCCATATTTCAAAAAGTAAAACCCAGGACACCCTGAAAGCGTGCCTCTTCCCTGCAGTTATTAAGCTAGAATTGGCTGTTATGATAACCATATGATTCCACTGAAAACAGAAGCCTTGCCTCTACTGCTATTACTCCCTGCCTCTAGTTTACATCACAGTTGCCAACTTTTGGGGATCCAGCAGCACATTTGCAAACTGTGTGAACACCAAACAACCACTGCAAACAAGGACATCACTGCAACCTAGTCTACTGCCCACAACAGTCTCATTTTGGTGGGGGGGGACCTGTGGGTGCCATGTTGGAAGCCCCTGCTCTGGACCACGCAAAATGTACAACATCGCATCATCATTATAAGAGGTATCCCATTTCATTAGTTGCTACTCACAGTGAGGGGAACACTCAATTGTAACAAAACCATGTTCAATGTTTCAGGTCAGCTAGGACCAACCTTGGCTCCTTATCCCTCCCTTCCCGCAACTGAGTATTCTATCTGAGCCACAAAAATGTGTGTAAATTTTATAATGATTTAGAATTACACTCTAGCTCCCAGTCCCATGCTGATGCCATTTTACCTCTCTAATAAGACTCTTTCAGGTAAGACAAATACCACTTGTTGAAGGAAAGGCCACAGTGGAAATCTCAGCTTTGGCGAGAGGGGCAGAAAGCTACCATTGTTGAATGCCCCACCAGGCGTAACAATCAGAAAGTATGAAAACAGGGTGTTTCAGGGAAGGATGTGGCACCTTTATGCCCATTGCAGTTTGGGCCCCTCAGTTACATCAGCTCAGAGCTGCCTAGCAAAAAAAGTTACAGGAAACCACCCCACACATCCTCTGCCCTAATCAGTGTGAACTGGCAGGGTTTGGGATGTGGTAGTGGGTCTGCAGCTCCACCCCTCCATAACCTAAGTTACAATTGCTTCCGTAGTGTCTGAATTCGCTTGTTTTCTTGTTCCCTCCACATCCTTTTTGCTATTGTGATAATAATATCAAAATATTGTGATAATAATGTCAGTCAATGGGGTGCATACCTATTACAATTGTCAGAATAAATCATTCATGAAATAATCAATCCAAGTCAAAAGATTACCTCAAAAGGGGTTAGATGGAGTATCCATCCTAAAACATTATGCCAAAACTACTCCCAAGGAGGAAGTAACTCTGTGAACTGCTGCTGGTAAAAGTATGTAGGAAAAACACTTTACCTTGCATAATTACAGCTAGCTGCTCAGCTGCTGACTTCCTCAAAACTAGATCAGTTGTGTCCGAGATAAAGATATCATACAGCTTTTCAACAGTCTCAGCCTAAAAATAAAATGATAAATACCATTATCTATCTGGAAAAATATTTGCCTTCGTAATCCCACCAGGGGCAGAGACACCTTCAGCTCAATTGTATAAGGGTTATTTGATCAGATGTTGTTTCATTCTGCCTAATGTTAAGTGGCTAGAGGGGATCATTTGGGCACAAACACAGTATCAATTTAGTGTATTTTATACTAGGGCAAGGGAACCCGTTGTTGGATTCCAACTTCTATCGTTCCTGATCAGTGGCTACACTGGTTGGGGCTGACTGCACAGCAATTTGAGGACAAGAGGTCTTACAAAGTCCCTAAAATCTGGTGAACGTTTCGCATGCCAGATGTTGCTGAATTACAACTCCCATCATCCCTGGACATTGGCCACGCTTGCCAGGGCTGATGGAAGTTGTTGCTCAGCAACATCTGGAAGGACAAAGGTTGTCCATACCTGCTCTTAAAGTACTGATGCCAAGGTGTTTCGTTTCTGCATATGCGACAAACTCCTTCTTTAGCTTTGCTCTATGGCAAATTGTACAACGTGGTTGTACGTTTTGCTGTGCTTGGGGCCTCATTGGAAGTAAATTTAGTTACAATGTACAGTAATATAAAAAGTACAAGAATCCCAGGTGGATACCAGTGCCTAATTCTGCACCTGATCTCTTTGCCAGCTGCCAAGACAAGCTTGATCCTACACTTGGTCATTAATTAACCATGGTGAAAACAAAAGCCTCTTTCTTGCCTCAACTCACACTGTCTTATCAATAACTATGGACATTCCTTAAGAAACTCCTTTACCCCTGCTTTGTACATAGGAAACTTGTCACTGATTCCCAGATACGATCTGGACTAAGGACACTTTGCCCCACTTGGCTCAGAACCTTCACCTTTAAGACCACCCAAACAGACTGAAATTAGAAACATGGACTAACATATTTCATTGGTTAGCATTACCCGAAGTATCCCTCAACAAGTGCCAGTTGACTGACCTTCCGCCTCAGGAACCCAATTTTTTTAAATTGCTTATACAGTCTCCCTGGATCTCTTCTTCACTCAGGCCGTTCCATGCTTCATTCAGTCTGCTCGATCTCTGTAGGACCCCATGACAGCAGATTCTTTCACCCCACAGCTTGTTCTCTCCTCTAACCTGTTCCTTTCCCTCCTTTCCATATCTATCATTTTCCTCTGGATCAGTCACGTCCCTCAGGTCACAGTGACTACCAGGAAACCCATGCTTCTCCTCAACGCTGGCACAGAATATTTTCAACAGCATCTTCAACACTAGAACCCTCTTGCATTGGGGGATACAGCTCCAGTTCAATGCTAGCAATCTCTGTTAAAAGGCTCCTTTGTTCACCTTAAATACTGACTCTCTTGCTGAATCTCCCAGCTTGAGTTCAACAGTCTTTTCCACAATAAGTAAGTTAGGGATGCTTGAAAGGACACTACTCTGTGGTAGTGGGTGCCTCAGGGTTGCCTCTTCTTCAGTCGTAAGATGAAACATCAAGTGTTTGAGCGCCGTGGAACGGACTCTGAGGAAATAAAATGTATGCTTCGAATTTTCCCTAGAAAACATGTCCTGCTCTTCAGTTTATACCCAATGCCCTGAAATTTTAAAGTAGACACATATATGCAGAAATGCTTGGTGTACAGTCCCCCTCCCCTTCTAAATAGGATACAATGTTTTCAGTACACCTGCTACTTGAACTTCCCCAAGATCTTATACCACACTGGGCTGAAGTAGTGTTTGAATATATAAAGAACCAACCAACCAGATTTAAACAAAGAGTCTCTTCAGCTGCTCACTCTACTTCAGTGGCACCTAACTATGTCCCCCTACTTATTTGCTCCTGCGCTTCAGTGTGGTGTAGTGGTTAAGAGCGGTGGACCGGGTTCGCTTCCCCGCTCCTCCACATGCAGCTGCTGGGTGACCTTGGGCTAGTCACACTTCTCTGAAGTCTCTCAGCCTCACTCACCTCACAGAGTGTTTATTGTGGGGGAGGAAGGGAAAGGAGATTGTTAGCCGCTTTGAGATAAAGTGGGATATCAAATCCAAAATCATCTTCTTCTTCTTCAATCAAGTGTCTGGAGATCTACGGATAGGCCTAATTTATTTAATTCTGAGCATTTTGATGGTGCTACTTTTCTCTGAGAAAAATTATTGAGTGGCAGCATTGTCCCTTACATTTTTTCCCCTTTCCTTGCTTAAAGTAGTCCAAATTAAATTTCCATAGAAAAATTGCTATTGGGGTGTCCAGTACCACCTGCACTTGAAAGTCAATCTAGTTCATCTAGAATTCTCTGCAAGAAGCAGGTCATAATGAGAGATGTAATGCCAGTCTTCCTCATACACACACAAAAAAATTGCAGATATACTCACAATGGTTTTTTTGAGAACAGAAGACGCAAGGCAGCTTTAAGTCTTGTAGTTCTAGGGAGAATCCCTTCTTTTTCAGCATTTGTTTCACTCAGTGAGAGGATGCAACTACCCAGAGCGTCTTCTGTGTCTGCATAGCCCTAAGTGTGCATTTAAAAGTTCACATCGGCCATTTAACAGAATAATAAGCCATGCATTGTAATAATTTTCTTGGCAACAGTAAATTCACCCTGAGTAATGGGCAATTTCAAGTTTGTAGGCCAAATTCATTGGATGGGTGGTTGCTCAACACCATCAACACTATATGAACAAGTGCTCCACCAAATTTTCGAGAGGTTCAGTTATAATTTCAGAAGACTGGAAATGTTTCGTTATTTAAAAAGAAAAAGGAAAAAAGCCTTTGTACATTTTTCATACCAGTTCACAACCACTGTTCCCTTGATTGGCTGCTGCATCAGAGGGGAGTATGAAAGGGTATATGGTTCCATTGCCCCCCATCAATCCTGATTTGCCTCACTGTTCTGGCAGTTTCTTTATTTTATTTTATTTTCAATTTTCAAAAGATCACAAACACACACGTTCCAAACTGTTCTGGCATTTTCACTACACACCAAAGCTGTGTGGTAAACCTTTCACCCCAATTTGTATTTCATGAATGAGTGAACATGTATGCTCACATGTTTCTTAAACGTGACCTCTGGTGTTTCGGATCAGCACTACTATTCTCATGGTCATAAAATGGCTGGGATTAATCTCATGAGATAGGAGGAGCAATGATTCTACAACAAATTGAGCTACCAAGAAACTTCAAGATATACAAGGAAATCTATAACTTGTCCCCCGAGTCAGGATCAATGTGGATTTAAGATGGTTAGGAAGAATAAGGTTCTGAAGAACTATTCAGAAAAATGCTGAATAATCCATTTGAAATTAAGCTTTCCCATTTCGAAATAAGCCTAATGCTACATTGTTGTCCAGCATTCACTCAGAATATCCAGTGAACAAGTATATTGATTGCTCCTCCATTCCTTATTTGCCTGGCCGCCATGTTTATAAATATCCATCTTTCCCTATTGTGTAATGTCATTGCTGCTCCTATTGGCAAAGCAATTAAGCTTAGTTCAAGATAAACTGTGCTCCGAGAAGTCGAAATTACCTGAAGAATTGGAACAACAGGATAGAGGGCCTCAATAAACTTGTTCCAGGTCACTGCTGCCATCATCAATCGGCCCTGAAGAAGATACATCAGCATAAAAGTGGCGGCTGAGCACACCTGTTTTAATGAGAGAAGGCAAGGTAGCAGAATAAAGAGTGGTCAAACCAATTTGTTGGTGCCATAAAGGGAAATTAGGCTGTGCCTTGGAAGCTTTAACATCAAATAGTTTTCTGCTTTGTTTGAAATCCAACTGTGGTGAAATACTATCATGAGCCTACTGTTATCAAATAGCCTTCAAGTAGAGTGCAAGACTCAGCTGCCTTGTAGCAAAGCATCCACCCAAAAATGGCAAAAAGAGCTTCCCTGCCTTAAGGTTTAGGGCATGTTTTACAACTGGTGGTTGGCTTTGCTTACTTCCCACAGAGCAGACTGATTGCAATGGGGGGATAAATCTCAGCACAATACCTGAACTTTGTTCTATCCTTTGAGTACATGTCAACAAACCTGGTACCGAATCTCTGGTAAGAAATCTCTGATCTGAACGTTTCTCACATTCAAAATGAAGAACAAGCTTGAAAAGGTATGGAACCATTCCCTGAAGACTCAGAAACCCAACAGTATGATGGTAGAGATTGACTGTGTCTCCTTCCACAACTCAAGATATAGAATAACATAGCTGGGTCCCAGATGAATGACAACAAATGTACTTTCCCACACTAGTCTACCTGAGTGCCTAGACCACTTCCACATAGGATGGACTGCATCTTGTCCACATTTTCAGGTTGAAAATACTGGATGGTATTCAAGTCAGTTTTACTCAAGAGTTAACCTATTGAAATTAATGAATGTAACTAATGTTCATTTATTTTAACGGGTCTACTCAAAGTAAAACTTACTTTAATACCACCCTTTGAAAATTATCTATGACCTGACAGTGCTCTGAACACTGTCACTAGCAGACAGTGTCACTTTACAGACTGTCACTTTACAGACACTAGCAGATACACTGTCAAAACAAAGATATAAGAGATTTTATTCTAGTAATGCCTTGCAAACTTGTCACAACTGTTCCTCTTACTATCAACACACCACCTTATTCTCTATACAGTGGTACCTCACAAGACGAAATTAATTCGTTCTGCAAGTTTTTTCGTCTTGCAAAGCACGGATTCCCTGGGTATTAACGGTTTTAAGAAAAAGGAAACAAACTCACAAGACGTTTTCGTCTTGCAAAGCAAGCCCATAGGGAAATTCGTCTTGCGAAGCAACTCAAAAAATGAAAAACTCTTTCGTCTTGCGAGTTTTCGGCTTACGAGGCATTCGTCTTGCAAGGTACCACTGTATACAGTAGCTGCCATAATAGAATATTTCCTCTGCCTGAAACAACATAGTGCTGCTAGAAGCAGTTGTGTGTTGTTTTTTACATGCAACATAAAGCATAAGCTCCAGATAAGGAGTCTTCAAGTTCAGAAAGCATGGTTACATATTAGCTTCAGTGAAACTTCATATTAGCTTCACTGAAAAACAGCAGGGACAGTTAACACTATGAAGAAAAGGGCCACTTGGCAAGGCCCCATTTCCCAGAATCCAAGTCCCTTGAATGGGAGAAGAGGAGAATTTTGTTATGATGACATCCTTTGGCTACACACAACTTAGTCACATAAAAAAACAAAAACAAATTCCCCACCATTCTTATGACTCAGTTGAAACATTCTGAGGTAAATTCCACTAATGAAAGAAAAAACTTTGGACGTTTAGAAAGTCCTTTGGTGTATGCAATACCTCTCAACATACTGATTAACTAACAGAGGATAAGATGAACAAAATGTAGTACCTCATGATGGGAATCTTGAAGGCCAAAACTACAGATTTCATAGAGAACTTTGGGATGAAGCAGAAAATGTATTCCATAGCTGACTGAAGAAACAAGTTTAGTGGCATTATGAATTCCTAAACATTCCTAGAAAGAATACATAAAAGACAGCTAATTATTGTCTTGACAATATTGAAGCCATGCACAAACAGTCAAGCTATTTCCAGCAAGATAATAATGACACCATTAACTAAAATGGGTGCTAAGGGCTGGGCTGTTGGCTCTGTTTATCTGCCTTAAGCGAGCAGCTTTTTATATACACCAAATGAGAAGAACTATAATAAAGTATGATTTAGCAGGTGGACAGGGAATAGAGACAAAGAAATCGTGTAGACACATCCCTCTCCTCTGTGAAACTCAGAAAAATATGAACGTGCTCAGGCATAATGCATGCCAAGCAAGCTTAACATCATACAGCAAAACGCTGGGTTTTCAGCCCAACACGACTAAGGCAGCTTTTGAAACAGACTGTTCCTATGAGATTACTAAATGGTAGGGAAGAAAAAGAAATCTTTCTTTAGCTTGGAAGTAAATTGCAAGCCATTTTAAATGCTAACCTTAACTGTTTTGAGGCAGTAGCGATAGGCTTCAGTTCGTATATTCAGCAGAGGATGGGACAACAGATGGAGGAGAACCTTCTGACTCTCTGCCTGCAGCAACGGGCTAGCTTGGGCAGACTTCCAGCTACAAACAGAAATAATTCAATACGAAGAGAAATTAATTGCTCTGAGACATGGGCAGCTAATTCATTAAGCCTTGGGGTGCAGATTCCCCCTAGCCAAGGCACTCGGGAGCTTACAACTAATTCAGTTACTTCCTCATCTTTTGTAGCTGTGTGGTTAATTGTTAGGCTGTCGACTTTGGCCACCTCCACACCATACTTTTAAAGCAGTTATGTTGCTTTAACGGCCCTGGCGTCTCCCAAAGAATCCTAAGAACTGTCATTTCTAAGGGCTCTGGGAACTGTAATACTGTGAGGGGCATCCTAGTAACTTTCCACCTCAACAACCCATAACAAAAGTAGAGCTTTCAGGATTCCTTGGGTGAAGCCATTACTTTAAATGTATGGTGAGGATGTGACTGATTTCTGAAGAAACATATGCTACAGTGCACTTTCCTGTGTCAATATGGGGACAGTGGTATGGTGCTGGGAGCACAACTCTGCCCTACCATACAGACTGCTACTGCTTTATACAATTTAAAGGGTGCCTTTTAACCAACATTCTTAAGGCGGACTACAGGGATGGCGGGATCCTTGAGCAGGAGCCTCCTTCTTCGCATGTACTGCCCTGCAAATCATCCTGTGTATCTATGGCACTACGTAAGACAGGACTGCAATCCTATACACACTTAACTAAGAGGACAGGATGGCAATCTTACTTCCAGATAGGAGTGTATAGGATTGTGTTGTAAGCCAGCACTTACTACTGGCCAAATTTATGACAGACAGACAGCGTAACAATTTAACTATAGCCCCATACTTTTAAAAATAGCCCTGTACTCTTGTCTCCAGCATCATGACATGGGGCTTTTTTGCAAGTTGCCATATGCTTACATGTCTGAGCAAATGCTGAGGAATTCCTGAAGTAGAGGGAAGTGCTGATGATATGGGAGACTTTTTAGGGCCTGTTCTACCATCTCCAGTAGATCAAGAAGATTATTTTCTCCCTACAAAAGAGTACATATGAATCACAGAATTTTTTTTTTAAAAAAAATACTGAAACAGGTCACTTAAGGGTTAATGAACAAGCATTATCTTTCAAACAAGTAATCATTTTTTAATTACAATAGATGCAACTAGGAATAGAAGCCGTCAAAAATGCAACACGTACACCCAGAACCAGTCTACAGCAGACCCATTAATACCACAATGTAATACACTTCAATAATACAAGACTAAATTTTATTAGCAGGTAGGACCAAGGATAGATCAAGCCTGCCTAAGCCTGCCCACATTGCAGCATGATTTCACTAAGTCATACAATCCAAGAGGAGTGTACTATTGAAATACCATGGGGCAATAGATGGTTCTCTCAAAATACCTCCAATAACCTTTGTGCAACTCATTCTATGGCAGGGTGTGTGGAACAACAGGAAGATCATTTATGTCAGCACAGCTAAGAGAACTTCTAAGGTTGCTCATGAGTAGCAACGTGATTATTTTTCCACACAGAGGGAACAGTAGAGACAAGGAAGTGCTTTGGATAGTGATGGCAACAAGTAAATAATATAATCTGTAAAACACAACAAACTGACATAGCCATTATTGTCATTATCTTGTTACATCTTAGAAACTAACCCTACTGTGAACAGGGCTAGCTCTTGAGATGTAACAAGCATATATAAGATTAAAACAACTTGATGACATTTTTACCCATGCACCAGTCAGGCCAAGCTGTCCTCTCTCCCCCAAAAGGACACTTTCTCACACTCCTCGCTACCCAAGGATGAAAAGAACTCAGAATGGTAAAACGTAGACCTTCACCCTCTTGCCCTTATTCTGGAACACTGATGAAATAATTCTTCAACAAAGGCTGTCACCCCATTACACAGTTTACACTGCCAAATCACTGAGGTCTTAGGGAAAGTCACTATTTGTGGTTCCCCATGGTTCGGATGCATGGCTTGAATCCCAGCAGGAGCTTGGCATTCAGTACCGTGGGCCCAATTTTATGTAACTCCCTTCCAGCTGAGGTAAGACAGGCTCTCTCCCTGCTGGTGGCTACTGAGACTTTTAAAACCTACGTTCTGATTTTATAGTTTTGACTGAAGTGAGGAGGGGTGGATTGCACCGAGTTACTCATACACTGCTTATGAGAGCATTATAATTAAGTGGTATATAAATTGTCAAGAACAATTATTATTATTATTATCATTATTATTATTATTATTATTATTATTATTATTATTATTTCATTTACGGGTCGCTTCCCATGACGCATCCTGAGGTGATTTACAATACTATAAAAACACACAGAGCAACTGCATATATAAGAACAGCCAAAACATTTGCATATATCAAAACAATTTTTTAAAATATATATATCCAAAAGCTATTTAAAAGGACACCACCGCAACATATATGAAAATCAACTGGAATAATATTCCCCACTTGGATCACTGAATTCAATGTTTCCTACCTCCTTGTGGACTTCTGCCATAAAGTTGCAGGTACACTCAACAGAATAGGCAGCCTCTGCAGCTTGTTTATAGATGCTGTAGTTTTCTGAATTCATTTGTTCCAAATAAGCTATGACAGAGTCATGAATACTTGGATATTCCAAGGAGAAAGGCATGTCCACGGAAAGGTCAAATAAAGCCGCTAGTAAACTCTCTGGTAAAACACTGTCAGCCTTAAGAAAGGGAGGACAGAACAGACTAAGAGTCTATTTGCAAATAAGTACAAAAATTAGGTATTATTCTTATTATGTTAATTATTGACCATTTGTAAATAATTTTTAACACAAACAATTCCCTCAAAAAAAAAAAAGAACATTTATCTGCAGGTGTGCTAAGCTAAGGTTTTTATTCAAAGCGATGAGGTGAAACCTATAGAGCTAAACAACAATGCCGAAAAGTGATCAACTGGCCAAGGCAATATCCTATATGAGGTTACAGTTGCAATCTCCGAGTTAGATAAGGCTGTGTATTTTGAGTTCAAAATGCACTGCACAGGGAACAACCCCTAAAACCATACAGAAACTGCACAAAATTTGGCAGCCCATCTCTTAATGACAGAAGTTCACCAATATAACACATGGCACTATCAGTGAGCTTCTGAGAAGAATTTAAGGTTTTTCAAATTCTGGACCTAGCATGCATTACTCCACCTCCTTTATTACTTCTCTTCAGGTCATTAATCTGAGGATATCAGATTCCACACATTCTGGTGTAGCAGGAATTGTTAAGTACTGAACTTCCCCTCTAAAAAGGGGAGAGTGAACACACTCTAGTTCTGAACAAGACCTTTCTTACTTCAAAAAAAAAAATTGCCGAACCCCCGGTATACATGTTGTAGCATTGCCTTCCAGATGTTTTAGACTACAGCTCCCATGATCCCTGAGGATCAACAGGAATCACAGTCCACCAGATCTGAGGGCACCACATTGGCTATCTACTCCACCCACAAGTTACCTATTTTAGAAAGTACAGTGGTACCTTTAGTTATGAACTTAATTCATTCCGAAGGTCCGTTTTTAACCTGAAACTGTTCTTCACTAGAGGCGTGCTTTTGCTAATGGGGACTTTTGCTGCGTTCTCATCCTCGGGCAAAGTTCTCAACTCGAGGTGACTCTTCCAGGTTAGCAGAGTTTGTAACCTGAAGCATTTGTAACGTGAGGCATTTGTAATTTGAGGTACCACTTTAATGGCTATGACAGCTAAAGCCTCTGAACCAGTGAATAGCTATTTAGGGTGGGACATACAGCACCTGAATTTACAGCAGCTGGATCCACACAATGTTCAGCCAGCATCTTTGCTGTGCTTTTGCAGCTACAGCTATGCATTTATTGCCTTACCATTATCAAGAAGCAACAAAATTAAAAGAGAAGGCCCGCCCCATTCAGGATGGGTGTAAATAGAACTAAGGCCTGCTTCACATGATATTTTAAGTACGTAAAAATTATCTCTGTGCAGGATACATACTGTGTGCATCAACCCTAAAGCACATCTGGATTAACTGGGATGTAGGCTGAGCTACGTTATTTTCTTTAACCACCAGGTGGCAGACAGCACACCTAATCCACATTTTAAGATTTACTGTTCCTTTATAATGCTCCAACACCAAATACTTTAAGACGCAGCGGGGTGCTAATGTTTTATCCCAGCTTCATGAATGCATAATCTGCATGAACAGCACAGTCTTTTGATAGTTAACCAATGTAATAAGGATTTCCCCCCCCCCCCAAAAAAAAACCTGAACTCTTCAGTCACCTCTCTGTACTGAATAAAATCACTAAGCACCTGCTGATCCCATGTCAAAAAACCCACACATAAAACAATAGTATCAGCTAATTATTGGCCTAAATGCTTTCAGGAACTAGGGAGAACATATTATTTGGTTATCGCTAATGAAATTTTACCTATTGATATGATCAAACTTAAACCACCTGCTTCCAGGAATGCATTTTAACTTTTTAAAATTAATCTTGTCTACAAGGAAATATTTATGGAGCACATTTTCCACTTTTTTCAAATACAGGCAAACACACACGCATACAAATTATCAGATGTCTGTTACTGACTGTAGCAGACTGGACACTTGTCATTAGGGAATAAAGCAAGAATTAAAGTTTAAATTAGATGCTTTCATTTTTTGCCCCAAGTGAAGTTATAGTGCATATCACTCAGAAGAATAACTATACCACATTCCGCACTGATTTTACTGATTTTCTTAATATGTATTGTGTATTTGTAATAGATCTTTATTTAATCTGAAGGACCATATAAATCTTGAAAAGTACTTTCTACCCAAGTAAGCTTTTTTTTTATAAGTAGTCTTTCAAGTAGGGAAGAGTCTCACCTTTTCCACAGGGATAAGTGAATGCAGTAGTCGAATGGTGAAAAGTGAAACACTAACATACGCCATTCTATGGTGGATGATCACAAGCTCAGGCTGCTCTGAACTTGCATTATTTTTGTGGTAGGACATGGTTTCACCCAGGGTATCTAGGACTCCAAGCAGTTTTTCCTTCTGCAAATTAAAAGGAAGTTCATCAAGTTCAATATTTATGAAAAGTATATGACAGGGATGGACTCAGTCATTACAGGAGATACTCTTAGAACAAGATAAACAACATCCAGTGAATTTCACACATGTGCTCTCATCTTTTTAAAGACTTTTTCAGCTTGTCCTCATGCTGTAAGTTAGAAATACGGTATAAAGTTATTTTAGTCTTCTCAACTGTTACAATTTATTGAAGAAGTCTGTTGCACAAAGGGATGTGGTACCTCATGGGGGGAGGGAATGGGAGGAATCCTGTGTCTACTCTCCCCCAAGGACTTCTCCTCCCTCCCCCCAAAAAAATCTGTTTCTGCTGCCTTCAGTTTTCCACAAAATTTCCATTTTTTTCTTGCATGGTTTCAAAATGTTCTGAAATTTTGTGTCACTGCTGCCTCCACATAACTTTTTCTGGAAAAGTAAGACCTGCTATAGCAGGGCTCCCTCAGGGGTGGCACCCCCGCTGTGAAAATTCCTTCTTTCCATAAAAGTCCAGCAAGCCCCTATGTTATCTGCTTCTCAAAAACAGGTTTATATGTTTGATTCAAGCAGAGCATTCTTACACAGATTAATTGATGAATTTCTGCTTTAAGAATGTTCAGCTATTTTGGACTTCTAAGGATTTGTCAAATTATTATATTACTAGCCAAAATTGGGGGGGGGGGGTTATAGCTTCTTAAAAACATATGCATATGCGGCCCATTCTAAATTCTAGACATAAAATGGACTAGAATCCGATATAAAGGAAATGGAGGTTTCTAAGCCATTTCTACAAAGGAAGACTCACAAATCCAAGACACAGATATCAGAGATACTCACAAGTTCCAGCCCAAAGAGACTGTTGTCTTCCCAAACATCTTCAGACACGGCATCAGAAATAAGCAGCAGGTCCTCAGCCAGACACTCCAGAACATGCATGGTCACTTTCTTACTACCTGAGAATTTACACAGGTAAAGGTAAGGTATCAGAGAAGGCTATTACAGTAAGGAATTTCTATTAATTAATTTGGTTATTGAGATCCACTACAATCTGGGTTAAGACTCGGTTTCAGAACTGAATTAGCCATGAAAACCCTGATGGATAGCCTATATAATGCAAGAGACAGGAGAGCGTCACCCTGTTACTTCTGCTGGCTCTCTCCAGAGGTTTTGATACTATTGACCATGGTGTCATCCTGGAACAACTCAGTGCGATGGGCTTCAGAAGCACCATATTATCTTCTGAGCTTTAGGGCTATGTTCAGCACTGGACAGAGAGTAGCACTCCTCAGCCTTCTGGCACTTGTAGTCCATGCTATATCATTGTTAAAACATCTGCACTTGGTTGCCCATCTACTGAGCCAGGTTCAAGGTACTTATATTAATCTACAAACCCCTGAACAACTTAGGTCTAAGGTACCTTAAGCACCACCTAAACCCTTATATCCCAGCTTGATCATTGTGACCATCCAGTAGATGTTGGTTGTCCCCCAAGCTGGGAAAGGTCATTTGACATCAGCCCAAAATACAGCATTTAGTGTCATCAACCCAGTCTTATGGAATACTCTGCCAATAGAGATACAGCAGGCACCTCCTGTTTCAACCTTTTGTTCCCTGCTGAAAACTTTTCCTGCTACTTGCTTAGCAAACTCACTTAGTGACCTTGGTGAAGTCACTCGCTCTTGTCTGGCATTTATTTGGTTATAGTGGAAAGATCACTCAACTAGATGGAGTTGCTCAAAGCTATAAAATGAGTGTAAAGCAGAGGTGAGGTCGGTAGCAAACACAGAAATTGATTTCAAAAGAAGGTTTGCTTTCATGATGGCTGCTGGACACATTAATAAAATTTAAGTTGCTCAGATTCCTAGCAAGAGCCCACAGAATGCACAGAGATTCACAGCAGGTAAATATGTTCAAAAGCCTTCTGCCGAGTATCCTCGTTTCATGCATAAAAATTATTTTGAGTTTCATTAGTGTGCATATATATCTTAACATTTTGAATGAATAGAAACTTCAGCTATAGAACACCTGGCCTATTATAAGCCCAGAATTCCTTTTTAAAAAAGAATTACCCGTTCTTAGAAGAGGCACAGCATATTCCAAAACGGCTACACAGAACTGAGGAAGGCTAAGCTGTTGGAACTGTAACTCTAAAGTATCCTCATTCTCCAGTTCTGGCAGGTCAATATGGCCCATATCCAAAGGTGAGTGAACTCTTGAATTTGCATTAGCACGAGAACCGCTTCCACTGCAAAAAGCAAACAAACAACCTTATTGATACACAATACATCCTATCCTACTATTTGCAAACAGCAAAAAGCAAACTGTATAGGAAATGTTGCATGTCAAATGCTGTAACTGGAGGACCACTTTTGGATGTCTGGTGGCACTTTCTTCTACCTTCTCGATCCGCACTTCAAACCCAACATACCAGTAGTGTAGTCTTCTCAATGCACCCCTGTGATGCACAACATAGGCAGAGTGTTCCTTTCACTCAGCTTCTCCTACTTTTGGTGAAAAACCTTGCCCACGTTGCTTCTATAATCACTGCATAAATTGGGTAGAAATTACCAGAAAACTAGGCCAAGGTATCACAATACTGTAGCCTTCAGATAGAAGAGGTTGAATACAAGAAGCCAAAGGTACAATCACAAGGCTATTTTTAATAGTAAGCTAACAAGATGGCACTGCATCTCTTTGCTAGTTTACAGAGCCTGGTACTTTTTTGGAACAGGAGTACAGTGAACATTTATTCTTCATATTTAAAAAGAAACACCACAATTCCAAATACCACATTTTGCATACTGTCTGCCAAGGTAATTTGGGACATTAAGAGTTGCGTTGCTTCTTGACTAAAGGTAGTGATTAACGAGCCAGTCATCAAGTCTCTGAAAAGAGACACGTTTTCTTCTACCTGCTTATTAGCTCTGCAGTTATTTTCGTTCTTGATGAAGACCTGCTCCACACAGGAGCACTGAGCACCCTCCAGGTGAATTAGCAGCTATCAGTTACAAGACTCCAGCTGCTCTGGGAAGCCCATGCCAGTTGGCATTCATTCATTCACAATAACAGTAAGCAAAAAGAAATGAACTGAATTATGTGGTTCATTCAGCATGCATGACCTTCAACCTATTATTGCGTTAACTCTGCATGTATGTGGATCTTAACATGTGGTTTTCTCAATCAGTTCTAAGAAGACGGCTCTATATCTGCACCCCTTTGCCTATGCACTGCTGTCACATACAGGAAGTCATGGTCAATACTTACAGTGCTGTCTGACATTTGTAATGATTTCTAGACAGGAATAATAGATTTTAAAGTTTCAAGCTTGGTTCTATAACACATGAGGCTAGTAACACACATTTAAAGTACAGAAGCTCTAATCTTTAATTTGAAACAAACAAAGGCTACCGACTGAAATAGGATAACAAGTATATGGTATACAACAAAAATGTTACTGGCCAACCTTGAAGATACTGCATCCCAGTCTTGACCATCACCTCTGGGACGCTGACCTGTACGTCCTATCACGGAAGGTCGCGGACTACTACTTCCAGGGGATGCATTCTGAGAATGAACGGATCTTCTAGCATCTTGGCCATAAGACACTGAGGAATTCTGGGAAACGGTACCTTATATGACATTAATGACAATCAGGCTTTTGTGTGCAGCAAGCACATAACAAATAAGATGGACAACACTTCAAGAAATTTACAATGTTTTCTATCCAGTAGAATACAACTGAATATAAGCCAGGATTTAGGTCAACATTCAGAATGCACTTCAAACAAACACTGAAAGACTGCTATTTTTGCTACTAAAAATTATCTAGAATAATTCTTATTTTGCTAGGTTTCCTTCCACTATATATTTTTTAAGCAATGGAAATGTTTTTTGAAAAACTTGTAGAAAGACTTGCTTTTATGCTGTGAACTTTGATCAAATATTTGTCTTCAGATGCATTCCTTCTGTATTCAAGCTTACTTAGTGAACCTAAAAACTGGTAAGGCAGAGACAGGCGGCACAATCATGCGATAGCTTGAGCTGTGGATCTGCCAGTTTACACATCAACAGCTATATTAACATCCTATGTGAGGAAAGCAGAACCCAACTAATTATCTTTACACTATTTGCCTCAACAACTCTCTATTCGCTGTTGCATCTTTGTGCCAGTGCAATTGTGTATCAGCACTAATTGGATACACTATCTCTTGGGAGTCTGAATCTCTTACCAACTTCCTGTCATTAAATACTTTGATTCCCAGAAAACACACTGTTGTTTCAAGCAAAACTCAGGTAAATATGAAAAATATCTAAGGAGGAACAGGCTTCCTAGCTGCAGGAAGCATAAATAATATCCGAGAGGGGTTATGGTTTTGTTTGTTATTACGTTTTGTATTTTTGTATTTTTATACTGTAACCACCCTGTGATCCTCAGATGAATGGAGGAGTATAAATTTAATAAATAATAATAAAATATGCAAGGCAAGTCTAAATCCTGACCACCTGTGTTTTCTCTTCCTTATGTTCACCCCACCTGGTATTAGCAATGTGGACTGAATAGCCGTCTCCAGCAAACAGATAAATGAAGCATGTTATAGATTGGTATAGTTGGATACCAGTAAACATTCATCTACATATATTGTTTGGGACAGCATAAGATAATGGAATCATCTGATATCTCAGCTTGTTTATTGCCATGTTTTCTCACCACCACCACATCTGATTTATTGTTACAATGATATAAGTCAGAAATGTATTGCACTATGTCTCTCAATACTTGGAAGATAAAAACATGAAAACAATAACACACAAACACAAAAGAAGTTGCAACATTGTGGTAGAAGAAAGCTGAGTGGCATCTAATGGTAACTTAACTGCTTTATGAGATGTATCCGTATGATACATTTGGAGGAAGTATGGGGTTAAAAATGCAAACAAACAAACAAGAATGCAATTATATATACAATTTTTACTATAACTATAAATTATTTAATGGATAGAGGGGGAGAGAGAAACAAAGTATTTGGCCAATGTCTAATCAAGAGTCAATTTATCCTGATTTAGCTATATCTTTTTGTTGCCTATCCTTTTCCGACCAAGTAGGGATTTTTAGTCCAGTCTGAATCTATGCTGAACTGTGCTGAAGTTGGCATTCTTTTAATATGTGTTTTTATTGTTGATTTGTTTATCATTCAATTGTTTCAGGAAACTTTATGGGAAGCAATTCATCAATGAAATGAAAGAGAGAGGGCGGGGGGGGGGGAGAGAAAGATACAAACCAGTTTCACTTGAGACAAAACTTGGATCTCTATGGAAGTTCAGTCTGTTTCTTAAGAAGGTACATAATTGCTGCAGACATAAGACAGCTTGTAAGGCTAAACGGTGTTGTCCGTCTCTTCCAAAAGCCAGTGTTGTTAGCGACAGAAGACTCTGAGGTAAACGAAAGTCACCCATTATTAGAACTTAGGCCTAAACATATATGCAAGCAAGGCAAACCAAAAATTTTAGTTAAAAGCATTTCTAACCTGAACAATCTTTGGTCTCTGAAGAAATATCTCAGCAGGAAAGTCTTGCATGATGACATCTTGTAGAAGCTCACAGGTATTCCAAATTAAACTGTGATTTTTGCTTCTCAGTGAGCTGTAAAGTACATTTGAACTTTTACTAGGAACTTGCTTTGCAAAGCTATAGTAATCAACTCTTTATACTCCATCAGTGGCATAATTTTATATATGTTTATATTCTACCCTATCACCAAGGCTCAAGGAAACTTATTTTTTAAAACAACACACACACGCTGGGTGGGTGGGCAGGGAGGAGAGGAGGCAAAGAGGTAGCGCTTTCATTAATAATTCTGTGCATTGCTCCAGAACAAAAGAAAACTGCCACAGTTCTTATAGAACTTGCACTTTAAAGGAGAAACGTATCAACTTTTATTCCCTTTCACAGAACACAACAAAGCTACAATTAATTTCACATACCTTTCACTTGATGAAAGAACATGTCTATCTGTTGTGGTCAGGGATAACCATGGAAATGTAGAAAATTTCAAGGATTTCACACTGTGTTTCACTGAGGATGGAAGAAAGGCTATTTTTACTGTGTGCCATATACTGAAACACAGAGCAAACAGGTATCATTCAGTGTTTCCATTGTAGAAACTGATAAGCACTCCTATATCGGATGACGCTTATCTCGTTTCCCCATCCCAATATACCTTTTTCATTGTTTGAAACCTACAAGGCCCAACACTAATTTTCAAAGGCTTAAATGGTAAGAAATATGAGCTAGAGTTTTGTTTGTTTTGCTTTGCCCTAGAGCAATTTTCTAAATGTAAACTGGGGGGGGGGGGGCTAGGGATGCAATCTAAAAGATTATTAACAGAAGCCTATCAGAAAAGACAAACTGGTACATTTTCGAAGAAACCATTTTGATCCAAGGTTATATTTTTGAAAAAAAGAAGACTGTAGCTATTCGTTCCACCTGCCAATTAGGGCTGGTATTCAAGCGCTTCCTTCTGATTGCATAAAATTCCAACACTGGTATAAAACTTACTTCTAAGTTGTTAATAAGTTCAAATCAATAGTTGAAGATCCCGCCCTCCTGGATTAACTCTTTCTCAGGAGTTAGTTTTTCTGCCTCCCCCTACCCCACCCCATGCCACCTATCTTTTCTTATATACCTGATTCTCAATCCATTGCCCAGGGGCGTAGCTAGCTGCTCTGGCACCTGAAGTAGCAGGAACGGGGCGAGCTGTCCACGGGGGCAATGCAGAGATCCGTGCATGGGGGCGCCGTGGCGAGCTGCCCACAGAGTCCGCCTGGCAGGCGCAAGCTGCACTCTGCCGCTTTGGGCAGCGCTGGGCCCAGAGCCACTGCATCACTCCCAAAAGAGACGTGTGGTCCGGGCACGCTGCAGGCCAGGCCCCGCAGTAAGTGCCCCCACCCCGCGGTGTGCCATTTTGTCACCCCCTCAGGGAAGACACCTGGGTCAGACCGCACCCCCCACACTCCCCTTCCTACGCCCCTGCCACTGCCTAGTCTGTACCTTTCTTTCACTTACATTGGCTCTGGGATCCTCTCCCTTAAGCTCCCCTACATTAAGGATCTTTTCCCTATCTTCATCCTGCTGCATAGGCAAGGCTAGGCCTATCTTTCCTCACCATGTGAGGTTTTAATCACAGCCAGACTGACAATTTGCCAAGGAATCAGGTTCCTTCCTTTTATCAATTGTCACCTGGCAACAGCTATGATATTAGTATGGACATGAGAAATCCTTGCACCCAAATTTCCTTATTTTCTCCTGACTTCCAATCTACTTTTCTTGTGTGTTTTGTCTTTTATATTGGAAGCAAAGGACAGAATTATTATTTTTTAAATGGTTCTATAAGGTGCTCTGGGAGCCTGCTGGAAAAAAAAACATTAAAAGTCTCAAAAAATAAATGCATATTTTCCTCTTCCTTCACCTAACTGAAAACTTTGTTCCCCCATTTGCTCTGAATGTTCATGAACATTCCATGATATATCAGCTCATCTAACTGGTGTCCAAGGCTTCCACCACCATAACCACAATACAGGTGGGTTTATCTATTTAAAAAACACCAGTAAAACAAAAAAGGAAGAATCTTCATTCCTTCTCAGTGGTGTTCAACCACACTAACAAATCTAGAAAACTGTCCAACACATGTTTACTTCATTTTTATAAAGTTACCTACCAGATAGCTGTTTTGGTGGTATTCCCATCTCTTGCAAATTATTTCCCCCTTGATCAAAGTATCCAGCATTAGCTTCTTCTGACAATACTTAAAAATATAAAACCATAGTAAGCAGCAGCATTAACTGTATTAAATAGCTTCATTTTTTTAACTCTATGAATCATATACAGTCATTTTTCCTTTTTAAAAGTAGATCTGTTTCCTTTAGTATTTTCATTTTTGAAGATTTATACTTTCAAATCGCCAATTCTCTCTCTGAAAATCACTGAAGTCACAAACACAGATACCATTAACAAAGGTTTAGCATCTGGACTAAATAACTTGATATTTTCAATACAAGGCCCACACTTTGCAAAATAAAAATAAAAATGCTGTGTATATAGGTGTAACTTACCTATATTAGTCACTGCTGGCAAGGGCGTTTGATAAGACACTTCCTGATAATCAGCAGAGATTTCTGAAGGCAACACAAATAGCCCATCCAAAATCCCATCAATCACAGCCTGTAGGTTTGGATCCACATTTGGACGAAGTTGAGTGAAAAACTCCACTGCCCCAATCCCAACCAATTGTTCTACAGCAGATGGGTGCTAAAATTAGAAAGATGATACGAAGTTAAAAAAACAAAATGGCAAATTCTCCAAGCTTTTATTTATTCAAATGTGGCTTGCAGGAAAAAGCCCATCCAAAAGATAATTAGTTTCATATGCTTCTAACTCCTGGACCCAGGATGGATTCAAAATTCTGGAATGGCCAGGCTAGCTTGCTGGTGAGGTGATGGCCTAGGTACAGGTTGTTAAGCTAACAAAGCAAATGGTTCCATGTTAGAGAGCAAATGGGTGGGCGCCACACCCTTAAATCGCTGGTAGGTAGAAAGACAAAGGCCAGAGTTGAGAGTTGAGTTGTGTATGTGAGCTAGAAGGTAGAAGCAAGTGTGTAGGCTGGGCAGCTGAAAGACAGGGCCACGCTTGATTTCTGTTGGAATCCAAGGCTATAGCTATGGGAGAAGCAAGAACCTCTTGGAGTGTAAAGGTAAAGGTAAAGGTACCCCTGCCCGTACGGGCCAGTCTTGACAGACTCTGGGGTTGTGCGCCCATCTCACTTAAGAGGCCAGGGGCCAGCGCTGTCCGGAGACACTTCCGGGTCACGTGGCCAGCGTGACATCGCTGCTCTGGCGAGCCAGAGCCGCACACGGAAACGCCGTTTACCTTCCCGCTGGTAAGCGGTCCCTATTTATCTACTTGCACCCGGAGGTGCTTTCGAACTGCTAGGTTGGCAGGCGCTGGGACCGAGCAGCGGGAGCGCACCCCGCCGCAGGGATTCGAACCGCTGACCTCTCGATCGGCAAGTCCTAGGCGCTGAGGCTTTAACCCACAGCGCCACCTGCGTCCCCTCTTGGAGTGTATATATGTGTAAATAAATCATATATCATAAAGACACCACAGTCTCTGCTGTTCCTCATTCCAAAGGAAACACAAACACTGGGTAAGGGCCTTTAACCCCTGGAATCTTGCATTGCTCAGAGATTGGGGTGGTATGCAAAAATCATTTAGCTTCATATGCATAGCAGAGGATCTCAGAAGGAGCTATATTTAGACGATAACCATGTACTGAGCATCTCATTCAAGTCACCTTTCAAAAGAAATACATCATGGCATATCATTTTGCTTTCCAATGTTCTTTTAATGCCGAAGTAGCTTTACATTAAGTGGGGTAACATGTAAGTACTTTTCAGCATAGATACGGACTGTAGATGGTTTGCCGTTTTCAAAAACATATAACAAAACAGATAACTGTACCTTCACCAGGTTGCTCACTAAATTCAGAACCTCTTCTTTCATTGGTACTACAGGAAAGTTGAACCACTCCAGAAGACTGAGAAACAGGAGTTTTTCTTGAACCAAGTCATCATATGTAACCAAGTTGTGATCCAATTTACACAAAATATTTCTAAGAGCACGTTCTCTAATTTCAGCCAGCTGATGACCTGTTCAAAAAAATGAAATGAAAATGGAAGAAGTTTCAGAAGTTCAGCTGATACTTTAAATCAGATGCACTGGTTATTCCCAGTAAGTTCAGTTCAGAAACCAGCTTCCCAAGTCTTTACTCCCAATACGTGTTAAGAAGGTGGTGGACTCTCCTCTCCTTCATGGGAGGTTTTAAAGCAGAGGTTAGATGGTCATTTGTCAGGGATTCTTTAGTTGTGGTTCCTGCAGTGCATGGGGCAAGACCCTTGGGATTACTTCCAACTCTATGATTCTAAGACTTTAAACCTTTAAACAAATAAATCAAGAGAGGCAAAAACATTTGGTAATGGTACTACACGGAAAATTTCAGTTGATCCTCTACTCCGGACCACAAGACATACATATCTGCTCTTCATTTCCATACCTCTGTCACTCACATACTGTTTCCCCCTTCCCACCCACCCCCACCCCATAAACCATTTTTTATCTTTCTTCATGAGCAACAGCAACTTGATTTGACCTTAAAAGCTGCCACTCAGAAACTAATCTTTTAACAAAACAAAAAAATAAAACCAATAGGTTTACATATGCCTAACTCTGCATCAAACTGGAATATATAAGCATCATGGATCTAATTCAGAAAACTTTTAGATGGTAAAACTATAGGTGAAGACCAGCAGCATAGTGTCAGTTGTAGGCCACTGGGGTGGGTGCACTCTAGGCGGCGGGCATCAGCCTAGCCCTCTCTGCTGAAGTGACCCCACCTCCACCAAAGCAAAGCAGGGCATAATGAACCACCTGCACAGCCATGCAGAGAGGAGCCCAGCTGGCCAATGCAGCCATTGGTGGGCAGAGAGGAGCATCAGGCCACACTGGGGGTGACTGGTTTGCCCCAGCCCTCCTGGCACTCCCCACACTATGACCCTCGTGAAGACTTTGATGATAAAACTAAACACACTTCCTACAGTGCCCTATTTACTTCAATGGTAAAAATGCCTAATGAGACGCAGGATCAAGCTGGGTATTCCCTAATCAGAGTCGCTGGGATGGGATAAAAATAATAAAATTGTTGTTGCTGTTGTTAGGTTTGTTTTCAAACACATGTGTTTCATGTGTTGGAAAAGAGAGGAAGTTTTTTCTTTATCCTCAGAAACCCCAAGGATAAAATCCAGTTGGAAAACCAAGGGATCTATGAAATACCCTGCAAAGTCTGCCCAGCCACGTACATTGGACAAACAAACAGACGAATAAATGCACGTATCGCAGAACACAAGAATGCCGTCAAAAAAGAAGAAAAAACTTCCTCTCTTTTCCAACACATGAAAGAAACAGGACACGAAATTAATTTTGCAGATTCCAAATTGCTCTTTAACACGGAACATCACCACAAGAGAATAATCATGGAAGCCATCGAGATAGAGAAACACCCTCACAACATGAACAAGCGTGACGACACATCCCGCTTGCCAGACATCTGGAAATTAGCCCTCCCCACAAAAACTGACACCAGATCCAGAGGCACACAGAACACCAACACCAATCAACCACACCAGACCCAAACCCAGACCCTCTCCACAGATGAATTACTGACACCATCCAGTAGCCAATCCATGGTGGCACCTCCGGATGCTGCACCCCCCTGCAATCCCTACACAGATCTGGCTGACACAAGCCACAAAACCACAGCTCGCCCCTATACACGAAGCCAAGCCAAAGCACAACTAAGTGCAATACAGCCATCTTCTCAGGAAAACTCTTCACAAAGTTCAAGAGGTCAAGACACAAAGACTTTAGCAACTAATCCACACCCAATGACCCACCTAAGTGGTACTCAGGATATCACTCAAGAAATCACTCAAGGTATCTCTCAGGTAATTAAGGAACAAAAGAAGAAAAGGCACACTAGCCTGGGAACTTCCTCTCTGCCCAGAACATTGGAGGCTAGACACCACACCCCCTCTACAGTATTTATAGGAACTCAAACATTGAGATCCCGCTCTGTTCCAGTAACAAGAAGCCGAAAGCACCAGCCTGAAGATGACGAGTGAGACCTCGTCGAAACGTCGCCTAGACACCCCAACTTTTACACGGGAAGACACCCGAGGACACCAAAACCTGCATATATATATATATATATATATTTGCTTTCGTAGATTTTCACGGGTACAGGAATGCAGGTTTTGGTGTCCTCGGGTGTCTTCCCGTGTAAAAGTTGGGGTGTCTAGGCGACGTTTCGACGAGGTCTCACTCGTCATCTTCAGGCTGGTGCTTTCGGCTTCTTGTTACTGGAACAGAGCGGGATCTCAATGTTTGAGTTCCTATAAATACTGTAGAGGGGGTGTGGTGTCTAGCCTCCAATGTTCTGGGCAGAGAGGAAGTTCCCAGGCTAGTGTGCCTTTTCTTCTTTTGTTCCTTAATTACTTGAGAGATACCTTGAGTGATTTCTTGAGTGATATCCTGAGTACCACTTAGGTGGGTCATTAGGTGTGGATTAGTTGCTAAAGTCTTTGTGTCTTGACCTCTTGAACTTTGTGAAGAGTTTTCCTGAGAAGATGGCTGTATTGCACTTAGTTGTGCTTTGGCTTGGCTTCGTGTATAGGGGCGAGCTGTGGTTTTGTGGCTTGTGTCAGCCAGATCTGTGTAGGGATTGCAGGGGGGTGCAGCATCCGGAGGTGCCACCATGGATTGGCTACTGGATGGTGTCAGTAATTCATCTGTGGAGAGGGTCTGGGTTTGGGTCTGGTGTGGTTGATTGGTGTTGGCGTTCTGTGTGCCTCTGGATCTGGTGTCAGTTTTTGTGGGGAGGGCTAATTTCCAGATGTCTGGCAAGCGGGATGTGTCGTCACGCTTGTTCATGTTGTGAGGGTGTTTCTCTATCTCGATGGCTTCCATGATTATTCTCTTGTGGTGATGTTCCGTGTTAAAGAGCAATTTGGAATCTGCAAAATTAATTTCGTGTCCTGTTTCTTTCATGTGTTGGAAAAGAGAGGAAGTTTTTTCTTCTTTTTTGACGGCATTCTTGTGTTCTGCGATACGTGCATTTATTCGTCTGTTTGTTTGTCCAATGTACGTGGCTGGGCAGACTTTGCAGGGTATTTCATAGATCCCTTGGTTTTCCAACTGGATTTTATCCTTGGGGTTTCTGAGGATATTGGCTATTTTTTGGTTGGTGCAAAAGGCTGTTTTGATATTGTGTTTATGGAGGATTTTGCTAATTTTATCTGTAGTGCCCTTGATATAAGGAAGGAGGGCCATGCCATTGTTTTCTTCTGTGTCTTGGTTTTTGGGGGGTGTTTCCTTTTGGATTAGCTTCGTAATCCTGTTTTGCTGGTATCCATTGGCAATTAACACATTTGAGAGATTCTGTAACTCAGTTGTCAAGTGGTCTTTGTCAGCCAGGCGTTTGGTTCTGGAGATGAGAGTCTTGGCTACGGAGTTTATTTGTGCAGGGTGGTGGTGTGATTGTGCATGTAAGTAGCGGTTGGTGTGTGTTTTTTTCTGGTAGATAGTGTGTCCTAGGGAGCCATCAGGTTTTTTGTAGATTAGGACGTCAAGGAAGGGAAGTTGGTTGTTGGCTTCTATTTCCATAGTGAATTGTATTTTGGGGTGTAAGTTGTTGAGATGTGTGAGGAAGCTATCCAGTTTTTCCTTCCCGTGTGGCCAAATTACAAAGGTGTCGTCAACATATCTGAGCCAGAGTTTGGGTTTGTGTTCTGACTTGTCTAAAGCATTGGTTTCAAAGTGTTCCATGTACAGGTTTGCGATGACCGGTGAGAGGGGTGATCCCATAGGTGCTCCTTCTATCTGTTTGTATCTTTGTCCATTGTGGATGAAGTACGTGTTGGTTAGGCAGTGGTTGGTCAGGTCCAAGATGTATTCGGGGGGATTGTATTTGTTTTGAATAGCTGTCAAGCTGTCAACACATCGGACTACCAAGCAAAACTATCAAAGCTACTCCAAGATCCTGCCTACAAACCTATAAAAACAGATCCCACCACCTATCTGGAAAAAACCACCAAATCCAAAATAAAAGCCTCTCCTATCAGTGAAGAAATCCAGCTAAGAATCATCCCCAGAGAAAAATCATCCAGATGCCCCAAACTCTACGGCCTCCCCAAGATACACAAAGAAGGAACACCACTCAGACCAATAGTCAGCTCCATAGGCTCACCTCTACAAAATCTCGCTAAATTTCTCGCCAAGCAACTTCAGCCCTATGCAGAATCCATCTCTTCACACGTACCAAACTCCTTCCAGTTCATAGAAACAATAAAGAAGCAAAACCTACATCCTAATGACCTACTTGTGAGCTTCGATGTTGTATCTCTCTTCACACAAGTGCCCATTAATGAAGCCTTGACAGCTATTCAAAACAAATACAATCCCCCCGAATACATCTTGGACCTGACCAACCACTGCCTAACCAACACGTACTTCATCCACAATGGACAAAGATACAAACAGATAGAAGGAGCACCTATGGGATCACCCCTCTCACCGGTCATCGCAAACCTGTACATGGAACACTTTGAAACCAATGCTTTAGACAAGTCAGAACACAAACCCAAACTCTGGCTCAGATATGTTGACGACACCTTTGTAATTTGGCCACACGGGAAGGAAAAACTGGATAGCTTCCTCACACATCTCAACAACTTACACCCCAAAATACAATTCACTATGGAAATAGAAGCCAACAACCAACTTCCCTTCCTTGACGTCCTAATCTACAAAAAACCTGATGGCTCCCTAGGACACACTATCTACCAGAAAAAAACACACACCAACCGCTACTTACATGCACAATCACACCACCACCCTGCACAAATAAACTCCGTAGCCAAGACTCTCATCTCCAGAACCAAACGCCTGGCTGACAAAGACCACTTGACAACTGAGTTACAGAATCTCTCAAATGTGTTAATTGCCAATGGATACCAGCAAAACAGGATTACGAAGCTAATCCAAAAGGAAACACCCCCCAAAAACCAAGACACAGAAGAAAACAATGGCATGGCCCTCCTTCCTTATATCAAGGGCACTACAGATAAAATTAGCAAAATCCTCCATAAACACAATATCAAAACAGCCTTTTGCACCAACCAAAAAATAGCCAATATCCTCAGAAACCCCAAGGATAAAATCCAGTTGGAAAACCAAGGGATCTATGAAATACCCTGCAAAGTCTGCCCAGCCACGTACATTGGACAAACAAACAGACGAATAAATGCACGTATCGCAGAACACAAGAATGCCGTCAAAAAAGAAGAAAAAACTTCCTCTCTTTTCCAACACATGAAAGAAACAGGACACGAAATTAATTTTGCAGATTCCAAATTGCTCTTTAACACGGAACATCACCACAAGAGAATAATCATGGAAGCCATCGAGATAGAGAAACACCCTCACAACATGAACAAGCGTGACGACACATCCCGCTTGCCAGACATCTGGAAATTAGCCCTCCCCACAAAAACTGACACCAGATCCAGAGGCACACAGAACGCCAACACCAATCAACCACACCAGACCCAAACCCAGACCCTCTCCACAGATGAATTACTGACACCATCCAGTAGCCAATCCATGGTGGCACCTCCGGATGCTGCACCCCCCTGCAATCCCTACACAGATCTGGCTGACACAAGCCACAAAACCACAGCTCGCCCCTATACACGAAGCCAAGCCAAAGCACAACTAAGTGCAATACAGCCATCTTCTCAGGAAAACTCTTCACAAAGTTCAAGAGGTCAAGACACAAAGACTTTAGCAACTAATCCACACCTAATGACCCACCTAAGTGGTACTCAGGATATCACTCAAGAAATCACTCAAGGTATCTCTCAAGTAATTAAGGAACAAAAGAAGAAAAGGCACACTAGCCTGGGAACTTCCTCTCTGCCCAGAACATTGGAGGCTAGACACCACACCCCCTCTACAGTATTTATAGGAACTCAAACATTGAGATCCCGCTCTGTTCCAGTAACAAGAAGCCGAAAGCACCAGCCTGAAGATGACGAGTGAGACCTCGTCGAAACGTCGCCTAGACACCCCAACTTTTACACGGGAAGACACCCGAGGACACCAAAACCTGCATATATATATATATATATATATATATATATATATATGTGTGTGTGTGTGTATATGTATGTGTGTGTGTGTGTATGTGTGTGTGTATTCACTCTCTAAGGAGCGCGCGCAGGAAGGCAGACTCGGACTGCAAGCCCTGCGCGCATTGAGCACGGAAAACAGCAGCTGCGCTCTGGAGGAAAGTTTCCCTCTGCCGCTTATCCCGGTGCCCCTGGAAGCAGCGGCTGCGGCGGCTCCAGCGCGCTCTTCTCCGCTAGCAAGAAAGGGAAGGGGGCTTCGGAGGATCCACCACTTACGAAGCTTCCGGACGAAGGGCGACAAGGACAGCTCCGTCGGAGGAGACGATGCGGCGGCGGCGGAACGCGCTGCCATCGCCGCCACCGCCTTCCCTGGGCGGCCCCACATTCAACCACCGCGCCGCAAGCGAGCGCGAACTTGCGAGAGGCGGGGTTGGGGAACGGAGCGGTGGCGGGCCATCTCGCGAGAGCAAGCGGCGAGAACGGTTGCCCGAAAGGAGCCCCTGGGAGCTGTAGTCCGTTCTCCGTCTCCCGTTCCCTCAACGGCGTGCGGGGGTGGCGGAAGTGGAGATTTCTTTCGTCGGCCAGGTTTGCGTTCTCGCGAGCCTTGAGCCGAGGCTTCTGGATGGTGAGGGTTTGCCGTTGCCTGGGAAACAAGCCGCTCAGTCTGCTCGCTCGTTTGCTCGCCCGCTGCCGTTGCTTGAGCGGCGGCTGTGTCCGAGTCCCGCCTCTTCTCCCGCGCGTAGCTCCGGGGCGGAGAGGAAGCTGCGCTTGGCTTCCAGAGGCGGCTGCTGCTGCTGCCTTCCCGTCCCCTGAAAGCGCGACTCCATGTGTGTTTATTTGGACGCCAGTCCTGCTGAGTCCAATGGGACTTCGGCGCAAAAGTCACAAAGTGTAGACATATTAAAAGAAAAGAGTCGATTCACTGCTCTTACTAAGGCCACGCTCCTAACTCCGCTTACTTGGGAGTTGTGAATTCACTATTTAATTAATTAATTAATTAATTGACAAACTAATAATAATAAATAAATAAGAGTGTGTTGTGCACCCCACGATCGAGACCATTCCATTGTAACTATCCAACCTCCCAAAATTTCAACACCTCTTGTGATGGTTTGACCCCTTTCCGTTCTAACAGTGCAAATTCAACAAACACGTTCCATATCTGCTCAGAATCATTTCTCTAGCGTATTCCCCGTCTTACCTTAATGGCACATGTTAATTTATCGTTAGTAGCTTTATCCCACATATTTTTATACCATTCTTCCGTTTTATATTCTGCTTGCCCTCTTCTACTTCCTAGCTATCATAATCCACGCAGCTGTCAATAAATTTGAGAGCAAGTCCTTCACAGCCTGCGAACCTTCCACCCCATTACAAATTGATACTAATGCTACCTCCTATAAATTCACTACTGAGTAGGCAGTTAGGACTGTGCTGTGTGTTTAGATTGCACATGCAACCTCCGCAAATGGCTCTGAATTTTACACTGCTGTCTACTTGCTACCATTTTGCCCTGCACTATATAGTCAGCTGTCTGGGGTAACTCAACTCTCTCTGGTCCGTTTGGTGTGTGTGGCTTGCTCAAAAAGCTGACTGACTGCATGTAGTCATGTCATTGAACCAGATATTCCATGTGCAAATGGGTAGCTTAGTTGGTCAGAGCACGGTACTGATAACACAAAGGTTGCAGCTGCATATTCCTGCATTGCAGGGGGTTGGACTAGATGATCCTCAGGGTCCCTCCCAACTCTATGATTCTAGTTACAGACAAATATACAACCACAATCCACTGACCTGTGGAAAAGGCACTTCTCGCAGGGAATGGAAAAGCTACAGAAAGCAGCAATTAATAGATGATATATCCTTCACTGTTATTATTTATTTAATTAATTTTTCATACTCTCCTCAATCCAAGGATAACAGTGCAGTTTACAATATAAAAAACACAAAAATATGTAACATAGTAACAAACAGAAACATTACCCCACCACACACAGAGATAGAAAACACTGCAGATTGAAACATCTGGTTCTTGCTGGAAGCAGCTGTTCCTGATTCATAGGAAAGAGGTTACTGAACTGGAACATCACGTGGCCAGAAACAAGTTAGCAAATGCTAAGATTGTTGTAATGATCTTCTGTATGATTGTTACCCCAATGTCCAAGACTTCTGTGCTGTCTTGAATAATAATAAAAAAGGTTTATTTGGCTATGTTAGAAGAAAGAGGAAGAACAAGTAGTAAGTCCCTTGCATGGAGAAGATTGAGAAATGCTTTTGAGTGACAGAGAGAAAGTGAAATTGTTCAACACCTACTTTGCCTCTGTCTTCACCCAAAAGGAAAGCAGTGCCCTACCTGATGACAACAGAATAAAATCTGCAAGGAGGGAACTGCAGCTCAAGATAGGAAAAGTGATGGTAAGGAAACACCTAGCTACCTTAAATGAATTTATATTTCCAGGGCCTGACAAGCTGCAATCAAGGGTACTAAAGGAGCTTGCAGGTGTAACATGAGAGCCTCTGTCTATAATCTTTGAGAATACTTGGCGAACAGGTGAGGTCCCAGCAGACTGGAGCTGGGCAAATGTCCCAATCTTCATAAGGGAGTGGGGGGGGGGGGAGAGAGAGAGAGAGAGAGAGAGAGAGAGAGAGAGAGAGAGAACGAACTACTGATCAGTAAGCCTGACATAAATTCTGGGGCTCTTTATAGACCACAAGCTTTACATGAGTCAACAGTGTGATGCAGCAGCAACGAAAGAAGCAAATGCTATTCTAGGCTGCATCAACAAAAGCAGGGAAGTAATAGACCCGCTCTGTTCTGCCTTGGTCAGACCACTTGTCCAGTTCTGGACACCAAAATTTAAGAAAGATACTGACAAGCTGGAATATGTGCAGAGGAGGGCTACTAAGATGATAAAGGGTGTGAAAACCAAGCCTTCTAACAAATGGTTTAAGGAGCTGGGTATGCTTAGCCTGGAAAAGAGAAGACAGAGGAGATATGATAGATGTATCTAAAATGCTGTCACGTAAAGGATGGAGCAAGCTTGTTTTCTCCTGCTCTGGAGGCTAGGACCCAAACAAATGGATTCAAGTTACAAGAAAGGAGTTTCCAACTGATCACCAGGAAGAACTTTTTGACAGTAAGAGCTGTTTGACAGTGGAACAGACTGCCACGACAGGTGGTAGACTCTCCTGGGAGGTTTTTAAGCAAAGGTTGGATGGCCGTCTTGCCTGGATGCTTTAGCTGAGATTCCTGCATTGCAGGGTGTTGTACTAAATGACCCACGGGATCCCTTCCAACTTTACATTTCTATGATTTGAAGATTTATTTATTTTTTAAGTTTATTGTATTTTGTGACCTCAGATTCTGGGCCAGCTTTCTTCTAAACAGCACCCTCGGTATTTCCACAGAAGATGTGTAAATAGTTTTTACGCCTTTCATTATTATACAGGATAAATAGTAGAAGAGAGGCATTTGTAATGACAGTGAGGATTCTGACCCATGTAGGTTTCAGCTTGCATTCCAGCCACTGTTAAAGTAGGCTTCTATAGCCTTATGTATGAAAAGGCCCTAATAGACTGTTTGAGAAAGTTGTTCAGGAGCAGACATTTCCTTTTACAAGGAACTAAGAAGCACCATTAAATAAAGCAAGAGAAAAGAATATCCAAACTATCCCATAACATTATAATAGGGATCAAATTGTAATAAAGGTAATTGTTTCTCTCATTTTTCTCTCCCCCCCCCCTTGCACGGGTATGCTTCTTCACTTCTTTTCCCTTGTTTCTGACTACCTTCATTTTGATGAGCTTGTTGTGTGCTATGCCCTTTCAGAGTGAGGCTGCAAGCCTACACCAACTTACCTTGGAGTTAGGACCCACTGTACTCAGTGACATGCTATTAGAGTAGACATACCTAGAGTTGTGCAATGAATGCAGTGCTTTTTTCGGGGGGGCACAGGGGAACACATACCCCTAAACATTTTGTGAATCTACATTTGGCCTCATTGAGGGGCAGCATTTCAATATGAGTAGGAAAATGAGAGTACCCCTAAAAATATTTTTTCAGAAAAAAGCACTGTATTTGCAATCTTGAACAATCATCTCTCCCTTGAGTCCTTGTTTTCTATAAATAATAGCCAGGGTCCAAAGAAATGTTTATTTCTGTATGGTCAATATGGTTTTTGGTATATTTATTGAACAGTAGCATTCTCTTTATGCTGCATGGCAAACTACTTTTGAATACAAAGTGGATTTCAAAAGTGTGTATGGTGTGCAAAGGGTGTAAAAATTAAAATATCTGGGCTGACCTGGTTTGCATGTAGCAGTAAGTCAAACCACTGCTTACCTCAAATGAACAAACACGCAGGTTCCTGGAGAGAAGACTCTGGCCATTTTGGTCCTTCTCCAGTCTTGCTGCTGTGAGCTATGCCATGGTTTGACTCAGTGTTGCCTCCGATTCCAGGCTTGTGGTTTACCTTGTTCCAGACAAGCACCGAGCTGTAGCCAAGTTTGTTCTGTGGCTCACCACCACTTTTGGTTTGCCTGGGGCAGATAAACCACAACCCCCAGATTTAGACATAATGCCGAGTCAAATCATGGCTTAGCTCACAACAGTGTGACAGCAGCAGTGTCTGGAGAAACAAAACAGCTACAATCTGTCCAGGGGTCCACACATTTGCTCATTGGTGCTAAACCATGGGTTGGCTTAGCGTTATGAACTGGGCCACTGTCTGGATTGTGGACAATTAAATAAAAGTTTTACAAAACACAGTTCAGTTCCTGGGTAAAAGAATACAAAGGAATAGTAGTGATGTTATGATGAAATCAGTTCATGTTACTGTAATAGAAAGTCATTCCCTTTTCCTGTGCCAACTAGGGTTTCAGTCTTTACTTTCAAAACTATTATAGCAGTTGAATATGGGAACATACACCACATCCATGCAAAGAGAGTGGAAATACTAACATATTAATGTAGTGCAGATTTTAGATAGTAGGGGCTGAGTATTTGTTGACATAAATTTACTGCCCTGTAGCGAAAACAGAAGCTGCAGTGGACATTTGTACTAGAAGATAGAACAGAAACCGTCACAGCCCCTTTGTACTTCTTTGTGAGTAATGGCTATTTTATTAGGAGCACTGTAATCACATGTTCTTAAAGCAATGCTCTGTTTGTCAGCTGCCAGTCAGATGATGATTCAACCAGACCCATGGTTGGAAGCCAGATCCAACAGAGAATGCTGGAGCCATAAGACAGCACGAGTCCTGCAATTCCTTTCCCTAATTATAACAGATGAGCTGGTTTTTATTGTTGTTTTATAATCTGCAAATTATAGTTGACTGCCAAAATTACTGCTATAAAAGACAAGGTAAGTCAAGATGCAGAGGCTTATGATGGTAATATAATAGTATCTGCCACTTTAACCATTTGTGGTCTGCAGTATGTGGCTTAGTTCAGTATTGACATATGCTATACAGTTCTAGGCCTAGTTAAAAAGTGGCTTAAGACACTTTGGATGCAGTCCTGCACACAGGCTGCATTAAATATTATCAACTTCAATGGGATTTAAACAGACTTCTTATCTTGCTTGCTCTTAATATTTTCTTGAGATTCCACCCTCCTCCGGTTTATCCCTCAACTAAGAATCACTTTCTGAATTAATTGTCTAGAGTTTGTGGCAGCAGCTACCAGTTAGCTTCTAGACTTAATTAGATGTGCTGGATTGACTCAAAGCTATTAATGGCTGGGGATATGTGCATCTTAGTATATTAGGCTGACCGTTTGGATTACCTTTGGGAATGGGGAAACTGGGTGCTACACATGGAGCAGCCCAAATTAACAAAACCTCACAGATGAAGAAACACACAAGCATCTACCTCCTGCAATTATTCATGAGGATTCCACATCCTGTGGAGTCTTATTGGCTACACTGTGGAGTGCTGTGGGTGCGGCTCTTTGTTAAGTGTGGACAAACTCTTGCAATAAATAAATAAATAAAATTCCTTCCAGTAGCACCTTAAAGACCAACTAAGTCAGTTCTTGGTATGAGCTTTCGTGTGCATGCACACTTCTTCAGATGCATGCACACGAAAGCTCATACCAAGAACTGACTTAGTTGGTCTTTAAGGTGCTACTGGAAGGAATTTTTTTTTGTTTTGACTATGGCAGACCAACACGGCTACCTATCTGTAACAATAAATAAATAAATTGGCATACAGTGAACCCACAGCTTACAAGGGGGTTATGTCCCGGGGACATGGTCTTACTGTATTTGTGAACCTTCAAACAATGTGAGGACTTGTACCTTCAAAGCTTGGTTTCAGTGTCTTAACATGACATAGAATGACAAATAAATAGTGGGTTGTATACAACACGGCAGCTCCACTCACACTTTCATTGCTTATGCAATGAAATTCACCCCTCCTCTCCTTTGCAGTGCCCCATGAACACTCCAGAGGGTGGAGGGATCCTCTGGGGCAGATTTTTTTGGGTGTGAGGTGAGAGAAAATGGGAAAGTCCTGTTGCATGAGTGGAATTCTGCTTACACAGCATTTGATAAAACACACCAGGGCCAGCCCAAGGCATTTTTGTAGCTAAGATAGATCCCAAAATGGCACTTCCCACTCCCTGCCAGGGAAGAAGGAGTGAGGAAAGACCTACGTACATCAGGAACAAGAGGGAAGAAACACTGACATTGGGATTTGCTGCCCCAGTGAAACCTGCCATCTGAGGCAGTTGCCTCACCTTGCCTCAAGGGTGGGCCAGCCCTGCAATCCACAGTTTCACTATGTAACAATCTTGGTAAATTGTTTAGTTTTGTTTACATGTTATAGTAACTGCTGCAGACTCTCATTCCCATTGTTCATGCCAAAACAACAATCATCCCAGAGAACTGAAATAGCATCACTGCAAATGCACTGCATGACTAACAAAGAAGAGTAGTGAACGCTCACAAGTGGCATTGTTTGTTAATTTGTAATGTGGCACTCACATATAATGGAATCTGACCTCTAAGGGTAAGAGGAATTGCCCATATGCTATTCCCAGAACCAGAAACAAAAGATCTACACATAAACTGAGACTGCAGCTAAATGGCTGCTACAAAAAGAACAGCTTGTGCTTTATTTCTTTGTTTATTCGAGGAATCATTTCCCCCAAAACGCAATTACAGTGGACCAACAAAATTATCACAATTGCTTGCTCTCTTATGCAAAATACCCACCTTGCCCCTGCAGGCCAAAACAGGAAAGACTAGATAGATAGATAGATAGATAGATAGATAGATAGATAGATGGATGTGACATGAAACTCCCTGGTCATACAACACAAACTTGGGTAAAGGGTAAAGTTAAAAAATCTGTATGTCACCAAGAAAGAACTGAAATCTATCCTGTTTGAAGTGTTCTTATTATGGACTTAGCTCTGTTTGTGTGTGATCTGCACAAAAACAGTTTATATGGGATGATCCTACTACATATGCAAGAGTACAATACTCTTACAAAAGCCCGGTGCCTGTCCCTCTCTCTGCCAAGCTGTGGCAAGAGTGCATGGGATCTCAGGCACCCACACAGGGTCTGTGTCCCTTTTGAGAATAGAAGACACGGCGAAGGCTGTCATGCTTTAAGAAATAGGGTTTATTCGCCTATTCACACATTCCATCTGCACGAAAGGGTCCAGATCTTACAGTATGGTCCACAGCAGTGCAGGAAGTCTTTCCTTCACCCTCACCAAAATGGATCTACTCTTTTCTTCCTGTTTCTTCTTCCCAGAAGCCCCTTGCCCTCCCCCAGAACAGTTATCCAGGCAACCTTCCAAATCTCCAGTCTCTGGTCACACCTGGGACAAGGAGTTGTTGAAGAACCTCAGTGGCTCTCTACCGTAATGCTAGCAAGCTCTGCCCTTCCCTCAGCCAGCCAGAACTGTTTGTGTAAGGCAGCCCAGGAATCCCACTGCAGATTATATTCTCCCTTCATATCACAAATAACCCAAAATCCTAGCATTTATTCATTTCTAGGGTTTACCTCAAATCTCTAACAATACCTTCCACTGCCAGATGATCAACTTGTGTGTGAGAGAACAGCTTCCCTCATGTGCTTGTACAGTAGCTCACTGTTGTCTGCCTATGCAAGTCTGGGTCCAGTTTAAGGTGCTTGTGGTTGTTTTTAAAGCTCTAAATGGCTTGCGACACAAATACCTAAAGGAGACATTTTCCCATGCCAGCATGCTTGTTGTCTTAAGAACTTCTGAAGAGCTCCTGCTCCAAGTACCTCTTTGTTCAAGGCATGCTATGTTTTCAGAAGAAAGGGCCCCAACTCTGGAATGCCCTCCCTAAAGTGGTATGTCTGGTGCTGACGTTACGTGGTGAGGCCCTGCGCCCTGCAGTCCCCTCAGAAATAAACACACAGACACAAATATATTGGGTTAATTGGGATAAATTAGGCCACAACTTTATTGGTTACAGATGTGAGCGGTTTGGCTTAGGCATTTGGGTGAAGCCAAACTATATCCTGACTCTTGCCCGTTTGCAGGAAGACTCTGAAGGGTCAACCACCAATAGGGGGAGCCCTATGATATACATCAATTAAGAGCACCCCCAGGGTCACTGATGGGGTTGTGGCATGGCCCTAGCCCATGTCCAGGCTTTGGACAGGATCCACCCCCCCAGATCCCTTTTACGGGATTCCCTTAACGAGGATAGGCAGGCGGAGGCAACAATTTCCCCTCCCATAAACAAGACTTACCCAGTGCCTAACCTTACAAAGTTGTCACGATTGCTACAAGGTAAGCGAAAACCAAATGGCTGGTGCCAATTTGTCAAGTGGAAAAATTCCTACCTGGTCCCAACAACCAGGAGACCGACATTAGTCCATAGTAAGGCCAAAGTCAAGCAATGCATAAAAAGAGGGTGGGTAGGCTGGGATATCTGACAAGAAGGCAAATGGAGGTCACCCCCCAGCCGTGCCGCAGTTTAAACAGCACTGGCCACGCCCCCTGGCTAACCCAATTGGTCAGCCAGGGGGTGTGACATAGTTGGAAGTCCTAATGACGTAGGCAGCATCCCTCCACCCACTGCCGGGTCACTGGGAGGTCCCAGATGCATGCCCGCAGTGCCACCCCCCCGAAGGGGAGTGGTCTTACCAACTTTTGGGAATCTAGTGAAAATCTTCCTATTTCCCCAGTCCCTTTAGAATTCAGATGATTTCTTGAATTAAGCTCTCTTCTGTTTTTAGGGTGTATGTCTTAGTTTCATTTCATTAAGTGTTTTTGTTGGTTTCAAAATGTATTTATATGATGCGTGGATTAATTTTATAAACACTTTTGTACATGGCCATGCAAGCTCCTGATGAAGAGTGGTTAAGAACTATTTTAAATAAATGAATTAATAAACAACCAAGAATGTATAATGAACCACCTGATTATACAGCCTTCACAATATGTCTCTGAATCCTTAGATATACCTTAAAGCCACTAGATAGATTTCAGTTAAGCATTGCATTTAATTATTCAAAGTATATAGAGAAAATGCCAATGAAAATGTCCTAAAGTAATGGTAAACTGATCTTGCAGTACTATAGCTGAACTAACACTTCCCTATGTATTTATGATCCATTCCACCCTTATAGAAGGTTTTCAAAAGCCTTGTTCTTTTTTTCTATTTCAAGCTAAAGTAATATTTATTTGCAAGACCCATTTCAGCTTTGAAAATCATTTTTGTGTGCTGGCTTGCACATAAATAAATCATGCACACATCACAGGCAGTAGACGATGGTTCTCTTCAACCCTATTCTTCATGACTTCAATGCTACCTATCTTGAATAGCAAAACATGCTAATGCCCAACTGAAGATGCCTAGCCATTTCAATACAAGCTGGCAAATGGATGTTCAGTGAGTTATTGTCTAAACAGCTTCTTCTGAACAGTTAAGTCTCACGTTGCCAATTGCTCTCTGCATAATGAGCTTTACTGGGATGACACTTCTTTCTTTGCATATTTCATGCTCACTAAAAAAATCTCTTTGATCCAATTCTAATGTGATCCTTCAGCTGCAGGGTTGTTTTTTGAGACTAGGTAATGGTCACATTATAAACATATGGATTAAATTTTAGTGAGTTTAACAAGAAAATTAGTCTTTGGAAAATAAACATGGAATTGGAATCTTAAAAATAAGAATTGTATGCAAACTGTATGAAAAATTTTGGGCAGGAGAGACATATGAAGGCCACCCTGAGTTCAGGAGGCCTCCCTAATTCAAGAAAAATAATAATCTCCAAATGGAAGTATAACAAGAAAGAAAAAGATAGCTTGGCCGACAGCGATTCTCATGCTGAATTTCATACCCCTGGGGCTTGAGGGACCATGCCCATGAAATTATTAATTTGAGATATATATTTTTAAACCCAGTAACACAAATGGGTAAGCATATTGTCATAGTTGAAAGTGTGTTACTCTAAGCACACTTCCTTGGAAATCACTCAGAATTTTGCAAGATTGGGGTATTGGGTGGAGGGGAGAGGACAATTACAATTACAAGCTAAACTTTAATTCCCAATTTAATAAGAAAATAGTGAACCATAGGAGAATATTGCAAAGCTGAATAGTCTCAAAAGTACCACAATCTTGGCTTCTGGCAAAGCTCTATGCTTAAACTGAATATAGCTCTGGATTCTATGGATGGCTGCTCTTACCTTACCATGGGCACATATACCCTGCCATGCCAAGGAGAACAGGCACGTATCGCAAGTTAATAAACTTGTGCCCATGAGTCAATAGTTTCTCTGTTGTGTTCCTCTTCACACAGAAATGCCTCTGGCCATTTTTCCTTTAATAGCGGACAATGCTGGCTTTATCTTTGGAGAGGCTATGTAGGAAAGTCTCACACTACATTGCCCCATGCCAGTTTCTTCTGTGAATTAAATGCAATCTAAAATTATGAGTATGAACTAAACGTAGTGCATGTGATGCTTTATAAAGCTGCTTTAAAGACACCGTTGTTCCAAACATTCTGCCCATCCTCTCTCGCTACAGCAGTGAAGTATCATATGCAAATGAAGCTTTGATATGAAACAGTTCTCTTGAGAGCTTGTAAAAAAAATTCCCCCATATAAAGAAAGTATGATGCCAATGCATTTATTAACTTCATCTAGCAATTTGCATATGTAGGCATGCTTTTCCGAGAAACTTCATTCACAGTTTATGTTGAATGCCCTCCACACCTCCATGAATCGACACTATAAATACAACAGAAAAGGCAGCAGCCGGATAATGCAGGCAGAGGAGCAATAAAGCAATGGCATCTGGCAGAACCAGGAATGAACATTGCACATTGGTTACTTAGCCACTGCCCAACCATACTGAAAAACAGAGATTTAAGGGCTCTGACTCAACATGTCACTTCTAAGGTAGCAGATTCCATGATGGGATGAGAAATCTGTGGCCATCCAAGTGTTGGACTACAACTGCCATAATTTCACTATTGGCCATACTGGCTGGATCTGATAAATCCAAGAAAATCTGGAGAGCCACTACTGCCCTCTGGATTGTATCACTAAAAGTTTCTGTCCCTACTGAAATACGTTTTGTTACTTGGCCCAGTTCTCCAGTCTGTTAAGGTTGGCACCAATACAGCTTCTTGCCAAGGGCACAAGGGACCCTAGGTATGCCTCTGTCTGGCAGCAGACTACCATTCTTCAAGCAGCATGGAGTCAAAAGTCACAAGGTCAGCCCTACTTGAAACACATTGCTTTTAGTCAATGCTTCAGGTTATGAAGGTGGAGATGGTGTGGTACAGATTATTTCATTCCAGAAAAAGATGCACCAGTTTCTCCTTTGAAAAATATTATATTCTTGCCATTTTGTGGACTCTCCATTGCGGCATTTATCAGTATTGACCCAAAGATGGTATTGCCATCTTTTTGACTCAGTTTGGAAATAAAAATGTGTGGTAACAAAACATTCATTTCTGGATTTGCAGGCATTACCCAGACATATTTTGCTTAGTATATGCACATCTCATTTATGAAAGGCCAGCCTTTTCCCTAAGGCACCCAGTACAATTCCAAATTCTATGCTTAAGCTTACAGCACCACCAGCTCTGGGATTAAGTATCAGAATTGAGGCTGCATGTGAAAGAGTGGATATTACCAATTGCTGACACTGCTCTGTTGGGAAAGGGGATGCAGCACAATTGAATACTCAATCATTTGAAAGAACCTTCCTATTAAATTGGCTTTTATGCATTTCTTTGCCAGCTAAACAGCAACACATTGGGCATTCGACTTTTCTCAGCTTGATACTGGTATTACTTTATACTTTATTCCCAGTGTTGTAAAGATATATTTATCAGTGTCCCAGAAAACATTCAAAAGAGAGAATGAAAGACTTTTGTTCACAATATCTAGAGCATCACGTGGAAAATTTGCTATAACAATGAAGAAAATTATTACTTGATCAGTTCAGTGTAGTGGAAATCAGAGATCTGAACTGCCAGATGAAACAGTCTAAAATTGAAAAATGTGAGCTGTGTTTAGTCTGTGTCTGGGACTTAAAAGACACTAGTTACATTGCCATCTTCACCAAAGAATTCCAATATGACTCGAAATAAATCATCTGGCTTCTTTTGGTAAAATCCTTATCTACTGAAGTCAATAGAATGCATTTCCTTTTCATTAAGGCTGCATCTCCAACCCAGTTCTAAAAAAAAAAAGGGAAAAATTTGGTAGTACATAATATACCGGTACATGCGTATTGCATATACCGTCATACCTCGGGTTGCGAACGCTGCGGGTTGCGCGTTTTCGGGTTTCAGACTGTGTTGAACCTGGAAGTACTGGAATGGGTTACTTCCGGGTTTCGGCGCTCGTGCATGCTCAGAAGCACTAAATCACACTTTGCGCATGCGCAAAAGTGCTGAATCATGTCACGCACGTGCGCAGATGCAGCGCTGCGGGTTGCGAACGTGCCTCTCACATGGATCACGTTTGCAACCTGAGTTTCCACTGTACATGTATATCATCTCAGTGCAACACAGATCTTAGTGGCTTCAGATCTTTGAGGGATATTATAATATGATATCAGTCCTTATCCAGCAGCCTACTCTCTGCAGAACTAAAAAAAAACCCTGATGCATAAAAACAGATATGAGGTGTCTGAGAGGAGGAGAAAAGTGGAAGAGCCAGCAGGATAAGTCTTTTCTTTCTTTCTTTCTTTCTTTCTTTCTTTCTTTCTTTCTTTCTTTCTTTCTTCAAATAGTAATGCAAGTGGTGAAGCAAGGACTTATACAGCAATGAGCTGTCGAGGCCTCTTCACTCACAAAGTGCCCCTCTTCACTTCCAAAACCAACTATATAAAGCTAGGAGTCAGGAATTTTATCTGTTCAATATGTAGATATTTGTAGGAAACTTGGTTAAAGGAAGCAGCTGAATAATTTCTGTATTATGAATCATGGGCTGTACTTGCTTCATAGAGCTATGGGTTAGTGGGAGAACAGGGATCCCCCAGATCCCTGAGTGCCAGAATTCCCACTCTAGATTCTTGGGTGCTGGGGTTTAATCAGAGCTGACGGGCTGAGTTTGTTTTATTGCCAGACAGAGGGGCAGAGGGAGATGCAAGCCCTGCCATTAACCTACAGTGGTACCTCGGGTTATAGACGCTTCAGGCTGCAGACTCCGCTAACTCAGAAATAATACCTCGGCTTAAGAACTTTGCTTCAGGATGAGAACAGAAATCGTGCGGCGGCGGCGGTGCGGCGGCAGCAGGAGGCCCCATTAGCTAAAATGGTACCTCAGGTTAAGAACGGACCTCCAGAACGAATTAAGTTCTTAACCTGAGGTACCACTGTATTTCAAAAGCCATCAACAAGTAACTGAGGGACAGGGAGGTTGTCTGGGCAACACAGAGCATGATGTCACACACACACACACATTGTCCTTTTACACAGGGTGAGGGGGGTGTTGACAAGGTATTCTGTGAACAAGGAGGAAGTGGGGAAAACTCCATGTAGCATAGGCTGGAGGAGGCTGAGTGCCATGTCTGAGGAGCAACGAGGGACACTTGGGGTTTAATGTTTTGCACCCCCTCCACAGAAGGCTTTAGGTGTAAATATGTT
Source organism: Podarcis gaigeae (assembly GCF_964106915.1). NCBI lineage: Eukaryota > Metazoa > Chordata > Lepidosauria > Squamata > Lacertidae > Podarcis > Podarcis gaigeae. The sequence continues at coordinate 53,217,505 of NC_139683.1, forward strand.
TAAAGTAAGCCATATTTCTTAGAGACAGTAGTCTCTGCTGTGACTTGATTTCCCAACACAACCCTGAGTAAGCGCCTGGAACCTCATGGAAGCTTGCTACTGCTTGGCAGAGATTTTGAGTGCTGTGTAACAATATTCATTAAGGAGTAGGTGATTGGCAGGGCTGGTTCTACCATTCGGCACAATGAGATGACTGCCTCAGGCGGCAATGTGGAGGTGGTGGCAGTTCTCTGGCTGTTCCTTCCAACACCCCTGGCTGTACACTTGTGCTGGAAGATACCATATGCTCTTTGTCCTGCACTAGCCTGCTGCCCTCAGGCGCAGTGCAGAATGCTTCCCTGGGCTCCTTTAGAAGGAATGGTGGGAAGGAAATCTAAATAATCTTGCTGCCAGTGTTAGGATTCAGTGTCCAGTCCGGCTGGTTTCTGTTTATGGAATGAGGGTGAAGATACCATCTTGTTCTTCACTTCAAAAAGCAAAATGCCTTGCACCAGCCCTAGTGATGAGTGGCAGCAGTACAGGGGTACCTCAGTTTAAGAACAGTTCGGTTTAAGAACGATTTGGTTTACAAACTCCGCAAAACCGGAAATAGTGTCTTGGTTTGAGAACTTTACCTCGGTCTAAGAACGGAATCTGAATGGTGGAAGGGCACCGGCGGTGGGAAGCCTCATTAGGGAAAGCGGGCCTTGGATTAAGAACGGTTTCGGTTTAAGAACCGACTTCCGGAATGGATTAAGTTCATAAACCGAGGTACCACTGTACTGCTTTTCAGCAGACCAAGCTGATGAATACTTTTCTGTCTATGTTGGTTGATAACTCACAAGGAAAAATTCACAAACACAGAGGATTAAATATTTACTTGTCCAATGGATAATGCCTTAATCCTGAATAAGAAGCTTTCTGAGGACACCTAGTAAAAATGTACTTTATCAAATACAGCAATTGATTTGTGTTCTAAAAATTGTCTATGAGATAACCTAGCACTTTCCTCAGTCAATAAGGGTCAAATATTTTTGTGTTATATTTTATAGTACAAAGAGCCAAGGCAATAAGATTTCTCTTTTCTGAGAGCTTAGTGTGAGTGCATTGTATCCAGCTAAGTCATTGTCATGGTAGACCTGACGAAATCAATGTACTGGAGTTAGTAACGTCCATTGATTCAGTAGATCTACTTTGAGTATGATGCAGTTGAATTCAATCCATTGTTTGCCAATGGCAGATGGAATGTTTATAGTATTTATTATTTCATAGATTTATATCTTGCTTTCTATTAGAATCTTCATAGCAGGTTTGTATGATCCCCTTACCTATACCATCTGTAGGTCAGCTAAGATGCGGGTGATTTAGGAAAAAAGTAGTAGCACATGACTAGAAAGTAGTGAGAATATTGCTAAGGGGGTTGGGCTTTTTAAACAAAATGGAACAAACAACCTTGGATAAATGGATGATGTGATAGTGATACCAGAAAGGTAAACATGCCCCCCATGTACAAAACTGGAGTTCAAAATGTTCAAGGAAGTATTTTGTTAAAATATTGCATGAAAATTCTTTGTATTTCCAAGTAAGTGTCTGGAAAATTAGACAAGTATCCTAATAAAATCAGTACTCCTTTACTACCATTGAGGAACTTTTAATTGCTTCTTCTGTCATTATGCATAAGTGTAATATAGCAGCAAATAGCCTAATTATTTAAAAACGAGTCAGAGAACATAAAAACGTTATAATGGCAGAGGATAACAAATGCAATTTCCAACCCATACACAGCATAAATGGAAAAAATGAGAATTTGAGGCTAATTAAGATCAGCATACATTGCTTTGAGGACCAAATCTACTAGATTTAAATTTTTATTACACAAAATTAAGACAATAATAACCAGTGTTAATGTTGCTTCTGAAAAATAATGGTATGACTGTGATATTTCTGGAATGTGATACATATTTGTATGATAAGGAAACAGTTTAAGCAGTAGGCTTTGACTATATTGTTCATTTGAGGAAGCCATAAAAATCTGTATTAAGGGGCTTGTATTGCTGGCAGATAGCCTCCTACTAAGGCTCATTGCTTCAGGACATAGACCTGTATTTCAAGGCTACAAAGGCTTGATGAGGACCTGTTGACAGCGGATGATGTGGAAAACTATTCCCAATAACACATGGATTTTGCCATGAAGACTGAAGTCATTTTATAGCAGAAAAATTGTTATGCAAATTGACTATCATGTTCGTTATGCAGGTGCAGGTGCAGAGATACAGTTATACAAAGTACTGTATTTCCACCCTGTTCCGCAGTGGAAAGAACCACCACAGAGGCTTGCATAAGATCAATAAAAGCAATAATAAATAAGACAATTCCTGCTTGCAGTCTGAAAGACACTGCACAAAAAGCACAACACATGCCTTGATCTATTCATTTAAAAAGTCAAATCAAGTTAGTATGAATAAAAAAAAGCCTGCTTGAAGAAACATTTAGGAGAAAAGACCCCCAAGAATTTTAAATACCTTCAAACTATAACTATATCTACCACTTCATTTTTTGACTGAAAGCACTGCAAAAATATTCTGCAACCTGCACTTCATCCTGCCTCCTGTACCCATATTTTTATCTTCATAAGAAAGCACTAACTTTACTGGAGTACACCTTGATATATGACTCTCTCTTTTTTTGGTACTACATCCTCCCCCCCCCATTATCTTCCACTTCCTTCTTTGCTACCAAGCATAAGAAGTCTATTTGTCTAAATGTAGCCTCAAGTGGTCAATGCTACTTCAGTCCTGCTTTTTAATAAAATTAAAACAAAATTCACATCACATTCCAAACATTCCACTTTTATCCTCACACTCTAACCCCATTGCCCCCCTGTTGCAAAAGCCCAAAGGATGCCATTTTTCAAAAGAGGGCCGAGACACTTAATCTCGGGTTTATGGGTTCAAACTCCACATTGGGCAAAAGACTCCTGCACTGTAGGGGGCTGGACTAGATGACCCTCATGGTCCCTTCTAACTCTACAATTCTATGAAACCTATGAGAAAGAACTACGGTATAGCCCATATACGAGGAGTGGAGAATCTCTTTTGGGACTCATTATCTCATGGGCAACCTATTTTTTTTTGGGGGGGGGGCACATTCCAGTACAGTGGAACCTTGATTCTCAAACTTAATCTGTTCCAGGAGTCTGTTCAACTCCCGAAACTTCGAAAACTAAGGTGCAGCTTCCGATTGGCTACAGGAGCTTCCTGCACTCAATTGGAAGCCATGGAAGCCACGTTGGACATTCGGCTTCTGAAAAATGTTCACAAACCGGAACACTTACTTTCGGGTTTGTGGTGTTCGGGATCCCATTTGTTCAGGAACCAAGCTGATTGAGAACAAAGGTATCACTGAAGTATGGTAGAACAACTGTTGTTGCTCTTACCAGTGTACAGTAAAAGCCAGAGGTTTCTACATACACCCACACCACAAAGATACATCTCTCTATCTAGCCTCATCCAAGAAGAGAAAAGGTATTGCCACAGTTCAAGGATATATCCCAGCCAGGCAAAAGTGCTGGAGGGCACAGAGCAGGACCATTGAAGAGTGTAGCCTGTGGATAAGAGGCCTTGGTTGGGATGATGTCTGGCCCATGGACCAGATATAGAGCTCTGCCATTCACTGCCAACTACCATCAACAGCATTAAGTCTCATTGAAAAGTCTACTGGTGAGGCAGAAGGCAAATGAATAAACATGAGCCAGGGAGCATGGTGTGCGTGCGACACACAACAGAGCCGACAATTTCAGTGACCAAAAACATGACTTTCCAGTTCTAGCATTTTCCAGCAGGTCCCAATCTAAGATTCAATATTAAAAGCAGTTAAAACTGACCTGATGGACTGACTTGCTTCTCAATATAATGTCTCCTTCGATAACAGGCTCAATGCCATAGCTCAGAGGTAAAGCACATACTTTGAATGCAATAGGTGACAGGTTCAATGCCTGGCATCTCCAGCTAAATGGATCACGTTGCAAATGATGCAAAATGCTTTCCCTGCAAGCTGATGACAAAGAGCTAGATGTAGAAATGGTATGTCCTATATTAGATAGTTGCCTGTGTTCCTTACCCTCACCTCCCAAGTCAAACTCCATCCCCATGTTCTACTTCTTTCTTAACAGTGGTGACCTGGTCCACACCCTCAAAGTTCAACTTTCATTATCACATGTATTCACTTTCCCTTCTTGTCTGCTTCGTCAGACATGGGATGGCCCCACACAGAGTCACTATTTTGTGAGAGAGGTTCAAGCACTTACTGAAAATTTAGCACTCTGTTACTCTGGTGCAACAAATCAACTTTTCTAAAAAAAAAGCAGACTTTTAGCAGTTAGGAGAGTCAGACATGCACTGAGAAGTGTGGGCTGAACAACTGATAAATAGGAAGGTTTATCAACACCACACAAGCAAATCAGGCTGAAAGCTCATTGCTGTATAACCAACCTATAAACAGATCAGAACTCCATGAAGCCCAGTTATGGCCTAAGCCATGGGTAGGCAAACTAAGGCCCGGGGGCCAGATCCGGCCCAATTGCCTTCTAAATCCAGCCCGCAGACGGTCTGGGAATCAGCGTGCTTTTACATGAGTAGAATGTGTGCTTTTATTTAAAATACATCTCTGGGTTATTTGTGGGGCATAGGAATTTGTTCATATTTTTTTCCAAAGCAAAGTCCAACCCCCCCCCCCAAGGTCTGAGGGACAGTGGACTGGCCCCCTGCTGAAAAAGTTTGCTGACCTCTGTCCTAAACTCTGCTTAAGCTTTATGCAAACAGATCTGGTTGTCTGAAGGAGTCCCTGGTCTACACATGCATTACTACCCTAATGAGGTAAAATATGCTAGTTCAGACTAGAGATTGTGCTTGTGTTTGTTTGTACCTTTTTTGAACACTGACCTACACAGACATCTTCCAGCAAGTAAAAAGCTAGCATACCAGGAGAAAGGTATCTTGGCACCTCTGTTTTAAATATCCAGGAGTTATTTATTTAGGAATACATTCATCACTGTGATACTCCGACCCCTCTTGAGACCTTGGACAACCCCTGCCAGTTAATAATTCTGACTTGGTAGCACCTCCACATGCAACCATCTCATTATGTTGTGTGTGTGATCAGGTGCGTAATTTAACCCACAGCAAGAACCTTGGGAACTGTAGTTTGTGAAGAGCACTGGGAATTTTAGCTCTCTGGGTGGTAAACCAGAATTTCCAACATCCCCCCGTGGGGAAAAATATGCTTTAAATTCATGGTACATATGAAGCTTTAGTATTGGAAGCCGCCCAGAATGGCTGGGGCAACTCAGATGGATGGGGTACAAATAATAATTTAGCAGCAGCAGCAGCAGCATCCCGCAGTAACATCCCTTCCCGGGACACTTGCTAAAACAAAAGCCAGTCAAATCTTCAGGCAAGGGAAAAAAGTTGCAACGGCATACAGCTCCCCGCAAGTTCGATGCCCAAAACTCTCCTGTCCCAGCTCCACGTGTCTGCTCCCCGACTTCCTGCAAGCGTCCCCCACCCGCGGCCGCCTGGCTACCTACGGGCATTTTGTAGTCTTCCCAACCCAGGCAAAAGCGCCGGTCCCTTCGGCGGGGCCACCTTTCCCTGCCCTCCCTGACTCGCCGTACCGTCGCTTCGGCAGAAGTCAAGTCCCAAGCCGAGCTAACTCTCTCTCAATCTAGAGAGAGACCTGGCGACCCCCAGCACATTTCGCGGTCTCCCCTAGGCTGGGCTCAAAGTGCGCGCCTCTCCGCCCGCTGCCCGGCAGGAGGATGGGGCGCGAGCAACGGGAGAAAAGGCAGGCCGGGCAAGTCGGAGGAAAAGCCTTTTGTGCCCCAGATGAAGAGCCGGGTAAGTAAAGTGAGGAGGAGGAAACTGCTGCGTGAAGTGAGCCTAGCGCCGGGAGAGAACAAACAAAAGGGGGGCGAATGTCCGCGGGGAGCAAGAAGGGAAGGCGAGTTGTGCACGGGGAGGGGGCGTCCGTGGACAGCGAATAGGCGGCCGAGAGGGAGAGCGCCGGCTTGGGCTCTGTACCCCTCAGCGGGGCGGGGGGGGGGCTGCTACTGCGTGCGCGCGCGGAGCTTCCTTGCATGTGGGCTGGCGGCGGCCTCGCTGCCCCCCTCGCGCCCCTGCGAAGACGGGGGGTGACGGAGGAGGAAGGAGGAGAGGAGGCGGCGGAAACTGCAACGCCAGGAGGAGGAGGAGGAAGCGGCGGCGGAGGCGACCGACGAGAAGGGAGCCTGGCGGAGGCGGAGCCGGCGCTCGAGCCCGGCCGGCCTGCACTCCGCGCAGCACGGCCGCCGCCGCCGCCGCTATCGGCAGCAGCAGCAGCACCACCAGCACCAGCCTCTCCCGGTGAGTAAACATGGCCTGCCCCCCTCCTCCCGTGTATGCTTCGCAAGGGGACTCGAGGCCTCGGTGGAGATTGGGCAGCCAGGCCCGGAGTTGCGAGGGGAGCTGCGGCCTCCGCGGAGCAGTGGCCTGGCGCGGCCCCGCCGGCTCGCCCTGCCCAGCCCCGCGCTCGCCTTTTGTTCCGGCTGGCGCAGCCGGGGCCTGGAGAGAGAGAGGGACGGGGAGAGAGGGTGCGCCGCGGCCTGCAGTGGGGCCGGGAGGTGGGGAGGCAGCAGCGTGGGAGCCTCGCGCAGGCACCCTCCTCCTCCTCCGCCTCGGCCGGGTGTTGTCATATGGAAACCTCCTAGGAAATGCCCGAAGAACGGGGCGGCGTTTGCTCCAGGGCCGCAAGGAGCGTGGGCATCCTGTGCCATTCCCCGATCCTAAACAACGAGCAGCTCTGTACCCGGATCACTTGCCTTTCTGTACTTCAGCTAAGAGACCCTGGTCGTAAACTTTTTTAAAAACAGCGTTACGCCCCTAAGCGGTGTTTTGTTTGTTTGTTTAGTCTTTGCAAACCAGGATCCTAAATTCCTCCCCCTCCACGCACACTGCCCAGCTTCAGACGTTTTTTGGCTTTCTCCCGTGTAGTTTTTTGACTTTCCTTTCAGCTGCAGTAACAACAAGCTGGGAGAAAGGGGGAGGGGAGACTGAGATTGACAGTGGGAAGACCCTAAGAGCTCTCCTTTTTATAACCTGTGGGACCCATACCCTTTTCTTCTTTCTGTCATCAGAAACAGTGAAGTTTGCAGAGAATTGTTTCTGTTTTGAGGTAGGCCTCTTGAGTTTCGCAACCAAGCTGAGTACAATGATTTTCTCTCTCTCTCTCTCTCTCTCTCTCTCTCTCTCTCTCTCGTAGCCACTCATTAAAAGAGCACATCACTGCATCCTCCACCTCCATCTTGAAAAGTGTCTCTGGCTTTTTGAGTACTAGACAGTAGCTGTCATAAGGGTCCCAAAGTGTAAAAGATTAAAAGCAGTTACGAACTTCAGTTTGTATAGGAGTATGCAAGCTTTCCAGTTTCACAGAGCTGTTTGGGCAGTAGTAAAAATATTATTATTATTTAAGCATTTTTGAAAACAACGGTGACGTACTTTGTATTTCAACTTTTGCTAAACTTATTTTATCATATGGTTTGCTTTCCTGTCAGTTGTAGTAATATATACCATGCATCAAGGTGCACAGAATGACAAAGTTCTGATAAAGGAGAAATGGACCATTAATCAAAATGGGACAAATTCAGCTGAAGTCAAGGACACTTGCTTCCAAGTCAGGTGTTTAGGATTGGTACCTTTGATTCCAGATAGAGTACTAGCCAATCAAGATTAATCTCTGTATTCTGAAAAAGTATTACTATAATCTCACCATGTTGACACAAGTAAAATATGAATCCAACTTGAATTTCAATAAAATAATGACTTTTATTTGAAAATGTGAACTTATTGAATTGAGATCTTATGTAAAGTAACCACCGTGAGATCTTGGGATGAAAGGTGGCATATAAATCTAATAAATAAAATAAATAATAAAATTTGTAAAAAATAAAATAAAAGAGGACAGTTCTGTATTATCGAATAGTCCTTAGTTGGTCTACAATTTAAACAAAGGTCAGTGATAGTTTTGTTCTTCACCCTACCTCTCCTTTCTCAGCACAATGGCCTAATTTATCAGTAGGGTGGAGTAAATCTGTTTAAGATTCTGTGCTTTTACTATGTGCTATGAAGGAGTTTTGGGATATGGATCTCCTGACACAGACTTTGATTATTCTGAGCTTTGATCCCTTTAGCAGAGAAGCAGCCTACAAAGAACTCTTCGTACATAAAATCTGATTTTGTTCTTGGTGCTGTAGCAGCACAAGCCCAGACCAATGCTAATAAAGCATCATTCTATCCTGTTTCTACAGTGAGAACAGCAGATGGGGAGGAAGCCTTTGTTGCAAGATGACCTGTCTGTTTGCCTTCCTTGTGCTGTTTAAAATGAGGTGCATATGTAATATAGCACTGGAGCGAAGAGCTGTACAGCCTAAAACTGAACACTAATCACACAAATAAAGGCTCAATAAATGGTGGAGCAATTTCACACATGGGGAAGGTATCATGTACGTGAGTGTTCACGAGATTTCCCTACCCCACTTATTTAAAATGCTATGTTAAATGCTTCTGCTGCTGTGGTACAGTGTTGAGGGCTCAGTCTCTTTATACAAAAGAAACAAGCAAACCTCAAAACAAACCAAGGGAATTTGTCACTTGCAACCAGTGGTAGCATGGGTGCCAATGATGTTTGCACAAGCGCACAGTCTATAGGACACTCCAGGAAGTAATGAAGGAGTAAATCTGAGAGAAATTACATTTTTTCTGGTGATTAAATATAGCAGTTTTGTTATTTTGCAAAAAATGTGTATCTAGTGTATGATTATTGCATAAAGTTGCAATTATATTAAACATCCTTGAGCTTCTCTATATACAGCTCTACTGATTTAAAGAGAACCTTTATTCCACTACTTATATTTACAGTGGTACCTCGGGTTACATACGCTTCAGGTTACATACGCTTCAGGTTACAGACTCCGCTAACCCAGAAATATTACCTCGGGTTAAGAACTTTCATTCAGGATGAGAAGAGAAATTGTGCTCCGGCTGCATGGCAGCGGCAGGAGGCCCCATTAGCTAAAGTGGTGCTTCAGGTTAAGAACAGTTTCAGGTTAAGTACGGACCCCCGGAACAAATTAAGTACTGTACTTAACCTGAGGTACCACTGTACAAACATTGCATTCCCTCCCTCCCTCAGAGTTACTGCATGTAGTAAAAATGGAATGCTATCCTATATATAATTTCTCATGCTCTGTCATGGTCTAGTCTGCCATATGAATTGCTTTTTCTTTATATAATCAACCTTCATAATTTTCTTCGCTAAATTTTTCCTGTTGAATCTTGCAGTTCAGTAACATAGGACACTTGTTGACTTCTTCCAATTGCAAGTATAGAGATAGAAAGCACCCAACATATTGGCAAACCTAATCAAACTTCAAAGAGTAAGGTATACTCAGATATACCAAATACCTTTTTTTGGAAGAGCTAAAGTTTTATGCTTTTGTAGCTGAAGATAATTGGAAGGATATGATTGCATATATATTGATTACAAAGTCCATATTAAGGCAATAGTTTTTGAAGCTCACCAAAATGCCATAAAGTTGTGTGCAAGCTTTTGATTTCTGGAGAACTATTCATCAAGCTAGATGTTAAAACTGCAAGGGGTGAAGGGGACAGGAGGGGCTGATGGTGTTAGTTAAGCTATCCATGTCTACATCTGGCAAGTTTTAAGGCGGAGCATGAGAGGAACTAGCAGACATTCAAATGATTTGCATTCAGGTTTCATGTTGCACTGTGGTCGCCTGAGAAGAAAATGCATGCATAACGACCAAGACACCATTCTCTGCAAATATAACAACCATCTGTAATTCAGTTCTGCTTCCATTCTTTGGTGAAACATACAGGTTCTTTTGGTTATAGGGTTGATGAATAAGGAGAAATGAGGTAATTTTTATATAAACAGAGGGAGATATTAATTTTAGGTGTGCTAGATAATAAAAGTACATAGAATCCAAATTGGTTATTTTTATCCATCATGCACCTTCAGATAATAAAGTCCCAGCTTTAGGTGGCATTTGATCTCCTTGTGGTTAGGAAATCCTGCTTTTGTAAAGTTAAATTAGGTATTTCTCAAGTTTATTGAGTTAGTAGTATGCTTTGATTGTGTTCTCAAAGCTACCAGCATGAGTTTGACCAAACTGTGGGAGGCAGTGGAAGACAGGAGTGCCTGGTGTGCTCTGGTCCATGGGGTGACGAAGAGTTGGACACGACTAAACAACAACAAATGCTTTGATTATATTCTTTCAGTTAAATATGAGACTGCCTATTGGTAAATTTGGACTTGGGAATTCTATCTTCCCCATTTCCATTCAGGAAACCAGAAAATTCAGGATTCACTGTACAGTGGACCCTCCGGATGCGAACTTAATTCAGTCCAGGGGTCCATCCGCAACCTGAAAACTCCGTATCCGGAGGTGCCGCTTCTGCGCACATGCACAGCACAGTGCTTCTGTGTATGCACACACTGCGAAACCCAGAAGTATACACTTCCAGGTTTGCTGCATTCAAACCCGAAGTTTATGTATTCAGAAGGATACGTAAGTAGAGGTACGACTGTATAGTATTAATTTTTTTGAGTCTGATCATATGTATGTCTTACTGACTTTAGTCAGACTTATCAGTTACGTGAGCACAGGATTGCCTCTTTGGTTGTAATCTGTAAAAGTGTGGCATAACAGAACAGTTTTGTCACACTAACCGGCGAGTAATGTACATTGAATACAGTGGGACTTAAATCTGAGGATGTATGCTACTTAATTGCACTCTAAAGAAGTAATGTTGTGTAAGCAAAACTATTGTCAGAACACAGAAATTAAATAACCAGCATTGTATGGCTTTTGATGGCACTTCAGGAAAATTCTGTGTCTGGAGGAAGCGTTCGTAGATGGATTTGGTTTGTTCTCTACACACTTCAATTGAAGTACATAATGCATAACATGTGTAATTGCATCAAGTTGTAAAGATACATGACATTAGCCACATTTTTCTTTAAAGTAAGTGACTTCAGGTGACAAGATATGTGTGCCTCTTTTTAACAAAGCATAATGATGCTATCAGAAGAAGTCTCATTGAGATCTTGCAATGGAATATTCATTAACTGTGTTTAAATAAGGCAGCAATGTCATTGACAAAATGTATGCCTCTGATCTTCCAACAGGTAAATGTTATGATGTTGGGCATGTTTTATTTCTTTCAAGTATCAAGAGGAACATTCTAGTTAAAACATTTCATGGATAAAAAGTTGTATGATAACAGATACAGGCTATTTTAAGCCTATAGAGCCCTGTTCAGCAAATACATTACACAGTGGCCATACTTTTGAACTGAGCAAGCATAGGAGAGCCAGCCCACCAACAGTAGATACACCTGCTGATTTGCTCCTGCATAAACTATGACATAAGCAAAAATTCTTTAATTCCTCTTTCTCTAGTGAACAGTAAAAGTGGCTTTGGTAGAGCTTCTGTTACTTTTAATGAGAGGTCATCAAAGAATCCTTTGCCATCATGTTAGAAGGAGCAGCTGAGGTGTACTATGAGGGGAGGTTTCTACCAAAATCATAGCTACCCTGGTAAAATGAAGCTAACAAGTCCTGTGACAGAGGGCCGGTTCGTACATGTATGTATATCACTTGATTCTTCATTGTATAATTACTTAATAGGTAAAGGTAAAAGGTAAAGGACCCCTGGACAGTTAAGTCCAGTCAAAGGCGACTATGGGGTTGCAGCACTCATCTGGTTTTCAGGCCGAGAGAGCCGGTGTTTGTCCACAGACAGCTTTCCAGGTCATGTGGCCAGCATGACTAAACCACTTCTGGTGCAACAGAACACTGACGGAAGCCAGAGCACACGGAAACATCGTTTACCTTCCCGCCGCAGTGGTACCTATTTATCTACTTGCACTGGTGTCTCTACCAAATTCTGAGGTGACATGAAAGTTTTATCTCTGGTGCTTGATATATGATAGCACATTAGTCACCAGATGCTGAATTATCTGGTAATTAACATACATGTGTGAACTGGCTTGTCTCAGCTTTGTGGGAGAAAAATCAAAGTATGCTATACTTTTGTTGTTTTGATTCTCCAATCAGTAGAAGCTGTAAGAATCAAGAAATAGCAGGAACTATTCCTCTCTAAATTTGTGCTTTTACACTTCTGTTGCTCTAATGGGTTAGAGAATTCAAAAAATAATACATAGGTTTTATTGCTGCAGAAATCACTGAATTTTTTTTTTTGCCTCATAAAATGCAAATGTGTTTACATTTACTGGGAGAAAAAACATTTTGCTTAATCCCAGTGTTCTGGAAAATTTATAGTAAGTTTTTTAAATATTCCATTTTGGCAAGGTGCCTGAGTCTGCAGCTCTAGGTTTTCTTAGACTCATCTCAATCCAGTGCTAGGCCCAGTTTTGGGACCAAGACAGCTTTGGTCTCCCTGGTGATTTATACTGGGAACTGTACAGGATAAATGCATTTTGTTAGTTCCGTTGGACATTTTGGCATGCCATCAAGCATAGTATTCTGAACTGGATATCTGGGATGGGTCTTGGTGGCATGGTGTTACGGTGGTTCCAGTCCTTCCTGGAGCACCAGTTTTAGAAGCTAGTGGGAGATCTATTTGATGCCACAGCCTATGGTGCCCTTTCGAGTTTTAGCTTGTTCCCATGCTATTTAACATCTGGGACAGATAAGCAGAAGTTTGGTGTCATCCAATATGTGGATGGCACAACCAACTGTTTTCTCCTTTCCCTCTCATTTTAAGGAAGCTGTTTAGGTCCTGAATTGTTATCTGGAGGCAGCAATGGATTGAATAAGGGCAAATGTATTGAATCTTAATCCAGGCAGAGATGCTTATGGTCAGTCATATTGATCCAGGAATTGGGATTCAACTGTGGTTGGCACACCTATTGAAAACTCAGGTCATAGCTTGGGAGTTCTTATGGACACCCTGGATGCTAAGTTCTCATCTGTGGCCAGAAGTGCCTTTGCCCAGCTGAGATGATGCATCAATGTCTGTTGCTGTGGAATTCAGATCTGGCCATGGTGACCCATTCCATAATTGCATCACATCTGAATTACTGTAATGCACTCTCCATAGGACTTTCTTTGCCAAGTGCTCAGAAACAACTAGTTCAGAATGCAGTAGCTTGGTCATCAATAAAGGCTGCAAAGAGGGTGTTCCTAACTCCCTTCCTGAAACAGCTGACTTTCGAGTCATCTGGCCCAAAAATGGCAACTAGGCATTCCATTTTGGCAATTGTAACTCAGGTTTAAGGAGTCATTTGGCGCCTAGCTTATATATCAGAGTTTCTAACACTGAGATGTTTTAAATAAAACTAATTTGCCTCCCCGAATAGTTGATTAATTTGAATCAACCTCAGAATTCAGCCCCCAGGTCCCAGGCACTCTGTTTATCAAAAGACTTCCTTCAACATTCCCACTCATGCTTTCAGGTACCTACAAATGCAAATGGGCACATTTTGTTGTTGTTGTTTAGTCGTTTAGTCGTGTCCGACTCTTCGTGACCCCATGGACCAGAGCACGCCAGGCACTCCTGTCTTCCACTGCCTCCCACAGTTTGGTCAGACTCATGCTGGTAGCTTTGAGAACACTGTCCAACCATCTCGTCCTCTGTCCTCCCTGTCTCCTTGTGCCCTCAATCTTTCCCAGCATCCGGGTCTTTTCCAGGGAGTCTTCTCTTCTCATGAGGTGGCCAAAGTATTGGAGCCTCAGCTTCATGATCTGTCCTTCCAGTGAGCACTCAGGGCTGATTTCCTTAAGAATGGAGAGGTTTGATCTTCTTGCAGTCCATGGGACTCTCAAGAGTCTCCTCCAATACCATAATTCAAAAGCATCAATTCTTTAGCGACCAGCCTTCTTTATGGTCCAGCTCTCATTTCCATATATCACTACTGGGAAAACCATAGCTTTAACTATATGGACCTTTGTTGGCAAGGTGATGACTCTGCTTTTTAAGATGCTACCTAGGTTTGTCATTGCTTTTCTCCCAAGGAGCAGGTATCTTTTAATTTCGTGACTGCTGTCACTATCTGCAGTGATCATGGAGCCCAAAAAAGTAAAATCTCTCACTGCCTCCATTTCTTCCCCTTCTCAGTGAAACATCTTCAGATCAACATATGTAGGACAAAGCTGTGTATTTATTAGAGCACATTTACTAAATGTGGTGCACTTGTTTCTTTGCACACATTTGCCTCCCCTTTTGTGTTCATCATTGCGGCAGCTAGAGGAGTAAAGTCTGACATTTGGTAGTAGACTTCATTGTCCGTATTGAACTGACCACATGATCCCACCATTTAACAGCCACAAGTTCAGTTAGGAACATGTCAGTAGCAATCTTCCCCAACCTGATTCCCTCCACTCCCGTCAGTTTCATTACCATATGGCTGTTCTAGCTAGGACAGAGGAATTGTAGTCCAAAACATTGGTAGGGCACCAGGCTGGTCAAGGCTGGGCAATTTCTCAATTTATTGAGAAAGTACTTATGAAATAGCCTCCCTTTTTAGAACTAAAACCTTTATATCTACACAAGATTTCTTTACACATGCTATTTATCCATTAATATACTTCATTATTTTGTTCTAGTCAAGCTTATTGTATATTGTAGAGTAGATCGCTATGAAATGTGTTCAGTGGGGCTTACTCCTTATCAAGTGCTTAGAATTATAGCTATAGGTAAATGAAGGTCAGAAAACTATAAGAAATGACCTCACAATTGAGAGCATTAGTGTAGTGTATTCCCAGTGACTCATCTCTATCAGAAGGTGTTTCCCCCCCTGCAACCATCACAGCCCAACATACAGACAGCTTGAAGGTTATACAGGTATTAAATATTCAGAACAGGGGCTTTATAGTAAATACGTCTGATTCAGATGGTTGAAGAGACAAAGTTTGATGCTGCAAATTGATTTGGTATAGGATCCAATTATACAGCATCCCAATGAAATTGATTGTGCATGCAGAGTCACAGGGAATTTTTGGCTTGTGTTAGTTGGCTGTAGAATGAAATCTTTTGGCCAAATCTGCCATCTATCTCAGCTGTAATGTCACTCTTATAGATCCTTGCAAGCATTTATAGTAGCAAAACTTCTCTCAGACATTACAAAATCAAAAGGGAATTTCTTTTTTTAATATCTGCTAGCTGAAGACAGCAAAATATAAAAATGTGACATTGAAACCTTTGTCTGTTCTCATTTGGAGGGTGATTAACTATTCATGCAATTGTGCTGACATTGTGTTCTCATCTCTTGCATTGTTCTCCCCCTTTTTTAAAAAAGACAAAAAGTTGCAAGATTTTATTTATATAGATCTCACACACTGTCAGCTCCTTCCGTGCTGCATAACTCAGGGAGCTTAAGAGTAGCATGCTCATTACTCTGGAGAAATTTGCTTTGCAAGGATCTGTATTTGGTATATGATTCAAAACTTGCTTAAGAGTTACTATTTAGAGTTGGAGCAATGGACCAGGCAGTTGCTAACATGCACTTCTTTATGTTAACTATTTTGTAGGACTTTGGGTTCAGCCCTTGATAGCATGAGCATAAATGTGCTATTTTCATATTTATTTATTTTACAAATTTATAAACTGCTTCAAAGCTATGTACAGCAAGATAAAAATAATATAAAATAATTACACAAATATAAATTATTAAAACCATATTGACAAACTCTGACCATAATAAAACCATTCCTACAGATACACAGTTAATATTTCATAAATGGCTGGGTCATGCCATAGGGAAAGCCTTCTTAAAAACAGTCAGTAGGCACCTAAGGATCACAGTGCTGGATGCCCGTTTAATTTTAGATGGTAATTGTTCCCAGACGGCTGCAGCTGCAGCATTAAATTCCTGTTTCTAATACAAACTAAGCTCATGTCTGGGGCATGTGAAAATCTCAGTCGTGCCCCATTTGAGGAGCACAGTTTCCAGCCAGGGATATATGGGTTGAGGCATTTTCTTAGGTAACTTGGTCCCAAATATGCAATTATTTATAAAGTAGACAGATTTAATGTAGGATTATAAGCATGTTTATTCCACTGAGTTCTGTAGGACTTCGTCCTGAATAACTGGAAATGACTACTTTCCCTGTGTGAACCTACTTGGACCCTAAGATCAACATCCAAGCCCTTTTCTCTGAGCTTCCTCTGAGAGCTGTTTGGAGTTTGGCAATAAGAGAATGGGCCTTCTCTCTGGTAGCCCCGCAGTTGTGGCATGCCCTCTCCAGGGAGTTTCCTGGTACTGAAAGTTGTCTGCATTGGAAGGGGTTGGACTGGATGACTTGTGGTCCCTTCCAGTTCTACATTTTTATGATTGTATTAGTAATATTAAGTTATATCAACAGAAGAAATAATTCATTTTTTATAGATATATACTATATGGAAATTGATGCAAATATACACAGAAATATATTCACTATTGTTCGAAGGTGTCAGTGGAGCCTGTTTCCTTGCTGCATATGTATCTGACACAGGATTTTTAATTTCCACATCCGAAGCATGTCAGATCAGGAACATTATTTGACATAATTGAATAGAAAAGTAATATTTATAAGCCCGTTTTTATAAACAGTTCAGAAGTATTTGCAGATTAGTGGCAGTATAAGAGCAATTTTGATGTTATGGTACATCATTTTGATTTTAAATGTATTCACTTGTAATATGATTGATAATACCAGTGTTATGACTTAGTTTACCTGTTGCTAAGCACTAATTATTACATAAGCATCACTTATAACAGTTGGGTTATCTTGATGTTGTAATGTTGTAAGGATAGGAATCTTCTGTTCTGTTCTTCAGATTCTACTTTGCAGACCTTGGAAGGAAACTGCTGTAGTGGTAACAATGTGAACATCACATTGTAGCTATTTAACATAGATGGACCAACTTCTTTTTTTATTCATCAAAAGTACAGTGGTACCTCAGGTTAAGTACTTAGTTCGTTCTGGAGGTCCATTCTTAACCTGAAACTGTTCTTAACCTGAAGCACCACTTTAGCTAATGGGGCCTCCCGCTGCTGCTGCGCCGCTGGAGCACAATTTCTGTTCTTATCCTGAAGCAAAGTTCTTAACCTGAGGTACTATTTCTGCGTTAGTGGAGTCTGTAACCTGAAGCGTATGTAACCTGAAGCGTATGTAACCCGAGGTACCACTGTATTCTATGCCTTTAAAAGCTTCCTGAACAGGGAATAATATAATGCTTACATTTCCCTCATTATATGTAAGCCAGATACACCTGCCAAACCTTTGCAGAATTTGCTACAACTTGCTAAAATGTATTACCGGTTCTAGATTATTGCACCTGAGTTTCTTATCCTTTTTTCATTTTATATTGATGCCATTGAAATTGTGTTCTCTAAACACCAGTGTGCCCTCAAAAATAATTTCTCAAAAAGTAAATTGCATACTTTATGAGAACCATTTAATGATTGCAAAACAGATGTGTCATTGTTTACATACGACATGCACAACAGACCACCTCATCTGATATTGTCCCACTAGCAGTTTGAAAGTGGGTTAGAAGCCTATAGTTAAAACACAAATAACAGGCTTTGATGCCAGGTAGGACATTTTGTAGCACTGGTGCATATCACTTTTTCTGATCTGAAATCATGGAAGATTTCCATATATTTGTTCCCAATGTGTGAACCTACAGAATACTCAGTAGTATCATATCTATTGAAAATGGCTCAAAATAGTTTTTAAAAGTAGAAAATGTGTTGGTATCAAAAAATGAGAAAAGTTTTAAAAGCAACTGGGTATTTTGTAATGTCAGAATGTGGAAAGCTGGCAACAGTGTACAGCGGTGATAGAACATGGAAGTTACAATTCATGTTTAGTATCATTTTTTTAAAAAAGAGGATACTATATAAAAATGGAGATGTACCTTTTAGCAAGTTGTCTATTTACCTTTACCCTTCTATTTTGTTAAGCTGGTAAAACTTGACTTTCCACCATTTGCTGGAATTTGCTCTGTTTTGGCATTTACCTTTTAAAACCTGACACTCTGTCAAAGACGATTAAGTTAAAGTAGGACTTTTCCATAATTAGGTGAAGAAAGCATGGTGCTTTACTGGTACAAGTGTCCTTACTGCTTCTGTATACGTTTCAAATCTATAACCCGAATTAGATGTTACAGACAAGGTCAAATGCAAATTTGGACATATACCGTGCCTGAGGCTGTGGGGAAGCAATGTGGGAAAGCTTTAGAGCATGAACCTGGTGGGCCTTTTTGGAGCCTGTATTTTTGAGACACTGGACTTACATTTGGCTTTTTAAGAAGGCGCTGTCTACAACCTTCACTCTAGCACGAGAATAAATATATTCTGCTGTCATTTTGTGTACAAGC
The DNA here is from genome assembly GCF_964106915.1 of Podarcis gaigeae. Lineage (NCBI taxonomy): Eukaryota > Metazoa > Chordata > Lepidosauria > Squamata > Lacertidae > Podarcis > Podarcis gaigeae. Next base: position 53,235,926 of record NC_139683.1, read on the forward strand.
TGTTCGACTCTTTAATGATACAAAAATGTTTCATACATGAGAGGCTTTGTTGTGTTTCTGTCACACTTGTGCCAATTTGCAAAAGTGAATATTGCAGCAGGTTTTATAAAAGGTTGTAAGAGTTATTAGCTGTGCTGACAGCACTTTTGTTGATAGGCAGATTTTCTAATTCAACCTTCATGTTTCTGAAGTTTGATGTGTCTGAATGTATCAGTATGTTAAATAAGGCATGGAGATGTTTGAAGGCGGAAAGGAAAGTTTTCAGATCTTAAGAAAAGAGATGGAAGAGCATTTATTCCCCCCCCTCAATATTTTACAGTTACTTCTGATTTCTTCCTTCTTAACGTCTCATGATTTAATTACTATTAAATAAAAGTATTTAGGATATAAATTGTATGTTATTTGTAAATCACATTGGGGCAATCCAGATCAGACCTTTATTTTTCCTTTGAGTTCAGGGAAATCCAGTAAATGGCTAAAGAGTATCCAACCTTAAAGGGCATCAGATATCTTTTTGTTTTACTTTTAGAACAGAAAGTTTAGCTCAGATAATGGAAGAGTAGGAAAAAGCACTATGGTAGTTATGCCACTTCTGCAGAAGGCCTGAATGACTTGCACCCTGTGCACCCCCCATTTGCAGGAGAGGAGGTTGCATGCAAAAGGAAGAGGAACTGAGAATATGCTGGCCGATAACTGGTTTTCCACATCATGATATATCACCAGCTAAATATCACAATATCTTGATATATCACGATATATGTATCTGCTGTTGTCGTGGGCCTTCGCAGGCCTTGTGACAAAGGTGCCCTTTCCATTCCATGATGGCGGAGGAGGTGCAGAGGGTCCTACTGTACCTCCCTGTAGCATCACCGTGCTTCCCTGCAGCAGCAGAGGGCCTTGATGGAGCTCCCTGTGGCAGTGGAGAGCTTTAAAATTTAAGGAAGTAGTAGATTTAATAAAAAATATTAAATAAACTTCCTTCTGCTTCCCCACTCAGAGATCTACCATATTTTTCCATGTATAAGTCTAGGTTTGTTTCCTAAAAATAATGTCAAAAATTACGGGGCATCTTATACATGGATACATCTTCCCCCATTTTCTTAAATCTGAGTGTGTGTCCCCCAAATACATAGGGGTGTCTTATAGAAAGAGTAGACATGCATTTGCTTGCACTGCTTACCAAAAAACACTTTCCCCATCATTCTCACATAGTGCCCGACCTCCCATTTCAGCATAAATCTTCCCTCCATTCCCCACCCACACCGAAGGCCCCCCTGAAAGCCCTCATTCTACCAATCTCTCCCTTTTTATCACAGGGAGGGCAAGCAAGTAAAAATATAGTTTCCTTTATACAATAAAAACCCTTTTTGATAGGGAGGAAAGCTGTTTAGGGAGAACCAACAACATAAACACCACAATAAAATAAAATAAACTCTTCCCCCTCTTTTTTTCATTGATGGGGAAAAGAAAGAATTGCTTTCCAGTTCTTTGCTTGCATTCTTTGTTTACTGTCTAGCCATGGGGGGTAGGGGGTGTTCCTCTGCATAATTAGCTGAGCCCTAAGTGGAAAGATACCGGTGAGGCATATTGCCTTGTTGAAACACTTTATCACGATGTTATTTCAATACAGGTATTCAACGATATGGTGATTTATTGGGCAGCCCTATTTACATGTAGGCAAAATGATTGTGACAGTAGTTCTTGGCTTGGAGAATAAATTTGTTAATAATCTACAAATGAGGTTTCTGAGTATGAACAGTGACACATCTGCAATGACCTGCTACAATGATGGGAGTCCCAGATTAGCTCTATTGATGTGCCAGCCTTGCTACTGCTTTGGCGTTCTCCATAGGAAAAGCTGGAGTGTTAAGTCTCTGCTTCAGCAACCAATTGTGTTTTGACATTACATTTAAATTCACAGACCACTGACAAATCACATTAATGACTGTTAATCTGCCTCAAGAGGCTGATCCACCATAGACATGAGAACTTACGTGTATATTATACAGCATTTTCAATATTAAAACAGAGATAAAGCATAACACAAAAAGTTCTAAAAAGCCTGAGCCAAATACAAAGGGCTGATTCATTGCTGCTGTAATATTGAACCATGGTGTAGCATTACATCTAAACTGGGTGTACTTGCTTTTAATGAAGTCTGATAATGATACAAAGCATAAAATTTAGGACTGCTGCTAAAACTTCCTTGAAATTTGTAATTGTTGCAAATTTCCTCAGAATTATTGTAGAGAAGATAAACAGGAAGCAATGATGAATTTCACTGTAGGGAATTACTCCAGTTGATCAGTATTACTTAATAATTAGAGAGTTGTTTTCAGTTGAACTCTGTTATCTTTAGGCATATTTTTATTTGTTTACCTGTAGAAGGTCAGTGGGACCTGAACATTCTCAAGGTTAAATACAAAGTCAGTGGCTGACTGTTGCAAGGCTAGAGACAAATCCAATTAAAATAAGTGAGAGTCTTCTCAGTGAAATCAGTAGCTTTAGGTCAGAGCTGTAATTGATTAAATGACATTTATCTTTGCACAGACAATCTGGTACTTTGCAGCATACACAAGGTTATTCTGCCGCACACTAATTGTGAGAATGTCCTAATCCAGAATACTTGCTCTTGAATCCTTTTAGAGCTATTAAGGAAGTAAGATAAGTGTTGTGTAATTATTCTATATGAAGTAGTTTGCAGATCACACTATAAGTGCTGTAGAAATCAATTTAGTCATATTTTCTGAATCTTTTACATTAAATAAATTGGCTGCCTGGAGATAAAGACTAATATCCCAAAACAGCAGTAGATCTCCCCCCCCCCCAAAAAATATTTAAATCTCAAATACAGTGTAAGATGTAGAAGATTTGACACGACAATTTGGAGTCCATTACACTTTTTCAGCTTCTATGATTGCTCCACAAGTACTGGAAATTTACTTAGGCTGCAATTGAAAGCACACTTATTAGTGAGTATTCCCTCTTGAACAGACCTTTACTTTCTTCTGAATAAAGTTTCCTAGGGTTTCACTGATAGTATGTTGCAGTAAGAAATGTTTGTGTGTCAGATATTTTATTTAGAATTTAATGTTTCTAATTTCAAATGCTTTAAAGCAAAACATGAAAATAGGTATAATAAACAGTAAAAGCTACTTTATCAGTACAACTAAAAAATAAAATAAAAGCTATACTGAAAATATGTAAGAATAAAATGTTAGTTTGAAGGACTATTAATGCAAAGGCTAAATTAACCACAGTGTTGGTGCGATTTTGTAAAAGTTCAACAAAAACTGAAGGTTATTAGAAACGACAAATTAAAATGAAATGTTTAGATACAAAGTTTTCTTTTATAAAGGGCATTGGTTTTACTTTTCTAGAATATCAGATGTTGCAGTCTTTCCACTAATAAAAACTTGCTCAGTGGGAAGCTATTATTGTGTACTTTCCAGAATAGTGTTATTAGATACTGTCAAATGGGTATCTAAGCAATAAATGTGTTAATCTGGTATCAAATGTTGTTGTTTAGAGTTCTAGTCTTGCTGGAAAATCTGGAAGCTGAACACTAAAGCTGCATGCAAAAATGCTGTCCTAAGTGTATAGTTAAGATATTTCAGACAAAAATGCATAAGAAGAAATCCTAGATTGTTGTCTATTCATCATGCATAATCCTTCTCATAATGACTCTGAAAAATTAATACTTACTCTTAGTGGAACAGTTAATAAGAAAATTGAACTACGTTCAAAAACTAGGTGTTTACAGGTACCCTACCCCTTGTCCTTGGAAGCTTTATAAGAAGCTGCTGCAGGAGAGGGATTGCGAGAAACATCATGGGAGGAGTGTTTCTTGGACTAAGGTGAAACTGGTGTGCATAATGTGCATTTTTAGCTCATACAGACTTTATTTTGGGTTTCTTTCTAGACTTTGGGAGCTGACTTCATGCTGAATTCACATAACAGTTACCAATATCAGAGGCATATAGCAAATCATAACATTTGCAGGAAGGAGATTCCTAGCACAAGGTGAATTGTATTGCACTAAATGTGGGTTGGCCAATTGCCAGTGAAATAGTAACTCATGATGGGAGATATACTCTTCCTGTTCTGCAGTTGAATAACTTCTATTGAGTTCTTAAGGAGAAAGTAAGAGATTGCAATTAGTGAATTCATTAAGGGTCACAAAAGGCAGGAGTAGAAGCCAGGCTTTCCTTATATCAGTGCTGCCATTGATTATATAGAAGTGTACAGCTAATGTTGACTCGGTGTTAAAAGAGGAAAGAACGTTCTTTACCTACTCTGTAAACCTGCAATGCCTAGAGGAGTCATCGGTAATGTGTCATTGTATATTGCATGATCTGTTCATGGAAACCTGATATCTCCATTTTCTTCTTTCTTTACTCACCCCTTGCGGGAAGTGTTTATAAAACTGGACATTCTCAGAGTATGCACCTTCTACAGAAAAGGAGAGTCATGAAAGATACTCACTTTCTTTGATAATGTGAACAGAAGGGGTCTGTTGTAATTTTAATCCAAAGCTTAAGCCTCAAAAGACTGATCAGCCAACAAATCAAAGATGAATAAAATAAAAATATATAATATAGTTTGCAAATAAAAATGGCATATGATAGTATGTTGATATTTCTTGATGTTCCTTTAAGCTTATACTTTGGTTATGTAGATCTCTTTACCATTGCTGTAGTGTAAATGATGTGTCTTTCCAAATACATAAAATAATGTGTCTTTCTCCTCTTCCCCACAGGAAATGGGACTTCGAAGTTAAATGAGACTGGATAACGCACATCAATGAAGAAGCTCCTGCATTACATGCTTTAGGGGCAGAACTTCAGAAGAGTCAAACTGCCAGATTTGCTGTACTTTCATAATGAAGAAAATTAGTCTCAAGACCATTCGTAAGTCTTTTAATTTAAATAAGAGCAAAGATGAAAGTGACTTCGTTGTAGTTGCACAGCCATCGTTAAATGATTTTGGAAAAGATGACTCCTTGTTTGGTAGCTGCTATGGTAAAGATTTGCCGAGTTGTGATATCAACAGTGAAGATGAGAAAGGTGGAAAAAACAGATCGAAGAGTGAAAGCTTAATGGGTACGTTAAAAAGGCGGCTTTCAGCAAAACAAAAGCAGAAAGGCGGCAAAGGTAGCACGCCATCTGTTAGCTCTGCTGATGATGACACCTTCTCTTCTTCTTCTGCTCCAATAACCTTCAAAGATGTGAGAGCTCAGAGACCTCTTAGATCGACATCCCTCCGAAATCACCATTATAGTCCAACTCCGTGGCCGCTTCGTTCAACAAACTCAGAAGAAACATGTATAAAAATGGAAGTGAAAGTAAAGGCCTTGGTCCACTCCTCAAATCCAAGCCCTGCACTGAATGGTGTTCGCAAAGATTTCCATGACTTGCAGTCCGACAGTGTGTTCCAGGAACAAAACAATGCATTGAAAAGTACAGAATCTCAGAATGGAGATTTGCATCTCCATATTGATGAACATGTGCCTGTAGTTATTGGACTTATGCCTCAGGACTACATTCAGTATACTGTGCCTTTAGATGAGGGAATGTATCCTTTGGAAGGATCACGTAGTTACTGTTTGGATAGTTCCTCACCCATGGAGGTTTCGACGGTTTCTTCTCAAATGGGTGGCAGTGCATTTCACGAAGAAGAGGGTCCAGTGAGTCAAGATGTAGTAGTTACCCCAGATATCTTTGTTGACCAGGCAGTGAGTGGTTTATTAATTGGTACCACAGGAGTCATGTTGCAAAGCTCTAGAGTCAATCACAGTGATGTTCCTCCGCTCTCTCCGTTGCTACCTCCAATACAGAATAATCAAATCCAAAGGAACTTTAATGGCCTAAACGCCACAGATGTCCATGTGGCTGAAAGTATGCGTTGCCATTTGAATTTTGATCCTAACTCTGCACCTGGAGTTGGAAGAGTTTATGATTCTGTACAAAACAGTGGCCCTATGGTTGTGACCAGCCTCACAGAAGAACTGAAAAAACTTGCAAAGCAAGGGTGGTACTGGGGCCCAATTACACGATGGGAAGCAGAAGGAAAATTGGCCAATGTTCCTGATGGCTCGTTTCTTGTACGAGATAGCTCTGATGACCGCTATCTTTTAAGTTTGAGTTTCCGTTCCCATGGGAAAACTCTTCATACAAGAATTGAGCATTCAAATGGCAGATTTAGCTTTTATGAACAACCAGATGTGGAGGGACATACTTCTATAGTTGATCTCATTGAACACTCCATCAGGGACTCTGAAAATGGAGCATTTTGCTATTCAAGGTCTCGATTGCCTGGATCTACAACTTACCCAGTCAGACTGACCAATCCAGTATCTCGTTTTATGCAGGTGCGCTCGTTGCAGTATCTGTGTCGCTTTGTTATACGCCAGTATACCAGAATAGATCTGATTCAGAAACTGCCTTTGCCAAACAAAATGAAGGATTATTTACAAGAAAAGCACTACTGAAGGCTTATGGGAACCTTGCATCTTGCACTTTGGGAACAACAACAAAATAAAATAAAGAAGAGAGATTGAAATACCGTTTACAAACTTTAATTGCTATCAGTCTTTTGCTGCCATAATTTCATTTTGTGCATAAAGAAGGGTAATTCATTTTTATTTGTTTAATGGGTGGTCTGGGTTTTATGTTTTAAAATAATGATCTCAGCATATTTTTTTTAGGAGAGTGAATAGCTATCTTTCATTCAGTGTGCAAAATAATCACAATGTGAATGATAAAAGTTTTCCTAAAACTCCCCATCTCCTTTGCTGCTAATCCACTGTGATTCTTATGCATTTGAAGCACATTTCATGTGTTTTCGACCATAAGTAAAAGTTGACACTTGATGGGATATGTTTTGTCTTTTTCAAACAGCCTGGTTTTGTTTTGTTTTGAATTTTAAAAAAGTGGAAAAATTGTGCCAGTATACAGAATTTAGATGTATGCTGAGAAAGATTTCCCAGTATCCTAATTAAAAACATAAAGTTAACTGTGGGCTGGAGGGAATGTTTGACGCAACAGTTATGCAACATATGTTTTGAAAGCCTCCTTTCTCTTAAACTAGTTTCAAAGATTGTATATATTGTTTTGCGCTTTTTTTTGTTCATTCTTAACCATTTTTTTAAGTTGTAAAACCAGCCTTTCAAAACAGACTTGGGAAAAAAATATTGCTAGTATTCTGTATTTAGACAAAAGTTAATGTAAATCAGAGGCCATTTTTTAAAACTGATATCCCTGTAAAACTGATTTTGACTAAGCTATGGTAGCACATGGTCGGATAACTGAAATCTATCCTTTTTCGGATAATTTCAACATAGTGGGTTTTTTGCCAGTAGGATTTTAAAAGTTATTATTTGACCAGAAGATCTAAACATTACCCCACATTTCCTGCTAAACTGAGACATCATCTAGCCAAAGTTAAGCCAATTCAAATTTAATTAATTTCATAGATGAGTTATGCACATGCTTAAATTTCTCCCATAGAAATTGATGGGATTAGCAAGTACTTAACTTTGCTTGATAATACCCTTAAATGTTTTTTTATTTGCTTAGCATACATTTTCCATCATTATATTCATTTCACTATGTAAGATGGGAAAAGAATAAATTAAAATTATCTCCAAAGTTTCATTTTTTAAAAACCTTGCATGTTTTGAAATTAAGACTGAATTGATTACATTATGGCGTAATCCCTATAGGAAATATTCCAGTGCATTACCAGACTCATTTCTGCTTAGTCTTATTCAAAACAAGGAAAAGCAGTTCCATTTAATATGCGAGATATGGGAAAATCCTGCACTAGGTTTTCCAGAGGAAGATAGATTTACATAGTTTACACAATGGATCCAATCCAGAAGTTGGTTCTGTAGAAACCAGCAGGAGAAGTTGCTGCTGGACCTAAATCCTAACTTTGGATTGGGGCCATTAAGATTTGTACTCATGAGACTGCTTCTACCGAGCATTATATGGTGGAAAGGAAGTATTCCCGTTTGCATTAAGGAAAGATCTAGTTAATCAAAATGTTAGCAAGCAGGAAACTGAGCTCTGAAATTTCTGGAGAAAAAAAGTAGTATTTTGGAGGCTAGTTTGTAGGTTACAAAATTTATTTTGTGCCATTTTCATATGTCTTGTTTTAGTTTTATGTTTTTCCTCCTATCCTCTGAAAGATATGGCCATTAGTAATTTTCTTTTTCATCTTCCCATCTCAAAAATTTGAATATGTTTCTGTTTAGTAAAAAAATATTAAAGGGTGATAAAGTTTTGAAAAATCTTCATTTCTGGATAATTCTCTATTGCTTGTTCTACCTAGCCTTTTTTGTGCTCTGAATGAGTTTATAATATTAAAGTACAGTGTTGCTGCAAGGTGCTGCAATGGTGCCACATCCTGGGTTGCCTGAATCGATATGCTAAACTTCTATTTTTTAAAAAAATATTTTTAGATCATAGTGTTTAAAAAGAATATCAGAGGCAAAGCATGACTTTTGCTGTGGGAGTGAGAGGTGGAAGTGTCTCTCTTGCCCAGTTAAAATAGGTTCTGAGGTGTGGGGAGTATTTAGAGAGATGTATTCTTAAATTCCTGAGCAAAGTATTCATGTGTGTCACTTATTGGCTTTGCCATCCTGATATTTATGCAAAATCTTCATTTGGTTTTCTGATTTTTACCCCCAAAGCAAGACTACAAATTTTATACACAAAAGGCACAATAATATATACTATGGTACAGTGTTTTGAGTCTGAGGAAGAAAGAAGTAATCCATTTTATACAATAGGAAGCATACTTGTTAGCTTAATACCCTTGTCATTTGGGGGGTGGGTGCAGGGTATTTCCCCTTCAAATGCAAAAATAAAATAAAAATCTGTGTGGTTGGAGTAAAAACGTTTCCTGGAACAATAATCTGTATTATGGCAAAGGTCAAAAGTAAACATTATCCTGGTATCTAAACTCTAAATAATGATGTTACGAGTTATGATGGTATTACAGTTCCATATGAGTTGTATATTTAGATCTCTAATGTTCCAGTCATATTGCTGTTCTGAGACAGCATGAACTTGCATTCTGCATTCCTTCTCATACTCTCTTCAGTTCATTTGTATTAAAAACAGGTTTTCAGAGGTGGTTCTTGCAATGCTGACCGATTAGCTTTTCACCGCTTTCCTCTTTGCTCTTGTAGCACTGTTCTACAGGAGCAGCTGATTTCTTCCACTGTGCAGTTTAGTGGACTTGGGGAAGACATTGTGTCCTGATAAATGGCAACCTACAGTCATATACTCCATAAAAGTATTAAATTGTTAGATCTGCCTTTGTCTTTCCCGTTGCTAGGCCTTCATTTCCTAGCAAGCCAACCTCTCATCAGCTAGAGCAGCAACCACCAATGCATACACTTTCCCTCAAACACATCTGGGCTAAGCAAGTGGTCCAGCTGGAAAAACTGCCCAGTAGGAGCAGCTATTTTATCTTTTGCTGCTGACAGCCACCTAGCAAATACTTGAGCGTGGATGAGCAGCACTGATGCTGGCATTTTGTTTCTGCTCTGAATGGTCCTGAAGCAAGTGACCAAGCTTGTTCAGGAGGTGGGGAAACATTTAAAGTGTAATCCACTACCATCTGCCCTGGAGGATCTTCTGGCCCAAAACTGTTTAGGACAATAAGACAGACAGAATGAGTGGCTTCTGCTCTTTGTATTTTCAAGCTTCAGTTTGGCATTTGGGGGGCAATTGTTCCTTGAGGTGAGTTGCACCCATGTATTACATAAAGGAATGAGTACATTTCAACTGAATGATTCCATTGAAAACACTTTTTGAATTGCCTTTATTGCTCTGTTCTTTGTACTACATAGGATGGACATATCTTATTGCCACAAAGATCTATGTGTTATATTCAGTCACATTTTTGTGTATTTTAACTGGTTGCCTAAATGGCCTGCTCATATGTTCAGTGTAATAACAGAGCTTATGCAAGACTTCATAACAACCTCCAACAAACATAGTCTGCAAGAAAGCAGAAGCCCCTGTTCACAGTTGCTGTTGAGTTTCTCCCATGTGACGTTGCTCATGCCAATAGATTACTCCTGCAAGCTGTTAATCTGAGTCATGTTTAAATTGCATTTAACGCATAGTGCATTCTTAGATTGACAGTTTATAACACTGAAGGAAAGGGACACTCTAAAGTTATGGGAGAACTGCTCAGCATTTGTTTTAACCTGGTGAGGTAAGTCAAGCTGCTCAGTCAAGCTGCTCAGCATTTGTTTTAACCTGGTGAGGTAATTTCCTAAAGTTTTCTTACTATTCTATAAACAAACGGCATATCAACGTTTTTCTGCTGTTGAAACATCAGCAGAAATAATAAACAACTTCTGGAAGGGTTGGTGGAATACTTACGGTTGGTTATGATGAAAAACACTCTTGCCTCTGCACTAGCATAGCTTGGTTAATAACTGCAGTTTAAAACATGCTAATACTATAAGCAGAAAAGACTATTGTAGATTGACAGGAAAAATAATGGTGTAAAATTAGACCGATAACAAGTTCATGATAAAAATAAGACAAAGAACTAATTAATTTGTATGGAGAAAGCAAATTAAGTTTGTAACATAGGAAGCTAGCTCAGTATTGTCCACACTGACTCGCAGGGACTCTCAAGGGTTTCAGGCAGGGGTCCCTCCAAGCCCTGGAGATGCCAGGGATTGAACTCCTGCAGGCAGGGCTCTGGCCTTCCCTGGTGCGAGTGCATCACTTTAAAACAAAACTACTGATTGCATTGAGGGCAATAGCTGTATTGTATTAGTGTCCTTCCACCAGATAGGTTTCAAGAAAGCAAATGTGAACTGCAGCGGTGATTTCTGAGCTTACAGTGACTGGAATGTGGTGTAAGAAACAAAGGGAACAAACCAGTTTGACGCACCTCCACATATAGACAATAGGATTCAAAAGCCCAAAACCCCAATAGGTCAGTATGTGGTGTCTCTGGCAGTCTGGCACCTGCATAATTCGTGTTGGTTGCAGTCCCAGCGGAGGGCCTCTGCAGCCAGTGTATCCAACCGCTTGCTGCTCCCACCTTTCTCAGATGTGGTCTGGAAAGCCTGAGACCCTTAGAAACCCCCTCTCTGGCGTGTTCCCAGTGGGCTGCGAGCACACAAAAGCTGAAGCAGACAGCTGTGCACCTGTGCTGCTGTTCCTTCAGAGGGATGGGCTAGACTTCTTTAAACTAGTTTACCCCCTTGCAGCACTATGGTTTCAATAATAAAGGGATTTTTTGTTTTAAAGACTGGATTACAAGCCTTTAATAGATTTCTTCTGTTGTTACAGCAAAAGCACCTGACAGTGCTGCTGAGATGTGCCTGCCTTGTTTCTTTGCTGCCTTTAATAGGCTATGAAATAACACCTGCATATTGGATATTTTCAAACCTGGTGTACTCAAGACTAGAGAGAGATAGCTTACATGCACAACACAGTGTAATGGTGATTCTGGCATATCAGTCCACGGGAAATAGACATATTTTCCTTTCTTCACTTGTGAGGCTAGTCCAGTACTATAAATCTGGCTTGCAATCATAGCAACAAAGTCTCCCTGAATTTTCTTCTTCTTTAAGGCCTTCCCCTTACACTTTGTTTTACATCTTCAATAAGCAGACACACAAGCAACAAACATTCGTAACAGACCCACTGTTCAAGTGCAGTTACACGACCAGCTAAGACCAGCTAATTTTTGTCAGACGCTTCATACGTTTAGATCTTCTAAAAGTAACATTCTACATCTGCAGAAGATGTTTACTTAAACCCAGCTTTCTCCTGTGGTGAATATAGTATTTTTGAATTGGGAAAGGTGGTAGCACAGTTCTGAGTCCATTCTACAGCCTCAGTAGGAGCAGCAAAAAGAAGGAAGTTGGGGCAGCTTTTTTCAAACTCTTCCAGATTGTGCTGCTGGGGGGGGGGGGCGCAGGGAGAAGAAGGAAAGGTCAGATCGGTGTCTGTGAGGGTCAGAGCATTTTTTTATAGTGGTGTAGAGAAGGAAGACCCTAGCAAAACTGATAATTCATATGAAGCTTGAAGTATTTCCCCTAACAATGTTTGAGTACATTGCATATTTTCTAAATGAGGCAAGTGATTCTTGGAGAGGGAGGAAATTCAACCAGAACTTTACTTACCCCCCCCCCCCCACTTTGTAATTCTGTCCATTATGTTCTGGTCCCAGGAGATCAAGTCCTGCAAACCCAGGAAAGTCTTTGTTTTCAAAATCCCCAGGTTATCTTTAATATTCATGTCAAGGTGCTTATCTCCATATGAACTCTTACTGCTGAACTTTGCAGAACATGCAGTTTTTTTCGTACAAATTCATTTCTTAAATGTGTAAATATTGGAACTGTTAAGTGAAACCAAAATACCAGCAATATATTGACTGTGAATTCCAGTAAGGAAGGGTCTTCAGCTATATAACTTTCAAATTTTAAGCTAAAATATGGTCACATCAGCAATTGCTAATATTGTATCTTTGAATACTGCAGAAATATATATGAAAGACATGCTCTTTGACAAAGATGGGATAGACCTTAAAATGACAAAATACTGTAGAGTTTGATGTATTTGGAGAATAGTCCAAACTCTTTATGCCAATAATGGGATGGGGCAGAAATTCTTATAGAATTTTGTACTACTACATATTGGGTTAAATAATTTTTATAGTGGTGATGGAGTGCCATGAAATTAATACTTAAAATCCAGATTGCTGTAGTTTACACTTTTCTGTATGTTTCCAACTGAGTGTGCATTATTTGTATTAAGCACACAACAGAATGAATTATCCAAAGTCCATTGATTTTAAATGTGTTTTGGTTTGTTAAAAAGATTATAGTAATTTCTTGCACATTTTTTGAAAAATTGTATAAGGATTTATGTATCTGCTTCTAGATACGGTGTGTAAATAAAAAAAAAATTCACAAAAAATAATTTGTTGTGTATATTTTAGTAAAATGAAGATAATCATCCAGTAAAGTTAATATCTGAAAACTCTTACCAGTTTTCCTCATTTGCTGGTTCCAGTTTGCATTTACAAATGGAAAAACCCTTCTCATTTAATGAATTCCAAACCTTTTACAGATTCACATATGCTCAGGCAAAGTAGGTGTAAATTTTTAAAAAGGACAACATAGTAGGAGCTAAGAGGCAAGTTAGTGCAACTCTACAAGACTTTAGCTTAGGAACACCATACTATTCCTTGCTAAAGGCACTGCTATCTGAATCTGCTGTCAGTTTTGAAGTATGGCAGGGCCACTCAAAAATAAAGTTGTGGTTTATATACAATAGCTGTGATAAAGTATAAAAGTATGTTAATTAAAATAAAGTAATTTAAAATATGAAAACCTACAAAATAGGATATGGCCTTCAAGATTCAAGATCTGTGGAAACTGGAAGGGAAGAAAGAGTGAATTGGACTGCACAAACACCAAAAAAATAAGTATCCCAGAGAGAAGATTGGAGATGGATTATGTTAAAAAAAATATTTTAAAGAAGCCCTTCACACTCATATACAGATATATTTCAGGTATAATGAAAGGGGCGGCACATTCTCTTTCACCTGCCTTACCTGCTATATAGCTGTGAAATGGCATGTAAGCAGCTAGCGCTATATGGTACAGCAGCGTGGGAAAGAAAAAGTGTTCTAAGAAGTTAAGAGCCCTGCTGGATCAGACCATGCCCCACCTAGTCCAACATTCTGTTATCACAGTTCTCTATGAGAAACCCTGGAAGCAGGACCTGAGTGCAACAATGGTAGTCCACTTGCAATTCTCAGAAACTATATTCACAGACACAACTGCCTCTGACATTGGAAGCAGGGAACATAGCCATGCTTCTGAAACTTCCTCCATCTGAAGCCCGAATAGAACACACACAAGTATCTACTGGATGGTTGTAACCACCTCTTGGGGGTTGTGAGGATACACCACAACATTTTATTGTAGCGGTCCCATTTCTTGTTATTAGGCCACAACAAGAAACATAATAAACATGTTGGCGGAACTTTCTAGGGCCTATTTGTATCATTGCACTTAAGCTGATAAAGGACCATGTAATAGGGGGAGAGATGTCTTCACAAATGCGGTCGCAACGGATTTTCAAAGGGACTGCATTGCCAAGGTAGTTCTAATTAGCGTTTAAGGATATCAACATAAGAAAGGCAGAAGGCTAACAGTGCAAGTATCTACACTGCGGTAAGCTCCATTGAATTCAATGAGCCTCCCAGGGTAAGTGTGTATAGGATTTCAGTCTTAATCTGCAGTGCATCCAATTATGCATACTCAAGTTCTGTCGATTCTAGTGGGAAGTAAAAGTTTTCCATGTTGCAGAATTGGTTTTCTTTTAAAAGCCTTTTCATTATATCTGTATCGTGGAAGAGTAGTGTGAAGAGGAATATAGATGAGACGGCCTCTTTGACAGGCTTGGTTGGATGTTTGCTATTGAATGCAAATTACCAAAGCAGGCTGAAGTTGCCCTCTCCCAACACGAATTCATGTGGGTGGCAGAGGTATTTCAATTTGAAGGGGAGGGGTGATTTTAGATGTTCTTATTAAAATATATGGTAGAGAATTCATTTCCAAAACATTTACTATATGTTGGGGATTAAGATAGCAGCAGCTTTGCAAAATGTGGGAATCCATGATTTGCTCACCTAGGTTTAAACCCTTTGGGCAACTTGATCCTGTCTTCCTTGCCATTAATCTGCCAGTTTCACTGTACTGAATTGACATATACACACATGCCAATGGGCTTCCTCTTTTTCCTTCTAAGATTGGCAGAGAACCAACTGTGAATGCTCTACAAAGAATAATAAAGTTCAATCTCTTTCAAAAGAAATCTTTCAACTCACTTACAGTAGAAATTCCCTAGTAAAGGACAGCGTCACAAATCATCCCAGCGAAGGCATATGCAAACCATTAAGTATTGTCAGTTTAAGTAATTGGGACTCTATGTTTGAAGACTAACAATCCAATAAAACCAACAACCATTGTTCTGCAACTAAGGCTCCTACGTCATCTCATTATCTTGGAAATGTATATATATTCTGCCCCATGCCCCAATGCATACCAACCCATAGGTGGCTTTTTTTTTTATAAAAAGAAAAAAAACTAACCACCTCAAAGTGAATTCATGGTGTAAATGGCAATTCCTTTAATTGTTTAGGAACAAGCTGAAAGATAAGAAGCCAGGAAGACATGAATGGTCAGCTCTTACAGTATGGAAAGATAAACAAGGAACCACTCTTTAGGATCATGCTTTCTGCTGGTGGGTCTTGTACTATTATGCTCTCGTGTGATACCAAAATAGAATTGGCACAGTAGCTTTCAAACATTAACAATGACTCATGGCAGATTTATGCAGGTTGTTCAACAGCATAACGTATGCGCAAAATAAAATACGAAACGTGTTTCATTGTGGCCATTACTGTTGTGGTGGGGAATGGGGGAAAGTTGAGAGAAGAAAAGGACCGTTATCACATTGTTGGATCAACATGCATAGATTTGCTGAGCTGGAAATAGGGATGCATGGTCTATTCTCTCTATTCTTGAATACTCCTTAATATAATACGGTTATGACCATTCTCCTCTCACCTGTGGCATCTTAATGGCATGCAGCAGGAAAAGAATGGTGAATATACATTACGTAGACAATTTTGTGTAGTAAGCTGCCGTACAGGTAAGGCCTCAGGAGGGCAGTTAAATGAATAAGCAGTATAACTGGTGATGAAATTTAATGGTAACACACATAACTTTGCCCTGTTGGGTTATGAATTATATTTTGCCATTCAAAGCATCATTGTATTTTTATTTTTATTTTTAAATGGAACTATACACAGTGTTTTAAATATGGTCTCACTTAAGACTTGTACAAAGGCATTTTTACAATATTTGCAGTTTTATTACTAATATCCTAATGATCCCGAAAAATGAAATTCACATTTCATTCTCCAACACAAACTCAAGACAACCTCCACAATTGGTCACCGACAGCTCATACCCTATTAGTGCATATTGTAAAAATGCAGGGGAGAGAGGATTTTGCAATAACATCCATCACTTTACTTGCATTGAACCACATTTGCCATTTTATTGCCCATTCACCCAATTTGGAGAGATCCTTTTAGAGCGCTTTGCAAGTCTTTTTAGTTTTTACCACCCTGAATAGTTTCATGTGACCAGCCAGCTTGGCCACTTCACTGCTCATCCCTGACTCCAGATCATATATGAGCAAGCTAAAAAGCTTCAGTCTCAGGCCATTTATTCCTATTATTTGTTTTCTAGTATATAACCAGTTTACTGATTCTCAAGAGGATCTGTCTAATCCCATGACTGCTAAATTCATTCAGGAGTTTTTACTGGGAGACTTAAAGCACCATCAAGAAGCAGCCACATCCCATAGATGTCAGTAGGAATTGGGGTGTTCCACTGGTAGCTAAATCAAATTGCTACAAATGAAAAAATATAATTCAGAGCACTAGTGTAAATAGATCACTGCCATCCTGGATTCCAGAATATTATTTATTTTATTCCAGGTATTTATATACTGCTCAGTATTCAGGATTTCAGTTAGCTGCAGGATGGAACACTAATGGGTACGCAATGGCAACCTCTACTCTCTGCTCAGTGTCGTTTTGGGGAATTAAAAGGGGCTTATCCTTTAGGTTGCTTAAGTGGGATTAGTACTGCTACCATGATGGCACATCCATGAGACGGTGGAGAGGGCAAAGAGTTTATGAGAGGGATGGAGAAGATGCAGATAGCAGGACAGGGGGCGGTGCTGGAAATTGCTCACATGATTTCCCAGAGAGGTTTGGGCTAAAAGGGCAATTGGTCCATGTAGAGGAGCTCTAGATTGGACTGATGGGCTGTGGCATGCCCATACCTGCCCAAACGCCCTGTTTGCTGCTGCCCCCTATGATCGACATTTGGTGGAACCCCACCATGGGTTACAGAACCTGGGATTTTGGCCCTGAGGTCCAGCCTGGCTGCACCATTGAGGATTGTTTGGTTAGTTTTAAGGGGTAACTCTTCCACAAACCCAGGCTGCGAAAAAGGGACAAAAAGGAAGTTGTGCGAGAGAGCTTGTGCTCTGTTGGAATGTGCCCTTTGAGAACCTAGCAAAATTTCAGCCACCACAGTTGCCTGACACACAAGGAAAAACAAAGATAAGCCTGAGTTGTCAAACCTTGTGATTCATTCCATTATTTTCTGACAAAAGGTCACTCGACTTTCCATTCCCAGCCCTACCTCCCTTTCAATGGCCCATGTAAAAGTCCCTTGCCCTAACTCCAGTTTCAGCAACTGCAATGAGTTACTAATTCTCCAGGGTGCTTCCTGGCTTATCAGCGAGAGGAGTGAGGTGTGGCAGGCTAGCTGGCACTCGGTTTAGGAAAGCGTATTTCCTCTTCCCACATTAGTTTGCTACGTGGATGGGCAATTGCTGAAAAGGACAGCAGTGTGGAAGTGCAGAACTGTGCCAAAGTTAAGTGCTTGGAAGTTTCACTGATTTCAACAGGAGCGTCAAGTACACTGACATGAACAGGACAGTAAGATGGTGTTTGCATGCTGCAAAGAATGGTACCGGTGGTGGGGAACCTCAGCCCCAGGAGCCAAATTGCAGCCCTCCAGGCCTCTGTCTGGTCCTTAAAACTTTCCCAGGCCATCCCGCCTGCCCTGCAAGCCAACCCCTCACTGGCTCTGCTTTGCACCCCCAGTGCCTTTGCCAGGCTGGAAAGTTTCTTGAACTCTTGTTGTCAATACCTCTTGCTTGCTTCTCTCTCTGTGTGTGAGTGTATGTAAAATTTACCATTGTTGCTTGACCACTTTTGCCTTTGTTGCTCCACCACAGGTATGTGGCCCTTGGAAGGTTTCCAAGAAGGAAATACGGCCCCCACCCCAGGAAAAGAGGAGCAACAAGGCATTGACCACTTACTACTCTACTTATAGCATACATGCTCACTCAAAATACCTGTGTGTGCTGGACAAAACCAGGCTATCCTGAGGTTGATGAACCAATGATCTGACTCAGTACCTATAAGGCAGCATCTGATACCCCTACAGCATGCTATTGCTATATTTTGAATACCATTTTAATAAGTGATACTTATAGTGTGTGGTGTGTGTCCTTAAATTGGCCAAGTCAGTGAAATACATCCTTTGTCTACAACAGGTGTTTTCATATTTTATATTTTTGTACAGGCTTAAGGATTTCCCGTGCAGGCATTAAAAGAGGGAAGGGATCTCCAGGGAAAGAAATAAAATCCCTCCCACACCTCAAACTTCCATTAAGTCATGAGGGTGTGCACAGCTTCCTTATATTATTCAAACGGCATGAAGGTTTCAATAGCTCAGCCTAATTTGTCTCCCATAAAAAGACTTGGGAAAGGGGCCCTTACCTAATGCAACTGAGCTCAATTCCCTCTTGGTTGTTCAGAAAATTACATGCCTTGTGTGTAGACAGAGCTAAGGTGCTGTATTTTGTAAGTTCAATATCTGGAGTGCTGGGACAAATTTTGGCCAGACTCGTCCAGTTATTTTTTCTGTGAATGATGGTGGTGATTTATTTAAATACTTATATCCACCACTTTCATAAAAATAGAACAAGGCAGCACACAACATAAAACCATACAATGACATCTACAAAAGTTTAAATATCAACATCTATGAACCATAACACAGATAAAATTTTAAGAATGTAGAGCACACACGTCTGAATCCTAGAAAGCCACTGACGGTTTAGATAATACTGTGTTAATGGTCTGAGTCAGCTTACAGCAGCTTCCTATGTACTTGTGCTGTGTATACACCTGGGTCACAGTTGAATTTAAGACCATTCACAATGTACATATTACAAAGTAACCTCAGTCCTGGTGGGCACTTTGCTCTGCTTGCTTATTAAAAAGACAACTGGTATTCTTAAAAAAAAAGACAACCACAGACAGTAATTTATTTTCAACTTTTCTCTATCCCATTGCCACACTCTTCCATCTTTTTTCCATTTGTACTTTGTGCCATATAACATTTTTGAGTTCTTAAGACCCAGAGAGTTTCAGTCTTTCTTATCAGTGTCCCCTCTCTTTCAATCCTTCCATAGCTTTAGTCCTTGCTATTACCTGCACATGTTCCAAAAGTAGGCAAACGGCGGAGGAGAACAAAACAATTGCCAGCCTCTTTAGTATTACTCCATCTGGTGGAAATTCTTCAGTAATGTAATATTCAATCCAACTGAATTTTACAACACTCTGTTTCAGTCATAAGCTGAAACAGTATTTTCAGTGGTATACTCCAGAGCAGACATAGGCAAACTCGGCCCTCCAGATGTTTTGGGACTACAACTCCCATCATCCCTAGCTAACAGGACCAGTGGTCAGGGATGATGGGAATTGGTCTCAAAACATGTGGAGGGCCTAGTTTGTCTATGCCTGCTCCAGAGCATAGGGCAAGGAAACAAGATGGGAGATGGCTCGAACATGAGTGGAGGAAAACTTTAGTTGTAACACATTCAAACACAGGGGAGGAGTCATCAGCAAGTCATCAGTGAGCCAATTCCTATTACCTCTGATTATTGGGCATAGTGCCTGTGGCTGGTGGGAGCAGCACAACATCTGGGAAGACAACAGATTTAACACCCCTGAACTCTAGAGGGAGCAATTTCTAAATGTTTGAATTTAAAAGTGATCATCATATGGCTGCTTAGCAGTCTGAATTCTCTTACTGGCCTACTGTAACACAGCTCAGCTCCCTGCTTTGGGACCAAACAAATTGCTTAGCCTTTGGCAGCACTTAAAAGGACAAACAGATAGGAGACAGTGCAAATCAAAAATTTGCACTGGAGTTAGCTCTATGATCGGAAGTGCCGTCAAAATAATAGGCCGCTTGCTGCCTACTTGAATACTTCTTTTCTCAAGAGTGGCTTCTCATGGTAAATGCCCCCCCCCCCCCGATTTGTGTCCATCAGTTACAATGATTACTTCTTTATTGACCTCACTTTAAGTACCAATCTGTTTTGTAAGACTCAAATTAGGAAGAGACTTCTTCAGGAAGTAAAGCTCAATTCGTCATTTGACAAACCTTGGTCGACATGTCACCCTTTCCCCTTATTTTCCCAGAAAGCTTGGAGCGAATGCAAGATATTTTCAAATAAACTGCCATGGAGAAATGATTGTGAGTCGATAAATAGTCATTGATGAATGCTTTTAATACCTCCCAGAGTGCAAAGGAGGCTGCTACTGAACTTTTTTTTTTTAATAAGCACTTCCCATACCCCTGGTGGGAAGATAGATATACTGAATATCTGAAAACTAATATTCAAAGTCTGCAATGTCAATCTCCTGCATTTATCCGCAGGAGGCTCAGCTCTGTGAGGACGTAACCTTCATATAATGGTCGGGCAGAAACTTGTTTGTATTAATATTCGTACAAGAGGGACCTACAGATTGTTGCAATGGGGGTATTCCAAGTTAGGATTCCAGACATTCCATTTCCCATCCCCTTGGGTTTTTATCTCTTCCTCTGTCAGGCTGTACTCCTGACCCACTTTGTTCTCTAACTACTGTATTTTGGTACTTCTCCAAACCAGGAGGTTTCCCCAAACCTGCAGATGTGTCGCGTGCGTGTGTGTGTGTGCGTGTGTGTGTGTGCCATATTTTGGCTACATAAGCAGTGGCACTCGCAGCCTGAACACAGGGGAGAAGAGGCACTCACCTGACCTCCCATTGCCTGCATTGCTGCTGTTTGCCAGGAGGAACAGGGGCGAGGTGTTGGAGAGAATGGTGCAGTGCAAACACACTTGTAGGTGCCCTGGATTGGTTCCACCAGTTCATTTGCACCACACTGACCTTGCCCCCACCTTCCCTTCCCCAAAGCATCAGCCATGCAGAGAGACCAGATGTTCCACTGACTGCTATTGCCTGAACATAGGAATGACCAATAAGACCAATCCTTATGAGGAACAGTTCCGGAGTTGTGTATGTCTAGCTCAGAGAAGACTGAGCAGTGATACGATATTCATCTTCAAATATCTGAAGGGCTGTCACACGGGTGATGAAGGAAGCTTGTTTTCTTCTGCTCTGGAGGGTAGGACTTGAACCAATGGATTTAAGTATCAAGAAAGGAGATTTTGACTAAAGAACTTCCTGATAGTAGGAATTGTTTGACCATGGAATGGAGTATCCCAGAAAGTGGCTGGACTCGCCTTCATTGGAGGTTTTTGAAGAAAGGCTGGGTGGCCCCCTGTCAGGGATGCTTCATTTGAGTTCTCTGCATTGCAGGGGTTTGGACTAGATGACCCTCAGAGTCCTTTCCAACTCTAGAATTCTATGATGACCTACAACAAAACGTTGCAGTGTGCCCTTGTCCTGTTGAGTATACTCCATTCCATACCAACATACCCATGCAATTTTCTGCCTCCCCACATCGCTGCACAAATCAGCCATAATTCTATGGATACTTGAGTACCCTGGGTCTTTACTGGGCTGTTTGGAGATGGTACGCTTCCTGTAGGGATTTTTGTTCTAAATGTATTTTGTATTTATTCAACTCTTGGGATTCCCTTAAACCTGCAGGCACCTCCTTTTTGTACATGTTTATTGCCATTTGGCTGCATAAGGAATGGCAAAGAGTTTTCAGTTCACTATAGTAATGCTACATATATAAATGATGATGATTGGTTTACTATGGGCACCCTCTTGTGGTGAATTGTATTATTTCTTTCAGTAACATCATTTTCAAGAAGCTAAGCTGCTGGTAAGGTTAGGAAAGAAATAATGCTTAAAAAACTATACTCCCAAGAAAAGCAGCATTAAAAGTTCTGCTATCAGCTAAGTATAATTTTAAAAACTTGCTTGCTCTTGTTATAAGATCACACTTTTACAGAATTTGTTTAGTTTTTCAAATAATTAAAGACCTGCAGAAGTGAATAAATAACAGAGTTTCTATTATGGAGATCCTGATTATCCAAATTCAGGGTGAACCCTCATGTAATTGAAAGCTAGACCTGTACATCAAAATGAAAGTTCTCTCCACCTATCCTCAATCATCTCCACCCCCTCATCTTTTTTGAGCATTCAGTTTTGCCCCTGCTGATGTGATTTCGTTTCCCAGAAAAGAAGAGGGGCACCCTCTGGCTCTAGGGTTTAGTCTGAAGACACATAAGGCCACAACCTCAGTTAAGGTAAGGAGGACTGGGTCTGCTCAGGGATTGAATGGGAGACTTCCTGGCAGTCACACACCTTGAGTTTGATGAAAATAAGGTGGGAAATGAATGTAAAAAAGTTTTCGGGGAGAATCCTAACCCCCAATGCTTTCTGGAAGGTCTTAACGGAGATGCAGGCTACAGATGCCTCCACAGCATTGCCAGCTGAGGTGTAAAGCACAGCGTTGGCAAATTGCTGAGGTAGCCTGTAGTCGGTGCTATGATCAGGCCTGATGCCATCATGCAATGACAGTGGAGGCAGATTGGGGTCAAATGGATTCTAGGTCTGCTAAGACTCTTCTGTCCCCGGAACTCCCATTTTGGCAATAGCTGTCATTAGCAGCACTTGTGTTCACTTCTTTGAAAGCCAGCGGATGCCAGCAGGACTGGGTAGAGGGATATCTTGTTCCAATCTGCCCTGCCCACAAAACTGGCAAAAGGGGCATTTGGCTTCCCCTGCTAATAAAGTTGGTAAGTACAAAAAATCCTTAGTTGTGGCTAATCAGGTCTTTCTTTCATATGATCCTGTTACATTTGTTCCTTCCACGGATGACTTTGACTTACATGTAAGATGTTGGGACATGAACGTGTGCCCCCAACACTTCCCAAATCTCATTTTATGTTTTGGTGGGTGCTATTTGCTCATGCTCAGAGTCCAACCTGTGAAAAATTATTTCCTCATTGTGATCATGGCAGTTATTTTATAAAGTATTTTAATTATTATTAAACCACCCAGAGGCCAGGAGCCAATTTGGCTCACTTGACTATGGCATCATGAACTACCTGCTCTGTAGGCATATTTGCTTGTGGCACGCTATAGTCTGGGTGATGTAAGATGTAATGTGACTTCGGCCTCACAATATTTTCATCTCTGTCCTGCAATTCTAATGCAGTTATAGCTCAGATAAAGAAAAAGGTTATAGCTTGTTGAGAAATATGGTCCTTGAAATTTGAAACCGATGTGTAAAAAGTACTTTGACCTAAGCAACACTGTACAGCTTGTTCTTATTAATGGCCCATTTCTGCCAATTACCTTAAGAGTGATCAGACCTGCCATCAGCTGCTGAGAAGTGGCTATAGTGAGTTCAGGTCAAGCAAGCACCTGGGGGAGAGTCTGATTGCTTTTTCTCCCATTTCTTTAGGAGGTAGGGAGTCTGCAGTATACACACTAGTCTTTAAATGATTTCCTCTGATTTCAGAAGTTACTTTTCCTGGACTTTTCACCAGCAAAGTTGAACTTTAAGGCTATGCTAGGAATTTACTTATACTGAATTGTATACTCCCCAAAGACCACCTTCAGATAATTATCTCATCTATCAAATGAACATGTGAGGTACATGTGAGGTGCCCTGCCATCATGGCTGATGCATCTGATGCTGTTGGTACACAAGGAAGGGATCTAATCAGGATCTCTCCTTGCATGGAGGGATGCTACATGCTTATGTAGGTAAGTGTGCATACAGAGCCCTTCTCACAGGCACTAAATATGCATATTGGGGTGGGCAAGGCTGCTATCATTAGGCCAACTAGGCAGCCACCTAGGGCGTAGACATCAGAGGAACACATTACTGACCTTTGAGGAGCATGGTTTTATACAGATTAGTTGAGAAACATTAAAGAGATTGCAATGTTTATGATGGGTACAATCTGACCAAGGCTTCCAGAAAACCCTGCTGTAGGCTAATCCAATAACCTTCAATTCTCATCACAACTGGAATTCACCTTTAATCCCAACTTGCAACTTTTAATTTTAACTGCTTCTCTGCTGTTTTTGCCTCATCTCTTCCCTGCTCCATAACTCCATTTGGAACAACAACAACAACAACAACAACAACAACCTTTTAACAGTTGCTGCTGCAACTGTCTCAGGTGGGGTTGAGTCTACTGGTAGAAGACCATTTCAACCCAATGCATTTTAGTCTTCTCCTGCACTAGAAGGCTAGAGGCTACTCTAGGAAGAAACAGCTGTAGACCTGCATGGGGAATAAAACTATCCAGTGTTTTGTCAACTGTTTAAATTTTCTAGTTTGAAGCATTGGTGCCTCTTCTATCTGTGGGTCTCAGTGCACAGATATACAAAAGAAATTCACTCCACTTTTTGGAGAGAGAAAGAAACACTGATATTTTTTCAGTTAAGGACCATTATTAAATATGAAGTATCCATTCATTTTTCTGTTGTTTTCTTGACTCCAGCTGTTAAGTTCAATAGATTTCATTTAAGGCTTGGAGAGTTTGCAATAAAACTAGCAAACAGCATCTAAGTAAATGGAGAAAAATATAATCAAACAAACAAAAAATGGCTTATGAGCCTCTTCTACCAATTTACCTTGAGAAAAAAAAGTTACTTTTTCTGTTTCTAACAGGATTATATTGTGAATGCCTGCCAGGCATATGAGAAACTATTCTAACCATACTAATACACATAAAGAAAACATTGCCTTCCCTTTTAATATTTTCTGGATATCACTTTCCTTATGTTAAGAATACCCATTATTCTAACATCCATTTCCCCATCACAGTCAATCTTATGACTGCCCCACGAAAACCAGTACTATGAGTCTAAGTCATGAATGAAATATAAAATTTCTCTTCCTTCCTTACAAAATGGTCATTTGAAAAATATGAATGGGTTAGATGCTAAGGATATGCAGAACAGTGATTGGTGGGGTATATGGGGTGCTAGAGGAGGGGTAGTACCTCTGGTGGAGGACACATCATGCTCTCTCTGGGGTAGTTTGTCAACCTTTGGTCTCCACCTTGCACTCAGGGCTCACCTGTGCCTCCTAGAAGCTGTCAGCATGTGACAGCAGCCTCAGCAGGAACGGCTTTGCCTGTTTGGCTAAACCAGGTGAGAGCAACTGATGAGTCTCAAACCCTCAGTGAGTTATGGACTTCATCTGCATGTGAAGACAGGCACTGGTGGATTGAGTGGATGACACCAATAGTGGGTCCAATGGCCAAAAAGGCAAGTTTCTTGGGAAGTGAGAGGCAGATTGAACTTGTCTACCTGGGAAGGTAGCCCATCTAAGAGAAGGAAAACTCTGATCCTAAACCTCTGCTACCTTGCAGGATATCTTTGAGAGAAGAAAAGGCTAAGGAGTAAACTCTACACAAATCTGAAGTGGGGTCCCTAAAATGGTTGGATAGTACCTTGTACGCATCCTTCTGGCAACTCCTGCAGCCAAGCTGGTGCCAAACGTATTGCTCTGCTTTCCTTTGGACCACATCAGCAAGGCCAAGAGGGGGGCATTGTCATTTAGGCAGTCCAAGACCTCCATATACCCTCCCCAGGCATATGCCCTGGGGAGGACACTTTGGTGCTGCTAACACAGTGGGTTGGCTTCACCCCTGGAGGCACAGTCCACTGTCTCTCGGGACAGATGGATGCCAACCAACTAGTAGCTGGTGCCCATTGGAACTGGTAGGGCAGAAGGCCAACAGTAGGTGGAACCAGAGACAATGACAGGCAGAGCCAACTAATTCTAGCTTTGATCTTATTTTGCTCCCTGCTGAGTTCTACAGCAGTAACCCTGAGACTGCTGAAGAGGATGAAACTGACAGTCAGGGTCACCCACTGGACTTAGTGTGCTAGCTGAGGGGAAACTGAGGTTGGTGGGGCAGTGCCCCCTTGGCTCAAATGGACTAGCCTCCATTGATGCAGAGGATTTTGAAAGAAAAATGTAAGGAATGAGCAAGTGGAAACTCATGTAAAAATACATATATGGTTGTGCCTGCTGCTTGCTTGATCTGTTGTGCTTTTAAGGCATATTAATTGTTATTGCTATTTGATATACTTGTCACAGCTTTGAGGACCCTTTGAGTATACAACAATGGCTGAAAGGTGGCCTGAAAATGCATTTTAATAACAACAGTAATAATAATGTATACTGATTCACGTGACAGAAGTGGTTTGGACACACATTTACTAAGATGTCCCAGTGCAAAGAATATTCTTTCAATTCATTTCCATTGCAACTAGAGTTCTTCCAAACTGTTGCTGTTTTGGGGTGGGATTCAAACACATACTGGCAAAACCAAGTTATGCAAAACCAAGTTATGCAATTCAAGTTCATTTAGAGGTCAGATCCTTGCAAACAAATCAGAATGGACACTCATTAAATACCCAATGTCTTCTAATCTCCCTGCAAACAAATCAGGGTGAATGCTCAATAAACAGGTCATCTGGAAGTCCCCTTAAGACACCATCCAGGAAACATACCCAAGAGTGTGTTCCATTGAATTCAGTGGGACTTGCTTCTCAGTAGACATTTATAGGTTTGCATATTAAACCTTTGTGTTTGTCATTACCCTTCACTTATAAGAAAAGTTGTATCATTAGTTTCATGGGAAATTTAGGGGGCACATAACTGCTAGGAAATAATCAGATGTAACATACAAGGTCCTTGACAAAATCTTCCTGTTATCTGTCCACTTAGAGCTCCAAATACCAACATATCTGCTTTCTCTTCTCATTAGTAGGAAGGAGAAGGCGCAAGCAAAGCCTATGCTTTAAACACCATGAACTTGAAATTATAACAGCGTGACTTGGTATTATTCCTTCTTAATGAATAGAAGGCTCCCTGCATGTAGGCACTGGAATCATATTTGAATAAATTTAGATATTCCCATGCAGTTGTATTATGTGAACTCATTTTAACATATCAGGAGGTCTCAGCAAGTAGTCGGACAAAACCCTTATTTTAATAATTACAGAGAAAGATGCATGAATCTGCACAGAGTATATATAGGGCAAACATCTCTTTGCTCTCCCATTACGATATTTTTATTAGTATTTTTTTAATTCAAAGGAAACATGACTTTCTCTAGTGCATAGATTTATTTAGATGCAATTAGAACTACCATCTAGATCTGTTTGGATGGGTTTCCTCATTGTCGGTTGCATTCTTGGGGAAGAAAACTTGCATTCCTGTGCTGAAGAACTCATTTTCATGAGTTGGTAACAAATTTAAAATAGCAACTGACCAGTAATTGGCAGAGGAGCATTCTGTGAAAAGCAGGAGGAAAAAAGAAATCCCAGCTGATTCAAGAGACATGGACATCAACTTGAATCCAATTTATATAATACAATGCAGGGTGGTGGTGGAGAATTGCACTGCCTAACTAAAGAACTTGCTTTTTGAGACACTGAGCCATCCAGTCTCCTCCACTCGCCTACTTCCTCCTTCTTGCTGACACACTAAAACTTTTTATGGTAAAGTTTTAACGAAGGCTCCTTGTAGAGTATGTGGCTTTTACAGGTGTTGATGTCTTGCTTAAGACTTTAGAAATGGAGCTTACACAGAGCTGTAGGAATAAAAAATGTGGAGGGAAAACCCCAATCTGTCATTTTTATCTGTTTTAAGTTTAAAGATCTTCATTCTGGAGTCTAAAACCAAGTAAGTGTATGCCTAGGATATTTCCCAGTTTTGCTTTGCCCTGCTTTCATGGCCAGAGTTGACAGCACAGACTCATTTCACAGCCCCATCTAAGTTAAGTGGTATAAATCACACTTGTTTCAATGGGAGACATTCATTAAGGTGCTTAACTAGTTCATTGTTAAAACCAGGACTTAAAGGTGGGGAGAATTCTGACAAAGTCAGAAATGGTAGTGGGAATTGCTGATGTTCACCTGTCCCATGTCCAGAATGGCAACCAATCTAGTAAATACGATCAGTATTCACTGTTGTCATTGCTTTCGTTCCACAAATGGTATGTTCCAACATGTCATTGGCCCAACACATGTGGCACTGGCATGAACAAAACTCACAAGTCCAACCCACTCGAAAGAGTGCCCTTTTGATTGCCCAGTCCTGAGAGCCCAGCCACTTGACCTGCTAAATGCTGTGCCCACCCCATCATTCAAAAGGAAGGTGCAGAGTGTGTATTGGATCAATGTCTTAGTTGTCGCTGAGGTGCATCCATGCCTCTTATGTACCTGCTGCACCGTGTCATATGTGCCTTGCCAATGTACTGATCTGATTTATGCATTAAAGACTTGGGCAGAAACCAGACTGGGAGCTCAAGTTCTTCACTGTCAGGCTTTGAGGACCAAGCCAGTGCCATTGAGAAACAGCTGAAGAATTTCTCTAGCAAACTAGAGAAAGGTCCGCTGCAATTTCTCTAACTTCACATAGGGTGGAAAACTTTTAAGAGACCATTTCTACTGAAAACCTTGCACGCCACGCAGGGACACATTTCTCCTCCTCCAGTATTCATTGCACATGGACTGCTGCACATGTGCGGCACCATCAGAGAGATACAACAATATACATATGCACCATAATAAATAACGGATGAATGAACAAGCTGAGCAGCTTTCAAAAAACCTTGCATGTGCTCCCTTTTGGCTCAGCCTTACTTTGGCTCAGCCTTACTTACTTAAGTGTTTGCAGCTTTATCGTGATGAAATAAACACTTCTGACTTTCCCCCAGTAGGCAGAAATGTGTCAGATACACAGAAAACAAGTAAATTGGAAGCGTGTGCTGAGGCTATGGCTGTGGCAGTACATGGTCATATGTCAGAATATTGCAGAACACCTTTCTGTAAAATATAATTTCTGCTCTCTTTTGGATTCTGGTAGCTTTAGTGTTCTCATTTCTGACGTTATAAGGTTGCAGGCTCTAACCTTGGGAAAGTTTACACTAAATTTGATTTTTATTGTTTCACAAAATGGGAATTGTTTTCTGACAGTCAATAAAACTGTAGTTGATAGTCCTTTTGTAATACATTTGAACAGGCCATTACTATTGTGGTTTAACTGCAGGGCAAGCCTATAAGAGGGTGCCAATGGAACAACACACAATTTTATCAGGCTCTTTCCTTGTGTTATCACGTGGAGTGAGACTCAAGACTCTCACCCATTTTGAGGAAGCAACGTCAGGGCTAGGAGGGTGAAAGTAACCATGCCCTAAATGAACACACACATAATGGGCACCATTCATGCACATGGTTCTTTATAAAAGGAGTTTACTATCTAGAAAGGGAGGCAAGGGAGGCAACAGAGGGAAGTGAAAGCTCAGGCAAACAGGTGGTTAATAAGGATGCATTTCGGTTCTACAGCTACTTAGGCATAGATATACACACTGAAGGCTGGTTCCCACATGATCATGTCATGAAGGTTGTATCCACTGCAGATCATTCACATGGGGTAGGCAAATCCTATCCCTTTCCCCAGCCATTCATGTTCTCCACTTTCTTCCCTTCCTCTTGTATGCTTTCCCCAACATGCACGAATGCAAACTAGTGTTTTTGCAACTGCATGCTAGTCACACTGTTTGCTATGGGGAAAGCAATGGATTGTTTGGTCCTATGCATGTGGGCTCCAGTGCATATTTAAATTTCTTTACATTGGGATGGAACACTCACCTCTCCATTCACCCAATCCCAAAGGAAATGTATGAGCTTCCTGGAAAGAGGCATTGATTATTACACCACACTGAGAATTGAAGCACTGTGAGGGGAATTGGGGTCTCCTAACTCCTCTTAGCATCCATAGCAAACTACAGTCACCAGGATTATTTGAGGAAGCCTTGACTGTTTATAGTAGTATGAAGCTGCTTTAAATGTATAGTGAGGTTGGGGCCAGAGTGGTGCTGAAGGCAATGAGTTCATAGTAGTTCACCCTTATTTTAGTTTTCCATCACAGATAGCATCCGGCCTCCTGAATTAGATTTCTCAGCTGTGCTCAAATCATGTTTGGCAGCACTACTAGTGTCAACACAAAACAAATTAAGTTAGTATGGCTATTGCATTTCAATTTATTGGTGCATGCACCTCAGTTTTTAAAGAGCAAGAGACTCCAGGGGTGCCTGTGCCTTACCTGGGGTCAGTTTCCTTGAAATGAAACTTAATGAAGACTGTGGTGTCTTTAGAATACATGGTTTTATTTACACTAATATACAACCTGAGCATCGGATGGAAAGGCTCACATTATCAACACTTCAACAGGTCTTCTCTCCCTGTTAGGTTCCCAGGGAGATCTCCAAGTCATAGCTTTGGGTCCAACACAGAGAACGATAAGCCTGTATGTTTCTAGCTTTCAGCATCACACAAAACACCCCCTCTCATGAACACATGCACACACACACACACACACACACACACACACACACAGCGCCTGCCTTGATCTATTATTCTACATCCTAGAATGACAAAATCCAGGAAGAGAAAGGCCCACCCATTTGCCTGTATGGCAATCTCTCTGGACATGTGAAGCTGGCACTTAACTGGCAATCTCAGGCCATTATGTTTCAAAGAAACTAATCCTCATACACAAACCTGTAAAATCACAATAGCACTTAGACATCTGCATGCATGCAAACCTAGGCAATGCACTATACATGGAGTAGGGCACAGCAGCCTGTCTCTCACTGAAGGTGAGTTGTTCACCTTCCTAGCAGGCACAGAATTCATCAGAAGTACATTGCTCGTCTATGGGCAACAACTATGGCGTTTGCCCGTTCTTTTGGAAATGTCTGTACAGGGAGAGAGAAAGGGTTAATAGGTAGACCAATAGAAAAGCCGAGAGGCGGAGCCTACCTGTTTTTAAAAGGCTTAGCCAGAGGTTTAGGCAGTTGGGAAAAAGCAGTTGGAAGACAGTTGGAAATAGACAGTGCAGTTGGTTCTTGTGTGAGGGGAGGTAGAGGTGTTAGAGTGAGTTAGAGACTGGATAAAATAAGACTAAGAGGGTAAAGGGTAACAGCGTTTTGAATGCATTTAAAGTTTATTTGTGTTTGCAATAAACTACAGTCTTCGTTGTTAACTTGAGAACCCGACTGAGAATAAGTGTTCTACCGGGGAGAACCTGGTTGGTGGCAGCGGATTAGTGGTGTATGGGTCAATAGTCCATGAAATGACTGGGGGCTCCGTACGAACACCACCACAATATGGAACCCAGATATGGAAAATAGCTATTCAGTAGCATAGTTCTGGTTTCTCTCTAATTTCCATGGGTATGTTCTTGTGCACCTGAGATTTCATAAAAAGGTTTTTCAAGTACTCTCTCTCGCTCTCTGTACAAACCAACCTCACCACAAGTATCCCTCTGTTCCTGCAAAACTTCTAAAAGTTTTCAATCCACAGCAAGACTTTTAGGTTATCTAATGTTATGGGAGATGACCTATTTTACAGTACTCCAAGCTTAACATTTTCACCTCACCTCACCCCAACAATAAATTCTTGCACAGGGTACTGCTTAAAGGTTCAATCAGGATTTTAGACTTTTCTTCACTCACAACAGCCAAGTGTGAAGTTCCGCATTTCCTCCTTGATTTGCTCACTGGAGTAGCTGTGACAGAGAAGTGCCTGAAAGGATAAGTCATCATCCAAATTGCTCCTGCCTGCCTGCCTGTGTAATCTATGTTTCACATAGGATGTTTGCTCAAGGAATAGAAGACAATAACATGAAGTAGACACAAAAAGATCCACTTGTGACTCTGAAGGAAGTGAGGACAAAATGGAAGGACATGAGAGAGGAAAGAAACAAGCCACACTTTTTTCCTGCATAAAAATCTTCAGAATGTTGATTCAACTGAGTCAAAATTTTGGGGGCACATTGCTGTCTCTGTTTAAATTGGAGAAAATTATATCCAGCTATGCAAAACAAGATTGCATTCTGTGAGCGAGGAAGTTATAGTGCAAGCCTGAACATGTTTACTCAGATACAGCAAGTCTCATGGAGTGCAATGCAACTTATTCCCAGGTAAGTGTATGCAGACTTGCAGCCTCACAGTGTCATCTTATGTGGGTACGCTCAGGTGCAAGTTCCATTGGGCTGTGTGTTTAACTTTTACTCAGATTAAACCAATAGGAATTAATGGACCAAAGTGAGTCATGGCCATTCATTTCAATGGGCCTACGCTGAGTAAAAGTTGAATACAACCCATTGAGTTTAATGACACTAACAGTGCAATCCAAACCCAAGATCTACCAGGACAAGCAAATTTGGAAAAGGCGGGTCCTTGGCTGTCCCAGCTGAAATGGGGTTATGCTAGTTTAACTCTCTCAGCTCTGTGCCGCTTAATTGGGTGAAATTTACACTGATGTAAATCTGAAAAAGGGGAGCGGTGGTGACAGGACTGGATAAGAGACTTACACCTATTTCAAGCCTCTTTCAGCTCAGTCATGTGCCCTGGCAACACAGAGGCTCTTACACCATCTAATACAACAGTGTAAGTTAAACTTTGTTTTAAAGGCTTGATTTCCCTCTGTGGGATTGAGCCAGCTCAGCTGGCAATAGTGCTGTTCCTTAATGGATTTTGGAATGTATGCATTTATGCCTCTATATACCATATTGGCCCAAATATAAGCTGTACCCAAATATAAACCACACCTTTAAAATTAGAGGGGGAAATGAAAAAAATTAAAAAATACCTGAATATAAGCAGATCCATTCCTTGCTGCTCCTGGCTGCATATTGGGGGGTGGGGGTGGGGAGTCATGTGGGGTGTTGTGCCTTTTCCCTTCCTCGCTCTCTCCCTTCCTGGCCTTGGGGGATGAGGACGGGGGACTACATGTGGGGCGGGCGCCGCTTTGCCACACTCCTGGCGCTGTTTGCCTCGCACTCCTGGCTGCATACCATAAGGTAGTGAATATAAGCCTCACTTTAACTTTTCACGATCAGAATTTGGGAGGAAAGTGAAGCTTATATTCAGGCCAATACGGTATGTTCATCTGTCTCTGCCTATCACACACAAGGAAGAGGAAAATATTTTTTTCTGATCTTTGATTTTTTTGGAACCAAAATTGTATTCACATGTGATCTCACTGGGTGTCATTAGACATCCTGCTCTCCATCTGCATGAAAGCAAATAGTGATTCACTTCACAGGGTGGTTGTGAAGGCAAGCAACACTGATGATTTCGTCCATCTTGTTTATGTACTTTGGGATATTTGTTGCTTGTTTTACATCACTTTTTGTGGAACGGCAGCATGCATATATATGCATGCACGCACACACAATGCTCAAACCAGCACCATCATTTTGGGGCATGATATTTGGACAACTCTCAAATAATGAGAGACTGATTCAGATATGTGAATGTTTGTCTGGACTCCACTGTTAACTGTGGAAGGCAAAGTTCCTTGAGTGCAAACAGTACTTGTGGATCTCCTATGGAAGGCTGTAGTCTACCTTCTATTTTTTCCAGATGCTGGAGTCCCCATTCATTCCAAAGCAAGCACTTCAGGGCATGCAAGAGACGTGTGTGTGCATTTGAACTGTTTTTGTTGGAGAGAGAGGTTTAGAAGATATTCTTACTCTCTCACAGCAGAGTTAACACAATTGTGATTGCTCCAGGCACATTAAAACTTGGTTAGATTTGCAGCTGCCCTCATCTACCTTCACACAACCAATCCCCACAAAAGTACTTGAGCTAGAATAAATCACAGACACTTAGTTTTGATAAGGGACTATTTTACCCGCAGAGTTTCCAGAAGTTACAGCAAACAAGTCCCCATCTACTGGCAGGAAAATAAAGGTGAAAAAGGCTCTGAATGTCTTAAAAAGAAAAGTACTTATGTTTCTTTAAAAAAGGATCATGCAAACTTTGGGTTAGAAAAGATGCAGCTTTAAAATAGCCTTATAGAGAGATTCAGTTCACTTGCAGGGAGCCATGGCTGCACGGCTTCTTGCTTATTCCAGGAAGCATAAAGAGAAAGGGGGGGGGGGGGAGAATGAGCAGAGACTGCTGAGAAAATGCTAAGCCACACCCACTTGCAACCTGAGCTAACTCTTTCATGCACCAAAGTGTAAGTCTGTAACTGTATATTACAACAGTTTTATCAGAAAGATAACCTCTGAACTCCTAGGCAAAGTTAACTGGATTGGCAGAGGAGAGGGAGAGCGCCTCTAACAACTTATTTGAATAATAAAGCATCACTTAACGAACCCTGTGGCTTGCCTCTCCATGTGTTTCACTGAACTGTGCTTCCAGGAAACAACTAACAACACTTTAACCTCCATAAATCCCTGCATGAAACTTTGGCAGTGCCAGTGTGAAGGCAAAAACATTGCTCTCAAAGCATTCAGAAATTGGCAGAGCTTCATCTGCCATAAGTTAGATTAGTTTCAGAACTAAATGTCCATAATGGATACAAAGAGACTGTTGAAATCCATCAGAATAAAAAATAATGTTCCTTGCCATGCCAGGTGCAGTGATGCTACATCTGTTTAAACTGAGACAGAGGGGATGTTTCCTCAATTGAATGACAAAACATTTCTGAAAAAGAAGAAGAGAGGTTGCATATATTTCTGCAGTTCTCATTTGGAAATGAAAGCCTATTTATGTTCCTGTACCTGCAGAAAGGAAGGTCAAATTCCGCTTCTGCTGCCTTGCAGTCTACCACTGTCTCACAGGGATGCTATAAGATAAATAAATTGTAAAATACACTGCATACTGAGAAACAACTTTTCAAATTCCTCATTTTTTATGCACAGAACACACCATCCCCTTTACATTCCAAATTCAAAATATGCACCACCATGATCAGGCCCAGTTAGTTGGGGGATCCCAGGAAGGATTCCATCAATGTCCCCCATGCTCCTACCTGCCAGGGTCAGTGCCAAATATTCACACTTTGAATGGTATGCCAGTCATGTTAGAAACAGTGCATGCTGCTTTTGGAAAGGCTAGGTTCCATAGTTTTAAATTATTATTTGCTAGCAGTCTCTTACTAGACATTGTTCAGAAATTTCAACAAACAAACAAACAAACAAACAAACAAACAAACAAACAAACATCAGTTCTGTTTTGAAAACAGTGGTTGAAATCAGCAGTTTGGAAATGTTCAGTATGCCATTTTGCGTCAATATGATCTCTAATTACATCCAAAAGCTTGCTCCTTGATCTCTGGACCCATCATGCAAAATTTGATTACTGTGTCCAAATGCAGAGAGAGCAAATGACTTTCAAAAATATATGGTAGATGACTTTATGTATTGCTTAATGTCAACATAGGCTTACAAGTGTAAAAACCAATTACACGAGTATTAAAATATAAACATCCATAATTAAAATGCACAACAAAACAATTCCATTAAAATATTCAAATCTACACACCCATAATCAGAACAGGCAATAAAGCAATTCTGTTTAAACACACATTAATTAACACAGGAGACACAGCTCTAGAGATCAAGCAAATTCCAATATAAACAGGTAAGTCTTCAAAAACTGACAGAATGCCAATGCAGATAAGGCCTCTCAGCCCCAAGTGCAGAAGCAGTGGTCATATCTAGAGTCAAAGGTAGCCACAATGGCTTTTAGCTTGTTGGAAACAAAGAAATATAGCATAACTTCAGTGATCCTTTATCTGCTTCCAGAAAAAAAAAGTTTGGAAATAACACTGAAATGTACTATATTGTACTATATTTCTGGAAGTGGAGTTTATGTCATGTGAAAACTCAGATACAATGCAGAAATTATGGAAATGTGAGGAAAATGGAACAAACTGCTGAGTGAATGTAGCCTTAGCTAAATACCACCCACCTTCTGCTTTTCAGTTCACACTTCTGCAAGCAATTTCCCCTAACATAATGAATTTTTGTATTTTATTTTCACGAGCATGCTTTAATGTCTATTTTCCCCAACATACACCTTTTTGTACACATTATCTGCTTGGAGAACTGCATTGCAAAATTCAGGGATGTGCAAATTTAAAAGGATAGCTGTGTTTTGGTTCATGCATTTTTTTTCAGGAAGCGTGAATCAGGTACATTAAAATGGAAAAAGAACTACATTTCCCCCCTCTACCTAGTCCCAGCTACAATGGAAACAGTCTGCTCTTGCCCAGTGGTGGCTGCTATCCTTTGGGACTGGTAAAGTGGAAGGGAGAGTGGCCAGTAGCAGGGGGAACCACAGCCACTGAGAGGCAGAGCCAGCTCCTTCTAGCTTGTCCCCCACCCTCCCTGCTTCATTCTTCAAGAACAAAACAGACTGAGGAGGGGGGAGCTGACAGCCAGGGCCACCCCCTGGACTAGTAAGTAGGAAGGCAGGCAAGTGAGGACTGGCTGAGGTTGGTGGGGCCATGCCCCCTTTGAATCAGGCACTTCTGCTCATGCTTGAAAAACTAGGTTCTAACACATTGTAAGTAAAAAGGGTTGGGCTGGGTTTGTAACTATGTCTTCAAATTCCTGTAGCAATAACAGTGATACATCATCTTTTTGCTTTTGTTAATCACTTAGATTCCCACTTCCCTTATTTAAACTTCTATAGAGATAACATATTTAACAGACAAACTGAAAGTCTTTAAGACACTACAATACTTCTTGTTTTTTCTCATTACAGAGCAACAATGTGTGTTAATTCAAACAACCAGAAGAGGGCACTGCCCACTGATTTTCAACACTCACTTTTTTTTCGTTGGGGGGGGGGGAATGGATGGACACAAAGAGTTCTGATCACTTACAGATCAGTTCTTTACAACAGGATAATATTGTTTCTGTCACCAAAGCTACAATCAACATGCATAAATTCAGAAAGTGACACAAGAGAAGGCAAATCCTATGAAAACACAAACATGGCAGCATAAATAACCAGAAAGCAAAGTTACTATATATTACTACTATCTAGCTATTAGAAACAATGCATCGTAATATGCAAATTTAATTCAAGGCTTGGGGTGGGGATGGAACCTGGCCTGTTAGGCCTTGTCAAACTCCCAAGTCCCATTGTCCCAGCCTTCAGGTCCAATGGTCAGGGATGAGGAAGTCCTCAACAACATCTGGAGGGCCACAGATTAGCCACACCTGAGCTATAGTAAAGGTAAAGGGACCCCTGACCATTAGGTCCAGTCGTGACCGACTCTGGGGTTGCGGCGCTCATCTCGCTTTATTGGCCAAGGGAGCCGGTGTACAGCTTCCAGGTCATGTGGCCAGCATGACTAAGCCGCTTTTGGTGAACCAGAGCAGCACACGGAAATGCCGTTTACCTTCCCACTGGAGTGGTGCCTATTTAGCTACTTGCACTTTGACGTGCTTTTGAACTGCTAGGTTGGCAGGAGCAGGGACTGAGCAATGGGAGCTCACCCCATCGCGGGGATTCGAACCACCGACCTTCTGATCGGCAAGTCCTAGGTTCTGTGGTTTAACCCACAGCGCCACCTCTAATATCACATATAACTTATAATAGGTTCTTTTTTTCACCCCGATGAGAGGTTGCACTTGCCAACATTCCCTGTTCTACTTGACTATTAAACATATAGCAACCATGTTTCCCTTTTTCTCTTAGTCACAGTTACAACTTTTCACCTTCCAAAACCCATTTCTGAAGCAACTTCTCACTGCAGTCCCACTTTGCACCCATTTTCACCTCCCCATCATGTCCAAAAACAAAATCAATTCTCCTGGCAAACTGGGAATATCCCCTCATTCATGCAGTTTAGGACATTCCCCACCTTTCTTCAGCAGTTTCTTTTTCTTTGAAAAAAATAAGGGGCTCACATAAATGTAAACAAAGCTTCAATAATAAAGAAAACTGTGACAAAATAGCATAATGAGACACACTAAATACAGCATGTTATGTACTGAGTTGAATAGGATCCAAAATGCAGCAGTCTGATTGGTCCTAGAACAACAGGATTCAGAATGCAGCAGTCTGATTGGTCCTAGAACAATGCAGCAGTATGATTGGTCTGCAAGAGCCACCCAATCCAGCTCCAGATGGAAGTGAATCCACAACCTGATTGGTCTACAGGAGAATTCCGGAATTAGCCAATCACGTGCATCCCATTGTGTAAATGATGTATAGAAAGCAGATACTTTGGGGGAACTTTCATTCCACCTCACCACTATGAGCTGAATAAAGAACATGAAAT
Organism: Podarcis gaigeae; assembly: GCF_964106915.1. Classification (NCBI taxonomy): domain Eukaryota; kingdom Metazoa; phylum Chordata; class Lepidosauria; order Squamata; family Lacertidae; genus Podarcis; species Podarcis gaigeae. The sequence continues at coordinate 53,273,969 of NC_139683.1, forward strand.
CCACTCTCGACTCTGAGTATATTTCACTGGTGATGAAGGTGGGATCCTGCTGAGCTGACCGCCACACACAGCACCACCACCTGCTGCACCGCTGCCTCGCACCGTGTATCCAGACTTCAGCTCTGGGACCCAAGGAACTCAGAATGGCAACCGTCTGAGGCAAGAAACAAGAAGAGGCAGTTGGTCCCTCTTAACTGAAACTTAACAGAACACACTGAAGGGAGGGGCTGATTCCGGAGTATAACACACAAGCCCCGCCCACCAGATACCAAACATTCTACTGATCTAGTTAGGCCCCAGGAATTTTTTTCCAACCTCCTCCCCCTCCTTTTGTGCAACCCAGCTTTGTACACAAGCCACCTCTATGGTAACTTCCTGTATCTTCCTCCCCCCATACAAAGCACCTACTAATTACTTTCACCTTCTGCCCAGTTATGAAGACCCAATTCCCCAGAGGCTCCTGAAGGGCAGCCCTTAACTTCTGGAATGACTCTTCCTGGGAATTTCTATTCTACCCCATTAACACACAGAATGTATTAAGCACTTCTCCAGAAGATTTCCCCATTGCCAGGCAATGCCAGTCGTTGTGGCCTGTAGTACTTTGCCTGTTTATTCAAAGGATGCTTTCCCCAGAAGTTATACAAGAGGAACAGAGAACCTTGTCTCTCTAATATGGAACTAGAGGCTTGAACCAAGGATAGGGAACCTTTTTTGGGCATGAGGACAAGCTTCTGGGAGATGCAATCCAGGGGCAGATGTGGGTGGAGCAACATGTGTGACTCTTTCCTTTGCATCCCAGCCACACAAAGTCCAGAGATTTCTATGCAAAAGGACACACATACACATACAAACATGTATCTATCTCCATCATCATCCAGGCATGTGAGAGGCACAGAGAAAGCACCAGAGGAAGGTGTGGAGAAGGGGAAATGGGAGAGGGTGGCCTGAGAAGATTCTTGAGGGCCAGATAGATGGTCCTAGAGCAGCCTTTCTCAACCTGTGGGTCCCCAGATGTTTTGGGACTACAACTCCCATCACCCCTAGCTAGCAAGGCCAGAGCTCAGGGATGATGGGAGTTGTAGTCCAACAACATCTGGGGACCCACAGGTTGAGAACCACTGTCCTAGAGGGCTGTACCTGAGCTTCCTCAACCACATGACAAGTGTGTTTCTAGACTTTCCAAACAAACTGTTGAATACTGTACTTGATAATCATCTCCAGGGATGCATGAGGGATCATTGAAACTCGCTCAATCCATCCATCCATCCATCAATCAATCAATCAATCAATCAATCAATCAATGCTTTTCTTCTCCCATACTTCCACATTCAAGCCAGTCCCTTTAAGAAGCATTTCATCTCCTGATGAATGTTATTAGCAGAGGGGGTGAAATTATGCAGGAACTGCCACCATTATAAATAGTATGCATATAAAATCCCTTTTAAATTACTATAATAGGTACCTAAATCAGCCCTGCTAATGGCCTATGAATCACAACTGTCCCTGCATGCATTTCTACATGTTATGACTTGAAAAATTTGTGTGTGTGTGTTTCTATATGTGCTTGTTTTTTCTACTATTCTTTTGCTTTCATGCTCCATCTCTCTCTCTCTCTCTCTCCCCGCCCCTCTCTTGACTGTGTGACATGGTGTCTCCCTTCCCCCTATGCTGCCTCTTGCACTCTTCCTTCTCAAATACAACATACATTTTTTAAAACTTTAATGATGCTACTGTATGGAACCCTGAAGTAATGCTGGTTTACGCCTTAGGTTACAGAGCACAAATACTGCAGAAGTGCATTTAGATACATAGGTCTGCACTCTCTACTGTGAATAAGTTGACTGTATAAATTTACAAGTGCTCCCTTAGGATAGAGAAACTGCTTAAGGTAATACGAGGACACACTTCTAACAGTCCCTTTTTACCATGGACACCTCCTGTTTCCAGGTATCTGTCCTGAGTTAAAACATGGTCCAACAGTGTTGGAGAGGAACTTGTAAACCATGTCATTCAACCATCTACTTCAGAGGTGGGGAACCTTTTTGGTTCAGGGGGTTGGAGAATCTTTACCCCCTCCTACACAATGGCTCAACTTTGACAGGTAGGTGGCTCCTGTCAATCTCCAGATGCCACGGTATCAGGCAAACAACAGTCCTCTCCATGTATCAGAGTTCATCTTGGGGAGAGATTTGCTTCACCAGTGCATTCCCCACAGCACCTAGCAGGACTGAACTCTCCACTAGCAGGCTGGTGATTGGGGACTTCAATCCTGCTCTCTGCAAAAGTCTGCTTTGCCTGCGCAGCCCTGCAAGTGATGGTGAAGCAGCACCCAGCAGGATTGAACCCTGCTAACACTATCCAGTGACAGGTAGGTGTGGTTTGGGAAATGGCTGCACAGGCCAAATTGGAACCCGCTGGAGGCAGGGGCGGATTTAGATGAAGAGAGGCCTTAGGCTACTCCATTTGTGAGGTTTCTCCACATCCCCCACCCTCACAACTAGAAGAAAATGGAAGAGTGTTATAAACAAAATTGAGTGAAGCCAAGTAAGATGATGGGTATTTAAAATTCTGCAATTCACAATTTCTCCTCTAAAGGCCGTAGGATATTATTGTTAAATACCATGGTGATTTTAAAAAACGCAATAACTGAACTTTGTACACCTTTTGTGGCCTGGGCAGGCCTGGAACTAGTTCCCATGTCTTGTTCCTCTCTAAGGAATCAAATTCAGCCTTCATGGCATTTAACCATGGCGTGGCCACAGGCAGGGTCTTCCTGTTATATACCTGCTGGGATTGGCAAGGCATCTGACCCTCACCTGAATCTCATAGCTCTCCTAACGAGTGCTTTGGCCTGCCAACCAGATGCCAGGCACTCTACTATTCAAATTAGGCCCCAGTGTTTTTGTTACAATCCCCTTCTCAATTAAGTCATCCATTTTAATCTAGAATTTTAATTCTTAAAACTTTCTTTTTTGTTAATTCGAGCAAGTAAACTACTGCTCTCACTTCATTACAAACAGTATTTCTACCTGCAACACACTTGAACAAACCTGCTCCTCTTTCTTTCATAGAAATTTTGTTGCCATTTGCAACTGTAGCTGCCTCTGATTAGTTATCATTTAACTCTTGGGGGAAATAATCACACGTCATGTGCATGGAAGTTGCCAAACCAATTAACCAACAAGAAGGATTACTGTTAATAGCACCAGTTTTCCTATAACTTGATATTCCTGGATAGTTTTGATGAACTGCAAAAGCATTTTTAGTTTGCTTTCTGTTGCCACCCTGAAACTTTTCTTTATTAGTGCCACTTTGTTTTGTATGATTCCCTGCAAATGAAGGATAACTGCTTGTATATGTTGATAATATAATTTTGGTTACTGAGGAGAAACAAGATTGTGCAAAAACAAGATTGGGTGCAGGCCTGGCCAGGACCTAGGCATCCTGACTGTGACAAATGTGACCTGTGTACTTGCTTGCTTGATTAACAGCTGTTGAGAAGTTCAAGGTCCCTGCTCTCTCTTCTTATGGTCTTTGTACTGGACCTGGAGACTCCAATAGAGAGCATTCCATGTCAAGAAGGAGGGCAAGTGGGCACCCTATCAAATGACAGGGCAGGAGCTACACGGAGCAGCGCCTTTTCACCGGTGGTGCCCATTGTATGCCTCGCTCTTCCCAGACCTGCTCTCTTTTGGCCTGTATTTTGGAGATTTATAATTTAGGAAGACTTTGGAAGAACTGGTTGACAAGTCTTATCAGTTGCTGAGGTATGAGCAGATTTTATTTGCTGCTATTCTGGGCTTCTGGTGTACCAGGGTTTACACCAGCAAAATAGAGTTGGCCAGGATGCCAGAAGGGATACAATTTATGAGCTTTCTCCATTATCTGCACAGCAGGGGGTGTTTTGTCAACAGTGCAAAGGTTGAGCTGAAGCATTCTCTGCTGGTTACCTGCTTTCAGCAATAGGGGTCGCTGTTTGGTAGTACCCAATTGGTTAGCTGTCAGATTCTAGAGCTACCTATTGGTGGCTCTTAGGTAATTCACAAAATACAGAGTCCATTCGTAAAACACAGTGTTCATTCATAAAGCAGTGACATAAATCTCCATTGCTACATATTGGGTGTATATTTCAGCGGTTGAACGTACAGGTTTATGACCATGCTGTAGTGTAGTGCTTATGCGACTGTGAATAAAAGGTGGCGGGGCTCATTGTCTCGGGGTTTGTGGGGGGGAAGAGGTAGCAAAACTGATTTCCAATAAGTGCCCCCCTTTATTTCCATAACAAGTCCTTGAGTCTGTACTCTGAATGGTGACACCAGGAACCTAGAAGATGCAGGGCTTGTCAGTCCAACCCCTGCACAGTCTCATCAGGGCTGACCTTAAGGCAATTGGAACAATTGGGCCCCATGGGCCGCTCCTAAGGCCCCCCCCCGCACCAGGGCAATCTAGATGGATTTTATTTATATCTATAAGATTTTGCAGACTTTGGCTGTAAACTTGAAATCCTGGACCACTTTACAGTACAGTAAGGACTACAATACCTCAAAGACCGCCTCTCTCTATATGAACCGACCTGGACCCTGCAATCATCAGCAGAGGCTCTTCTTTGTGCGCCTCCTTTACAAGAGGTCTGGAGGGTGGCAGCACAAGAACAGGCCTTTTCAGCAGTGGCCCCAAGTTTGTAGAATGCTCTCCCCAAGGTTGTTCATCCCCAGGGACCTTACTTATATATCTTTAGTCACCAGGTAAAATGTTCCTCTTCAACCAGGCCTTTGGCTGATTAATATTCTACAGCCTTTTAAATGCATCTGTGGGAAGGAGGGGTTGTTGATTTGCTGTTTCTGTTTTAAGTATTTATTTGTGCTTTTATCTTGTGTTTTTGTCTTGTGAACTGCCCTGAGATCTTTTGATGGAGGGTGGTATATAAATATAATAAATAATAAAATAATGATTATACAGGTCTCTTGAGAAGTAAACTGAAAGCATACTCCCAGCTATGTGCAAATAGGACTGCAGCGTCTTGTAGCCATTGTTCAAAAATATACGGAGAGGCATAAAGTACAGACTTGTCAGGCAGAGGGTTTAAAAACAGATTCAGTCGAACAGTTATAATTTGTTCAAATAGGATTCATTAAGGCATCTTTGGACTGAGCTCCCAAAGGCCATGCACAATATGTTGCTGAATATAACTTTTGATCAATTTTACTTTTTATTTTTTTATTTGTGATGCTGGGTGGGTAGCCTTCCCACCACACCATTAATATCCAGGGGGAGAAGAAAAAATCTATTGAGACTGCAGATAAAAATGGCTGCAACTGCTACGAAGCCAGTATGTGTCCTGAACAGAGTAGCCCCAAAGGCATTTGCCATCATAAGCAGGGAAGCTGTATCAATATGAGAATAAAGATATTTTGTGTGTGCGGCCATTTTGTGCTTTATTGTTATTTACACTTGCACTGGAGCATCAAATATTTTCTCATTCTAATTTAGTTGTTTATCCAGACAAAGCAGAACCAGCCGCAGTTCCTCCTTAAGTGTGAGGTGTGGATAACCTAGGGTTGCCATATTTCAAACAGTGAAAATCCGGGTGGAAAAGTCAGACAGAAAAATTGGTAAAAAACGGCACTGCTGACATGGGTTGACATTTGACTGATTGCCACCTGGACACTGCAGCCGACAGCTGTATTCTGGATATGTCTGGGAAATTCTGGACATATGTCAACCCTAGGATAACCAGTCTCTACTGAGAATAAGTGTATGTATGTGTGTGTGTGTGTGTGTGTGTGTGTGTGTGTGTAGATTCCCCTGTCCTTGCCTGCAGCTCTAGGCACAGAATTAGGAAGATTTTTTTTTAGGAGGCAACCCTATTCAAAGCAAAGGGCCAGAGTTTTATTTATTTATTCCTGCACTGCAGGGGGGTGGATTAAATAACCCTCAAGGTCCCGTCAAACTCTACAGTTCTAAGATTATGTGTCTAAGATTTCTACTCATCTTTTGGGCTTTTTTGGGTGGGAGAGGTAGTACTTTAAAATACCAGTCAATGGCATCAATAAAGTACACTGCAAGAGGTTGTATTCAACATACTTTTATTCATAATAAATTAATTGTAAAAGTAATGGTAAGTTAATTTTCAGTGGGTTTCCTCTAAATAGTTAGCTATAATCCATGGATATTGCAAATAAAACAATTTCTACTCACCTTTTAATAAAAAAGATAACAATCAAGGAAGTTCATACAGAATCAAAGAACAATCAAACAGTAATTAAAATCACCCCCCAAAAACCCAGTGACAACAAAGGCGCAGTATACTCTTAAAACACATTTCCTCCCTCAAATAATTTTGGCCACTGTAGTTTGTTAAGGTCTGCTGGGAATTGTAACTCTGTGAGGGGTAAACTACAGTGCCCAGAATTTGTTGAGGGAAATAATGTGCTTTGAATGGGCTTTAAACGTAGTGTTATGAATTTGGGCGTTCTAGACACTTCTAAATTCCTGGACCCAGTAAGTATTAGAATTTAATCAAACCTCCTTAGCCCTTGCATCCAGCCAGGGTTAAAATATAAACCGGGCTAGCTTCCTCATGAGGTAATCACCTGCTTGATGGGCCACTAAGAGAACAAAAGGAAAGATGATCAATGGGGCTTACTCCTGGGTCATAGGAATGCTGATAGGATTGCAGCCTAGGTAAAGGAAGGCTATGGGTACTGGGCAATGATCCATCCCATGACCTAATCTCAATGGATTTTTTATTTTTTATTTTTGTATGAAGGTGGAGGAAACTATAACACCAGCACTCTAGACAATTTCCTAATTCATTGTTTGACTCATTCACATTCAAAGGAGAATCAAAACACTGTTTACATCGCAGAGCTACTTGGCACAAATATTTGTATTTTGAAACTTGCTGCTCTCTGAATTTTATGGCTTTGCTTGTCACACCAGCGGAGTCATGGATCTGGAATTAGCATATCTGTGGATGCTCCAGATGGGCTTGTAACAGAGATTTACACATTTTTTTGTCAAGCCAGGTGGTTGCTTGCATCTTACAGAGGATTTTTGAAAAGGGGGTGGGTGGGTAGTAATAGAAAAATGCCTAAGAATTCTCTTTAAAAATGAGGTTGAAAGGGAAATGTTTGCATTCTGGTCAGGAGGGATACAACCCCAGACAAATATGTTTGTGGGGAAAACAAGCTAATTAAGCATTCTGTAGCCTAAAGATCTATGGTTTCTGGCAGTTCCCCATTATTGAGCTGTATGATATCCTGGCACTGTGCTCTTCCTCCTAATTGTGATGATTTATTTTTATTCCAGGCAAGTTAAACCTCGTTGTTATGCTGCTAGCTCAAATGCAGCCTCTTGCCTGGGAGGTGGCTGTAGCTCAGCCCTCAACTATGTTAAACTGAAAACTGCAAACACACTAACAGACCTTGGGAGAACTCATAACAGGAAAGAAACATCACAGTTCAACATAAGAGATGGTAAATCAGGGTGCGGGCAGTTTCTAGAGGATGCCACAGAATAGATGCCTCGCGGATCTTGTTGCCTTCCATTAGAGTGTCAGTAGTAAGCATGAATTGTACAGGCCCAGTGTCATAAATTTGAGGGAGGTTTCTACTGCACCCTTTTAAAGACATGGCATGAGAACAAGAGAAACTTATGCACTTAACTGAATAATTTGGCCTGCAGGTAAGCCATTTTAGAGGCTGTTCCCGGCTTGCACACATTGGGACCTTGTCTGGTAGAAGCAACAGCAGGATATAACAGGGTTTTGCTCTTGATGCAAGAACAAAGTTGTATGGTCTGTCGTCCAGTTTCCTGCATAGCAACTTGGAATGGGGGCAGATTTTGGATTGGTTAGCATTTTTAATGAGAACCTAAAGAATTTGCACTTCCCAAAACAATGCACACGTCTAAACACAGCTGTCCTTTGACATGTGCACTCCACTGAATTTGAGATATAGTTCTCCACTCAAATAATGTGCAATACATGTATATTAGTGGGAAGTTTGCATAAAGTTGCATGTCATAGTGAAAATAACATCCGAAAATGTATTGTATTTTAGAAATTTTCTTGCAAAAAAGTGACATTAGGGAAAATTGCACAAAAATGTGCATATTGGAAGAACTGTGCATTTACATGCTGAGTTTTCATTTTTCATTCACCCCCTAGTAGTCACTCCATGTTCCTATCTATGCCAAATTTGGCTATGCAGTAGATAAAGTCCCTGCACAAATTGTATAATCTCCTAGAAGAGAAAAGTAAGTCATGTGTAATTCTGGTGCCTTATAGAACATTGCTAACACGCCCCCCCCCAAATGCTTTGATGACATACTTCTTTTAAGCTATAGGTTCTGGTCTCAATAATATCTGGTAGAATATCAGCAGCCTTATGTTCTGTACCCCCACGAGTGCTTTTCCCCCAGGGGATACTCAAGTGAGTACCAGCACCTCTTTTTGTTGTTGTTTTTTTGTTAAATAATTTTTATTAATTTTCCATTAAAAGCATCGAGTCGGTAACAAATCAAATGAAATCATAATCTAATTCAAGAAAAAAAAGACCAAATTACAATCCAAATTATTAAATTTAAAACAGACTCCCCATATTCTGGACCCCTTTTTGTTGTTGTTAAAAAGTGTAGCACTCACTGCAACAACTTCATGGTGAGTTGCACCAGCAGTTTTATGAGCAAATTATTCTGGAATAGTGGCTGAACAGTGGCAAAATCACATGGAAGCATGTGAAAAAAATCTGGAAAACAGCCATCTTCCATTTGCAAAAGGTAAGTGCAGAAAAGCTCTTGGTCCTTTTAGATACAGGGCTGAAAAAGATCACCTCATAACGAAGAAATGGAATGAGCTGTGGAATGGAGAAATCCAGCATTATGAGTCGAATCCTATACAGTACATCTTTACTCAGAAGTAAGTGCCACTGGTTTCCATGAGACTTATGCTCAGCTAGGAATGGAACATAATATCTGGGTCAGCATTTTCAGGAGGGTGGTGGGGAATCTTTTCATGGAGGCGTGTTGGGCAGTGGTGGCTTGCAAGGGATGCAGCTCAGTGGTAGAAAATCGACTTTGCACGCAGTTCAATCGTTGGTATCTCAAGGGAAGACTGGGAGAAACCCCTGTCTAAAACCCTGGAGACCCACTGCTGGTTGGTGTGGACAACTCTGAGCCAGATGAACCAAGGGCTCAGTATAAGGCAGTTTCCTATATTCCCATGTTTGAAACAAGTTGCTGCAATACTTTTGAGCATCTGCATGTTTTTGTTGGTTGACACCAGGCCTTGAATCTCTGATGTTCCTCCTCCCCCTCCCGTTTTATTGTCAGCTGCTGCCTCTGTATTTCTTATCAGTTTGAGCAGTTTGTGTGTGTATGGAAGTATGTATGAGAGAGGCTTTCCACCCACGTAAGTATATCTTCAGAATGATCGCTTAGGGAAGTGGATAAATTAAAAATGTTCCTTGGTTGGAATCCACCTGAGGGGTTGGCCATGCATGCCTGGCTCTCATCATCTATCATGATCTATTTTTCTAAGCAGTGGGTAACAGTGAGATACATTCCTCTGTGGATCCCTACTGAAAAGCCCAATTCTTTTCAATGCGGCAGTGTTATGTTTATTTATCGTGGTGCTGCTTCAATGTGCATAGAGCCTCTGCAAAGGAAAAGAAAGCTCTATATAGATAATAAAATAACCAGAAGGCTTTCTCTGTGCTATTTGCATCACTGAAGAGAGAGAGGGAGAGAAGGAGAGCGAGAGAGAAATAGGAACTAATTACTTTAGCAAGAAATATTTTTGTGTGTAAAATTTGCTATTTTGGAATCTGTTCGTTTGTAATTTCTTTTTAAATGTAGAATAGAATAATTGGTTTGCTGGCAGTATAAGAGGATGCATAAAAAAATGATTTCATTTCAATTGTCTATTTACTCTCCTTCCTTCTTCACCCCTAGTTTACACTGAAGGCAGATTACAAAATAAAAGGCAAAACACATCATCATTATTAAAGAAAATCATAGCCATGGGTTGTATCCAGAGATTACATGAGTGGAATGTCATTCATAGGCAGATCTCTGTGGGAGACCTGATTTTTTTTTTTTGCTGACTCTCCCCATTTCCTGTGGCTGCACCCCTGAAAGCTACCACTGTTTATATGTTCTGGAGAATTAGGTGACTTTCCAGGACAATGTGGAATATGGTGCGGGGGGGGGGGGGCTGCAGCGGAATTGAATCAGTGAAAATCATCCCCTGCATCTTCCATCCATGAAAACAGAGGTAGGAAATACATCCTACCCCACATCTCTATCTGGTCCTCAAGGCTCTCTCCAGGCCACATATCCTTCTCAGTCAAACCCATCACCAACACTATTTCATCCCCTCCTTCAGTGTTTTTGTAAGGCTGGAATCAGTGGTGGAGCTTCATGCTCCAGCACCAGGGCTGGGGGGCTGGTGTGTGTCCTAGGGGTGGGGTGTGCCGCCCGCAGGGGTGTGGCACCCAGTGTGGGCAGGGGGCGGCCACAATGGCACCCCACCGTGATCACGCTGCCGGGGACGGTGCGCTCCCCCCCCTGCACTCCTCTTCCTCTGCCAGTGGCTGGAATGTGTCCTTGAACTTTGATAATACCTCTTAATTCCCAGGATCAAGGACAAAGAGGGGTGTGTAAGTGTGTGCAGGAACTAGGCTTTTGTATGAAGGCAAAAAGGGCCCCAACCACCACTGGCATGTGGCCCCCCGTCTGAAAAAGGTTCCCTTCTCCTCCTCTAAAATCTTCATTGGATGACAGATCCTTCTGGGAATGGAATGGAATGAAGTTTTTAATTTATGGAACAGCAAGCCTGAATCCAAAATGGCTGTGAGATCCAAGGGAAGCAGCCTTATATAGGCCTTCCCCTTCCCTCTGCAGCAAGGGCTCAGGGACAGCTTTTCCCCATGAGCCCACCACACAGAAAAGATACAGGGCAAAACCTTGCCCAGTATTTTGCTGCAATCTATGGGCCTCAGAGCCATCAGGCAAACGCTTCCCATGCTTATTGGGCATGGAATGGGGCTTATAGTCAATAAAATCACCCACCCACCTGAAAGTAGCAATCCAACAACATGCCACAAGCAATAATAGCATAACTGTTTTTTTTAAAAAAATATTTTATGCAGAAGTAAAAGAAATGAAAATATAGTCTTCACCATGAACCAAAATATATGCCAAGCAGACATTGTAATGTGTGCGTTTGTGCTGACAATGAATTGAACTGTATTTATTAAAAATACAGGGCTGTTCTGTATCAAGGTTCTCATTTCCTCAGTGTAATGTGTAGTTCAGCTTACTTCATATGCTGACATCATCATACTCTAGTGTGTGTGTGTGGGGGGGCAAGTGCAACCCTTCAGATGTCTATCTGGCTCTCAGAATTCCCCTCAGGCCATGTCCAGGCCACATCCACACTGGCCCTCCTCTGTGCCTTTCCTGAGTGCTTTTGGATGGATTGTGTTCTTGAATTGTGATCATATCTCTGGCTTGCTTGGATGGAGGATGTAGAGCGATGTATGTCTAAAAACCTCTCACTTTTATGTGGTGTGAATGTAGATTGCTCTGCTTGCTTTTTGACTCTGGTCCCGCTCACCCCTGGCATAGACTGCCCCAAAGATAACCCACAAGTAAATGAGGCTCTTAGAGGAAAAAGGAAAATAAATCTTCATCCCTCTGCTAAGAATGTGCTCATTCAGTGGTGTAAAAAGTTTACCTACATGTTGAAAGAAAAGGTCCAGACCAGGATATCACTGATACTAGTGCAGTTGTGCTTTAAGAGACTTAGATTGAACAAATTGGTGGAGGACAGAGCTACCAATGGCTGTTAGTCAAGATGGCTATATACTATCTCTAGGATCAGAGGTTGCATCTCTCATACCAGTTGCTCAGGAAGAACAACAGGAGAGGACTACAGTATTCCTTTCATGCCGTCCTTTTGGGCTCCCCAAGAGGCGTTGAGTTAGGCACGGTGAGAAATAGGATACTGAGCTAGAGTTCTTGTTAAGAAAGTGTTGTGAATATTAAAATTATGTATGTTGATGGCTGGAGTGACTTTGAAGTGAGAGGGAGAGGTATTATAGTAATGATGGTGATGATAATGGCAATGTAATGGAATGGTGTACATTACTAAGAAAGGATCTCTAAACCATAAAGTCCTTTGAATCTCATTCAAGACTCAGAAGCCTCACACCTATAGAATATATTTCCTCCCTTCTGGGAGCTTCTCAGCTTGCTGATCTTTTATTTTCACATCAATAATTGTAACAGGAGAACTTTGAAGCCTTTATTATCTTGGAGAGTTTGTCTGTGGCCAAAGGCTGTCGGTTGTCCTTTTAACAAACTGGCTAGAGTAAGTGATTTTTTAAAAAGGAAAAAGAACAAAAAGAAAAGAGATAAGTCCATAAAATGTTTCTTTCAATGGTCAATGGGAGGTGCTTTAAATAAAATATAGAGCTGAATATGGGTGGCGTTATTTTATTTATTAATTATTAGACTTGTTAGTCTCTTGTGACACAAAGGTATCCAAGAGACTCAAAATCATAAACATCAATACATTATAACAGTAACATATCATACAATGGGTTTTGTGAATACTTCAAATAGAGTTGTCATATTTCAAAAAGTGAAAATCTGAACACAAAATGTTTTTGAGCTATTTTAAATGGAATTCATGAAAATCTACAGTGACGTACATCCGCATTTTCCTGAACATTTCAGCAAATTCCGCCCAGACGCTGTTAGCGAGGGCTGAATACCAGATATGTCTGGTAAATTCTGGATGTATGGCACCTATACAGCTCCACCTGAATCTGATAAAAAATGAGAAAGAAATCAGATTTATGATCTGGAGACATCTTGACAAATTCCTAAGAATGGCTGAACCAAACGGCTCATCAGCCTACAACATAGTCAGAAGCATTAAATACAACAAACCCACAGCAACAAACATGCTCATTCCACCTCAGTTTTAGACAATTTTTCTCCATAAACCCAACATTTTAATATTGAACCACAGCAGCATTTCCCCTTGGGCAAGAAATCTTGAAATGATGCATGAGGCACATGCTGTGTTTCACTGGTGAGTGCCAAGGGATTACTTACTGTTTGCAAATGAAATGCTCTCACAAATATGTTTCTTTTAGCTTGCAGATGAAGTGCAGGTCACAACAAACTTTCAGAGTGTCTCCCTCCATCTGAATGTGGCCTGGGTAGGGTTTTTGTTGCTGGGAAAAAAAAATACCCTCAAGCTAAGCTTGCTCCAGGTTTGAGGAGATCACATCTTGGCCTCAGTCGGTCCTCTCTGACACTTTCTGTAAATTGATACATGTTGCAGCAAAAAATACCTTAATTTCACATATATGCTCATGGGGTCTGAACTGGTGGTAGCTAGTCTGGAATGAGACCTCAGGGTTGTTGTGGTTAGCTCAATAGAGATGTTGACCCGCTGTGCAGCAGCTGTGGAAAATGCTAATTCCATACTAGGGAAAGGAGCTGAAAATAAAACCGCCAGTATCAGAAGGGCTATATGTGCATTTGTGGTGCAGTCATATTTGGAATACTGTGTACAGTTCTGGTTGCTGCATGCCAGAAAGAATATTGCACAGCTGAAAAGGCAAGCAAAATGAATAGGGGACGGGAACAACTCCTCTATGAGGAATTTGTTATACAAATCCACACAAATGCCACATTTGGAATACCATGTACAGTTCTGGTTGCCTCATCTCCAAAAGGGTAATACGGAGCTTCCCACAGGCATCTGACTGGCCACTGTGAGAACAGGAAGCTGGACTAGATGGGCCATTGGCCTGATCCAGCGGAAGGCTTTTCTTATGTTCTTGTCTTATCAGTGTTCCCCCTGTCCACAGATGGGTTTGCCCACCAAGAAGACACTAGCACTCAGTCAGAGGCAGCTGCAGCAATGTCAGTGGCAGGATTTGGAAGGCTCTTGTCAAGACAACATCTATGCCTCCTCACTGCAGAAAGCCCAGGGATCTCTTGGCAGCTGGCCTTACTGTGGGCTGTGATCCCCGTCATGCTGACTCTTGACCCTGACCCTGAGCTGCAATCTGTGGTGGATAACTGATCTATTTGGCATGGTGTTGCAATCATTAAAAAAGCAGCTATATGAGGGATTGCCAAGTTGCATCACAGTCAGCACAATATATAAATCTTTATTGGAAGCGACCTTATACCATGTTGGATCATCCGTCTGTCCTGCCCAGTATTGTCTACAGCAGTTTTCCAGGGTTTCAAACATGGGTTTCTCCCAGTCATACCTGGATATTTATTTATAATTTATATAATACCCTTCACCTGAAGATCACAGAGCAGTTTACAACATAAGAACACAAAATGAAAACACAAAATACATACAGTAGAACCTCGTGTTAAGTACTGTCCTCCTTGTGAATGCTGTGGGTTATGAGCTGCACTAACCAGGAAGTAGATGCCCCTTGCTGAGAACTTTGCCCTGGGATGCAAGCAGCCAGAAGTTGTGTGCCGGCAGCGTGGCAGCAGTGGGAGGCGCCAATAGTGAAAGCGTGCCTCATGTTATGAGCAGTTTCAGGTTACAAATGGACCTCTGGAATGGATTAAGTTCGTAACTGGACGTAACCACTGTATTAGCAAAAACTTCCACAAAAAACCAATAACCCACCCATACACATTTAAAAGGCATGGATTGTTTAATAAGCTAAAGGCCTGGTTGAAGAGGAACAATTTTTTTTGCCTGGGGACCTTTGGCATGCAAACCATGTTCTGCATGATGGAGCCATAGCCCATCCTCTCATTAGGTTACATGAAATACAACAGAAAGGCTGTTTCTCCTATCCTGAAGACCTGTCAGTTGCCCTTTGCCTCTTATCTCACAATAAGCAGGACCTGTGAAAAATACAGTTGAATGAGTGAAGTGACTGATGCAATGTGTGTGTGTGGTGGCAGCAGCAGCAGCAGCAGGTGAGGTAAGCTGGAGAAGTTGTCCTGCAGGTTGTGGCTTGGCAACCCAAATTATGATGGCCTCAACTTAATTTCAATTGGTTCCATTTCTCATACGTCCAGCTGAAATCCTACAAAATGACCTCAGTGGGGCTTCCTTTTGAGTAGGGTTGCACCACATTTGCTCGCTTTTTTTCTTCAAAGCTCAGGAGCTCATAATGAGCTGGATCAGATCGAAGGCAGATCTTGAAATTAGTTTTCTAGAAAGTTTTCTAATGCATTCCGTGGATGTGTGGAAGCGTATAAAGAATTTCATGAAAGAATGCAAACCGAACAACCAGCTTTAACACTGCCTTTGCAAGTCAGACTTTTAGGCACCTCTGCTCCGTTCCAATCCAAGACTGCTATTTTAATTGGCCATTTAACAGCTCTCTTCTTCAAGCGCAGCCATTTTGAGCTTCCCCCTCTTTCCTCCCCCTAGTAAACAAGGCTATACCTGACAAAAGGAAATGGCTGGAGGTATCTCTTCACAAAGCCCCTCGTGATGTTCCCCTGACATGTGCTGTCCCAGTTTTATAAATTAGAAATCTGGTCATCTCATTTTAAGTCTCTAAGCAATGCCAGCTGTCTCGCATCTCCAATACTTCCAAGATGCTTTGAAGCTCTTTCTGTATTCTGTTGGCAATATTTGTGCAGAAAGATTTGAAGAATATAATAGCTGAAAAAGGTTACATGGGATCACGTAATTGACAGCAGCAATATAAAATATTGCCTGCTTTCTGTTTTGTAACAAAGTAGATATTGCTTTCTTTAAGGTTGGCAAAGAAACAAAAAAGTACAGTCGGAATGTCTGTTCTGCTAACTTTCTTAACTTAAAGAAGGAAATCTGTATTGTTAAATGCCATTCCTCTCGCTGTGTACATGAGTCATCATTCCACCCAGCTTTCTTCCCCCTTTCTTTTTTGTTTCCTTACAATGATGAAGGATAACTTGTGCTACTGTAAACGAAGCCGACACACATATATATGGGAAGATAAGGGTGCATTTAAATTGTGGGTGTTTATCGTGATGAAAAATATGTGACATTTACTGAGGCCATATTTTTAAAAATGTATTAAGGATGAAGTAAAAGAAGTGAGCAACTGGAAGCTCAGTTTGGAGACTTGAACAAAGGGCCTTTGCTCAGGAGAATACCACATGGTTTGAGCATTTTTCAATTTGAGGACCCATCTCCACTCAATGGTAGGTAGCAGAGACATCTTGGCTCTGCCGGGGTCCCAGAGCTCACCAGTGTTGATGTTTGCCTTACCATGTCAAGTGGTAAGTGGCTATTAGTCACTGTTTTACCCACAGTGTTCCAGAGCACCTGGCATAGTGGAGCACCCTATAGCATTGTGGGAAATATAAAATGGTGGCTTATAGTTTCCTGTTGTATGTGGGGGGGCACCTACATACTTTGATGGCTCTGAGCAAAGATAAGGTGCCAAAGAGCATCTGGCAGACAGCCTAGTAGCAACTTCCATTAAAATACCACAATTCATATTTATATCATAAGAGGCAAACACCCCATATTTCTGGAAATCCAGTGTATAACAGGAAACCTGCTTTCATGCTGTGCAGGATCCCCATGCCCTGAAAATAAACCACCACTTCTCTGTCATGTAATGAAGGAAGATCTGCTATGTCTGCTACAAACTTAGAGAAATTTCAAGGAGTCTAACAGGGGATTAAATGTATTTGCAATACTCAGATTAATTTCTCCTTTCTAGCAGCTTTGTGATGCTTGAATCCTTGTATTCTGCTTTATTTCAAAGACAGCATAATAGAAGCTCTCTTCAGGCATTTAATGTGGGTGGGGTTAAAGTCGGAAGGGTGTATGCATGCTAGCCCCACCTCCAATGTCCACATGTGCACCTACTCCTTTCCTGAATTTTGTATGGACCCATTTCAATCCAGCTTCAAGCCCAGCCATGGCACTGAAATTGCCTAAGGATGAACTTTGCTGGGCTGGGAGAGAGAGGCTGCATGCAACCATGTTGCCTCTCCAGAGCTCCTACCTCCAATGCCAATTTCAGAGGGTAGCACTGGAGGAACTATTGCTCAGCACCTTGAGAACTAACTTGCGGGGTTCTCGAGGGGTCAATCTTTTCTCCTATGCTCATCAACATCTATATGAAGTTCCTGGGAGATGTCATCAGAATATCTGTAGTGGGGTATCATCAGTATGCTAATGACACTCAGCTCTCCTTTGAACTCCTGAAGAGGCTTTTAGTATCACATGCAGTTCTGTCTTTAAAACTATAAAGCTAAAACTACAGATTCTTTACTCAAATGAAAGTCCAATTGAATTTAGTGGGATATACATCCAAAGAAGCATAAGTAAGTTTGTAGAAAAAACCTTTTTTCAAAAAGTAAATGGTGTTACTGGTCTAGGTTAATGGCTTACAATGATGTTCAACTGAGCATTTTCCTGGTCGACATTGAGTCAGTATTCAGTAGTCAGCTTCAGAAACACCCATAATTAACAAAGTCATAATTCTAAGAATTATCCCCACTAGCCAGGTGAACCCCTGCAATTATGAATTCCTGGAGGAAGACTTCCCAGAAGATCAATCCTAAGGGAGTGTTTAGTTGACTGGTCAACCAAGGCAGATGAGTTTTGTGTAACTGGAAATCTACCATCCCTTTATTTACAATGAATGAAGATGTGTGATTCTTTTGGGGGCAGTTCATCTACTATCCCTTTATTTACAATGAATGAAGATGTGTGATTCTTTTGGGGGCAGTTCTTTCATAAAACTGAAGCAGTGGATTTCTACTTGCCCACAAACTGTAGTCCAGGCTTGCCTATACAATATCAGGTCCTGATCGATGTGCCTTTGTAGAGGCTTCCTACAGACCTCTGTGCAGGCCTAGCCACTGCCATTCCAATCATCATCAGCATGGAAGGAGATCCATTAATGCCTAGGAAAATTCCCATAAATCCCTTAGAAAATCTACCCACCAATCTGTTGCTAAATCCCAGTTTGAGAAGAATTCAGCAGCCACCCTAAGTAAACTAGGATGACTTTTAGAACACTTATTAAAAGGCTTGCCAGATCAAAGATTTTTGTGTGTGCGCATTTTGAAAGGTTTTGAGACTGCAGAATGCAATACTTGAAATTAAAGGGGGATATGCATTGCAGCAACAAACTGTTAATCAAATGCTTACTTATATCTAGGCATTCTTTTTATTTGTTCTGAAACAAATAATGCCTAAGTTTGTTGGTAGGAAGAATATCTCCTTTCATCATCTGTGTCCATCTGGTTCTCAGTAGAATGCTGGAGGATAATAAGTTATGGGAACATAAGGGGAACAATATGCTTGAATGTATACAAACCCCTCTCTCCAATCAGATTTGAAAAAATATAATTCAGAACAGAATGAATTACTTGCCATCATTAAACTGGAAGTAACTCCCCCCTCCCCAATCATTAGAAATATTTCCATGGCTACTTTGGACAGGGGAAAATACCTGGGCGACTTATATTTTTGGGCCCCAAACAATTCTGGGTCACATGCCACATTTTCTGATCTGCCTGTTTTCACACACTACAGATCACTTAACTGACAATGAGTTAATGTCTTTATTCTGCATTGCTAATCTCATATACAAAGTGTTCCACACGTTATTGGGAGCACATTATTATACGCTTGATTCATGTTAGGCAATCATTATGATTTCAGGACTTGAAGTTATTATTAACTAATTTTATAGACTGCCTTCCACCTGAAAAGGGTTTTTTAAAAGTTTTAAAAAGGAAAATAAATCAAAACAACAAGAAAACATAAAATCTGCTTGCACAGAGACAAGGCACAAAACTGCACAATACTCTCAATCTCCTTTAACAAGAAACCATTAACCATCCAATCTCCCCTTTGCAGCAGCAGAAATAGGTATTGGGACCTGCCAGAGGAATGATGCATTTCAGTCTCTCTTTGGAAGTTGTGTGTATGAATCCCCTCCCTGACTCTTAGGGTTTAGAGGAATTAGACATTAGGAGAAGTTTAGACCAGCTTCCTTTCTTAAGTGCAGCTTTGACCAATCAAGGGAACTGACCGAGTCTCTTTAAGGCAGATTTTCTCAACCTACAGTTCAAAGTTGCAGTGGCAACCTGCCCACCCAGCTGAGTTCTGGCTATTAGGTCTAGCAGCAGGATTTTGTGTGTGTACTCATGGCTAAATTAGTCCCAGTAATAGAACTTTCCTCTATGTAATCTACATTGATACATCAGTTGAATTCATTGATGAGCATCATAGAATTGTAAAGTTTGAAGTGACCACGGGATCATCTAGTCCAACTCCCTGCAATGCAAGAAACTTTAGCCCAACATGGGACACAAACACCAGACCCTGAGATTAAGAGTCTCACACTCTACCGATTGAGCCATCCCTCAGCTTCATGAAACATCTGTATGGTGAAAGGAGAATTGTGTCATAGCTACTCCCTACATTTAAAGCATTCTTTAACAGTCTTGCCCCCCCACAATAACAATCATGGGAAATGTTGTTTGTTAAGGGTGCTGGGAATTGTTGTCCTGGGAGAGATCTCCTAAAAACTCTCAGCATCTTTAATAAACTATAGTTTTCGGAGTTCTTTGGGGGAAGCCAGAACTGTTAAAGTGGTGTAAGAATGCTTTAAATGTCGGGTGTGGATGTGGCCCCAGCCCCCTTTACTGGCATTAAGATTTGCACACTTAAGCTGATGATGCTGTCAGGCTTCCTCTGCACACCTTTCAGTTGTTTGGGGAATAAAGACCAAACCCATTGAGTAAATATCCGAATCATTTGTATCTCTGATCTATTCCTTTGAGCCAAGGTGGAGCCAGCCATCTGAGCCAGCCATTTACTTTTCTGTACAACACCTCTGCAAAGGAAGTGGGAACTACATTATCAAAATGACACCACAGAGGTGGATCTGGCAGTGCAGAGGTGCATTGTAAAGCCTCTGCTGTATGTTGAAGGCATACCTTTTACCTGATCTTCACTTATCTGGGCAACTGGATAGCTCAGTTGGTTAGAGCATGGTCTGATAACACCAAGGTTGCAGGTTTGATCCTCGTATGGGACAGCTGCATATTCCTGCATTGCAAGGGGTTGAACCAGATGATTCTCAGGGTCCCTTCCAGCTCTACAGTTCTGTGTTTCTATGTACTCATATGATACTTAAATCTTATTAACGCTATATCAGGGGTAGCCAACGTGGTACCCTCCAAATATTGCAAGATTACACTTCTCATCATCTCTGACTGCCTATGCTGGCCGGGACAGGTGAGAGATGGAATCCAGCAACATTTGGAAGGAATCATGTTGGTTACCCTTAGGGCTTTTTTTCAGATGGAACTCACCAAACCCAGTTCCAGCTCCTCTCAGGTGGGCGCCATTGCAATTCTAAGAGAATGAGGGAGGTGTTCATGATGAGTTCTGACACCTCTTTTTATATAAAAAAATAGCACTGGTTACTCCATTTGCTAAATCATCTTAAATCTTTCCTTTTGAAAGCCAGTGTGGTGTAGTGGTTAGCAGCTGTGGACTCATAATCTGGGGAAACAGGTTTGATTCCCTGCTCCTCGACATGCAGCTGCTGGGTGACCTTGGGCTAGTCACACTTCTCTGAAGTCTCTCAGCCTCACTCACTTCACAGAGTGTTTGTTGTAGGGGAGGAAGGGAAAGGAGATTGTTAGCCGCTTTGAGACTCCTCAAGGAGAGTGATAAAGCGGGATATCAAATCCAAACTCCTCTTCTTCTTCTTCCCATCATTCTTACAAAAAAATTATGCATGCGCAAGATGCAAAGCACCTCTAATCTCACATCTGAACTTCTCTTGCATCAGCCCTTGGCGTAATAACACACTGTTTATTTACTTGATAGCTTTCTGCCTTGGTTTTTTGAGTAAGGCCTCACAAGGCAGTTTACAATTTTAAAAGTCGCAAAACCAAACAGTAGAAGAAGTATAATAAAAACAACATTGGATGAAAGCAATTGTAAATGTCAGAGGGGGGCAGAAATAAAATCAATAAAGATCTTGGCAGAATAATAATGATAAATCATTTAGGTACTGCTTAAAGGTCCCTAATACTTGAGCATGACAAGTAACTTTTTGCAGAACCCCAGATGCAATGCAGCCACAATGCAACAGCTTTAATTAAAAATATATAGACTCAAAAGAATTCTTCTTAAAAGAAATGAACTGAGGGTATTAAGATGAACTGATCATCAGCCATATCCTGCTGCAATCGAATTTGCAACTAGGTTGTCCTTGGAAGTCAACAGCACTAAATCAGGTGATGGAACAGAGGTCCTTTAACAGATTCTACACAAACCTAAAAATGTTTCAGTTCTCTCAACAGACCAGAAAAATTGTTCATTGTGGTATTAGCTCCAATTGTGTTAAAATGGAATAGTCATTTCTTTTGAACATTTATTTATTTATTTTAAAATAACCACAATTCCTTCAAAATTATGCTTTAGCAAGAGCATGTTTAGCCGGAGTCCTACTCCATACTATGCTTTAACGCAACTGATGATTCACATGAGGAAGGTTTTATTTTCAATATCCACAGAGGGATGGGAAATACCCCTGTCAAAAACCCTGGAAATCTGCTGCCAGATGGACCAATGGTCTGCCTCAGTATAAGACAGCCTCCACAGTCAATATAGTCGCGTAACAGCATTCATGAAACTGACTCAAGGTTTGTCAACAGAGCAAACACTGTTCAAAACACACTTTGCATGATGCCCCCCTCTGCTGTGATGTTGCAAAACAGAAACCCTCAATATACTTTTTTATATGGTGCTCAGTGCATATGTCTGCGGGTCCCTTTAATTAAGGGGAGCATAATAAAAATACTTGCCAGTGGGCATTTCAGGGGTAAAAGTGATAAGCTTCTGAAAAGATCCATAAAATATTTATTAAAGTCTCCACAGCATGCATAAGATAGACACCAAGGAGGGGTGACAGTGATTAAAACATTCAGCTTCTACCCTGAGATATGCGGAGCTTTTAATGTACTGAATATAGATTGCATGATGAAGAATCCTAACTGTTTACCTCCTGTGGTTCCTCACAACAGGAGGGGAAATGAATATACCACATTCATGGAGGCAAAATAGGGGGCATTGAGATTCAGCAAAGAAGGAGAGCTTCCATTTTCTCCCTCTGGCTGTGCATATATTAACAGTGCTGATGGCCATTATTAATATAATGCTGGTTGGGTTTCATCTTTTTTTAGACTCGAGAATCTGACTCGTCTGTTCATTGGCAATTGCTTAGAGGAACACCTTCAAATAAAACACTAGGATGGGATTGTTGAAAGGTTCAAGCTCCCTTATCCAATACTATCTCCTCATTTGCAGGACTTCTTAAGAATTCCTCCTTAATTCAAGAAGGAGCAGATTGAGTTTCAGAGCAATGGGGTGCTGATGGCTGGCCTTAGATTTGTGTTTCCTACAAAGCACACTCTTGGCAGTCAGATCGAATTGGCTCCCCTTGACATTCTTGTATTCTCCAGCTCCTCAGCTTCTGAACCATTCATTCCACTTCCTCCTATAGATGATTATGTAGCCCCAGGAAGCCAGGGGAACCTACTTCAGGGTGCTACAAGTGGAAAAAAAATTCTACAGTGATCAAAATCACAACATTCTTCTTAGGAAAAGAAGTTCAGAATCTTTTCTTTTTTCTTCTTTTCTTTTCATAGCAGCAGCCCAGAGGCAGCTGATTATTAAGGTAAAGGCACATTTTATATTTCTTGAACTGGTAGGGTTAAAAAAACCATGGGTGCAAGAACAGATGAAAAACAAATTCTGACATCAGAACTATATAGATTCCAGGATATCTGATATCCATACCAAGAATTCAGGCACCCTCGGAAAATATGTTGTGTCCTTGTTGCTAACAAGTAGACAGGATTATGTTACTTCAACCCTCAAAGCACTGCTCTGGCTGCTGGTGAATTATTGGACTTGATATGTATCCACATTAATGTATAAAGCCCTGAATGACCCAGAACTCAAGGATTTGGCGTACCTACCCCAATCTTTCCGAACTGGGCCTTGATGATTAGCAGGAGTCTCAAGGTCCTGTTGGCTGGTGTGGCTTGTGGGATAGTGAGATGAGACAGAGCCTTCTCAGTGGTGGGACCCCATTTATGAAAAATCACTTGACCACATTCATTTGTTTAGGCCTTTGGACAATTTCATTTTACCCTGTTGAATCAGATCCAGGGGTGGACTTTGGTCTTTTTTTGGTAATATGCGAGGCCAAAATTGATCCATAATCTCAATTATGGATCTTCTCAATTTTGTGCTCCTTCAGCTCAGCACCTTGTGCAGGGAACTGCCCGCACCGCCCTAAATCTGGTGGTGACAGAGCCATAGGACTGAGCTAACAGTTTTGCGATTGGTCAAGTAAGAGAATCTTTTGATGTCCATATACTGTTTCTCTCCTTCTTAAGACAAGAGACAAATGATCCTTTTTCTTTTACTCCATTCCCTAAAGATATCCTAGGTATATGGAGACAAAACTTCAGTGACGGCATAACACATTTTTATGCTGGAATCTGCACACTGCTCCAACTGCAAAATGGAATAAGCTACACCACAATTTGCACCAAGGCTGGGATTGTTCCTGGGTTGATTACCAGTCCATGATATCAGTGTTGCTTCTTCTTTCTTGCTGGAGTCCGGGTACTGATATTTCCTAAGGTGAAGAGGAGCATTTCATATTTCTGCGGAGCTCTCTTATCCATACAGATAATTTTGTATATGTGTGTCCACCAGCAGTGAAGTGGAGAGAAACAAAGATCAACCGGCCTCTATTATTGTTAGTTAATTTTCCTTCTGTGAATTCAACAAGCAGCATGAGAAGCCTTGCAGGTTTTACACAGCTAATGTGCACATTGGTTCTGTCAATTCTCTATTTCTCTCCCTCTCTCCAGGTGGGAAAGGGAGAGAGAGAGAGAGAGAGAGAGAGAGAGAGAATGCACAGGGAAAAACAATATCTGAAACAAAGCTTATTTTGTTCCCTTGAGCTATATGGACATATGCAGCAGAATAATGTTCTCCATTTCTGTTATTTATTATCAAAGGAACTTAGACAATAATTTTGTTTCTTTTGCACAGTTCTATATACTGATTTACTTATTTGGACACTTAAGTGTGTGTGTGTGTGTGTGTGTGTGTGTGTATGTGTGTGCATTCTATAGCGTCTGTGTTTGTCAGATTCTTGGGCATTTTTAAAAAATCACAATATTCGAGAATGATCAACCATATCCGCTAGATTTTATTTTATTTAATTTTTTACTATTCACAGCAAAAATTCAAATGCATAATATGTGTGGGGAAAAGACAGTGTTTTGTTTAACCATTGTTGTAATTAACTTTCTCTGGGCAGAGCAGCAGCTGCTAGAAAGGAGAAGGAGACCAGAAACTGACCTCTGGCTGACTGGTGTGAACAGTCATGCCAGAGAGAAAAATCTAAGTTTCCAATGCCTAATTCACTGTTTACTACAGAACCTCATTCTTAGCTTAGGGTCATATTGTTGCTGAAGAACAAGAGCTACCAGACATGGCACAAATGAAAAGGTTTCCTAATATAATAGTGCATTGGCAGGGTGGAGTGATTGGAGCACATCAGGTGTGCTGAACAACAGTATGGCTAACACAGCAACCAGGAAACAAAACTGTTAGTTCTGCTTCAAGCATTGGTGGCCGGTGCCCATTGGGGTGCTAGGGAAGATGGCAGGGAGCCCAACAGTAGGTGGAGCTAGAGCCAATGGTAGGTGGATCAACTCTAGTTTTCTTCCCACCTTCCTCCTTGCTGAGTTCGAAGCACGAGGAGGGTGATAAGCAGAGCCATCCCATAGAGACGTTGTAAGTAAGAAGGTTGGCTGAGGGCAAATGGGGTTGGTGGGGCAATACCCCATTTGCCCTAATAAACCAACTGCCACTAGCACCAACCCTGTTCCTTTTCTTACGTTGAGGGAAAGAGCCACTTGAGGGAAAGAAACTCTACTATTGTATTTGAAAGCAGCTTCTTAAATTATAAGTATTACAACTGCATGAGATACATTTTTATTTTTACTTTACAATATTAACCCCTATCCTGATAGTGGTGCTTAATTGGCATATTAGGAAAAAATAAGCTTAATCAACACACCAATACATGAATTTAATATTTGGTTAGCATTTCTAGCATTTGAAATAACCTTTTCCATGGTACGTGATCAGTTTAACTTTAGAGAAAGCACTTCCTGTGCTAATTGGATACCACTGGACTATTAAAAGGGCAGCTAAGTATCAAACATTAATGTGGTTCTTAAAAGTGACAGGACCATTTGCCATGCGCTTAGTTTTGCAACATAAGCAGTCAAAGCAAATTAGCATGTTATTCAAGGTTTTGTCTTAGGTCACCTGTGATTTGACGATACTGTAAGGGGGGGCCGTGTGTGGAGTTACACTGATTTTGTCTCTTCAGCAGCTTTGTGACATGACTGCCCCTGCAGGATGCAAACATCTATTCCCCTCCCCTGCAATGCGGGAATCTTTTGCCCATACTGGGGCTCAAACCCACAACCCTGAGATTAAGAGTCTCATGCTCTATCAACTGAGCTATCCCAGAAGGTCAAAGTAGTGCTGGTGTCCCAACATATACCTTTGAAGGACACTAAAGAAAGCCCTATGCCTAAGGGGAAGACCAAGCAGAGAAGGAAACTAATAGTTGAATGAACCTGTATAGTAATCGTAGCAGCAGAGGCACCCCCATCCACCTACCCATTTGTTCATAGAGCCTCCTGTTTAGGCTAAAGGAACGGCAGATAGGTAAGGAGAAAGAAGAGAAGTTAGGGCTTGGGTGGCAATGGAATGGTCAATGAACTAGGGTTTTGCTGTTTGAGGTAAGGAGACATGTCAGGGGCTCCACAAGCAATAATATATTTCATGGAGAAGATGGCTGTCCATCTATAAGGGGGAGAACATTTGTGTTAGGAATGTAGCTGTGGTATTTAGGGGCTAGATGAAAGGAGTTGGTGAAAGGGCAGGTGACAGCATCAGTTATAGCTGACTTATTAGAAACGCCAGCCCTGCCAGATATTGCAAAAGTTCCTAAGAGCTTGGATTCAGAGTGCTTAGATTCAGAGACTGTTGGAACAATAGAATGTGTTCCATGGATGTCTGCATAGAAGCCTGTTAGGAAGGCATGAAAGGGCAATGTATGCACTCTAACTGTAGGTAGACATATTCTCAGTCATATCATACCCAGAGGAATGTCTGGATCGATTTGCCTGAATAAAGCAGACACATGAAATGGTATAAACTTGACCAGCTGAAGACTGGGTCTACACACTTATCTCATGAAGACTTATCTGCACTCTTAGTCCACACTCTTTATCTTATGAAGTGGCTTGAAAAGATGGTGAAGGGCATGTATCCAAGTTATATTCCGAGCAGACCGCTTGAAATGACAGTTAGTTATGTCTATTAATTTCAATGGGTCTACTGTATTCTGAGTAGAACTAATAGTCACAACCCAATATCTTTTGCATGTTTGATCTCACAACATAAAGTGAGACCCTCACAGTCATCACAGATGTACCATGGCTTGTGATTTTCACTTGGGATGGGTTAATTGGCTCTGGGATTTAAGACTGGAGCTGTTACCATTTCTAGGGTTGAACAGGAAAACAGAGTAGTGGCAAGAGGATTTTTTCCTGTTCCTCACATAACACTACAGCTTGTGAACATCTAATGAAACTGAATGCTGAAAGATTCGGAACAGATAAAAGAAAGTACATTTTCACAGAGCACATAGTTAAACTACATGCATCTGGTTGACCTCTGTTGATCTAGTTTAGCATGCTAGAGAAGATGGACCATTGGTCTAATCCAGCAGGCTCTTATGTCATTAAGTTCTTAGAGTAAGTGAAGGGAGAAATAAAGAATCCTTGCTTTCATTTCTGCTTTGTCAAGGGCAAAGAAATTAGTAGCGAATACTCACTCAGCATAAGAGTGATCCTCGTATTTCAGGACCACTCCACTCCTGGAATATTGAATCCACCACATTTCCCATTAGCTCCAAAAAAGACATAGTGTAGCAGAGAGCCATCTGCTCTTAATTTGAATTTAGAGTCCCAAAGAGCAGGAGGTTTGGTGGAAGTCATAAGGACTATATAACTTCTGAGAGTGGGTGAGGATTGTAAAATTGCTATTTTTAGTCTTAAATTATTGACATTTAGATTAGATAAGAAATTGCATGGACAAATGCTATAGTTTATTGCCTGCTTCTCAAAAGGCTTGTTAGCTTTATAAATGAATGAAAAGCAGCAGAAGAAGACAGGGTTAGGACTTATTCTTTGCCCCTGGTGTACATTGGTTAGCCAGTCACTCTTGCCCCTTAGGTGTCAGAACTTAATTAGTGCAGTTTCTCCAGAACAACCTGTGAATACAAAAGCAACTGAGCTGTAGACTGATCGCTCCCCTAGGAACACCAAATGGTGGTATATGTAGAGCATGTCATTAATATTGCTTGCAAATGAACTGTTTGGCTTCAGTGCATCTATTTGGGGGTAACCTTGTCAGTCATACAGAACTAATGAGTGAATGGGAAAAAAGTGCATCCAGCTGCTAAGAAAGTCAGCAGGGGTAAAAAAGGAGAAAAGAAAGAAAAAGAGAAAGACCCATTTCTTTTTTCTGTACTTAACCTATATCTCCAGTATTACAAATAGCATAAGACCCTGAATGAAAGTTTTCAAGTGAAGTCACATACTGTAAGTGTGAACTAAGGACAGTGAATTCAGCATATTTGATAATTTCTGAGCACATAAATCCCAGTTAGGTTAATGCTTCTTTCATGATGTCTCTCCCACCATATAGTGGATTTTGACAAGCAGCTTTTGAAATAAATAAATAAATAAATAAATAAATCACATTGCATATTTTCTGTTTCTCAGAGAAAGCTTCAAGACACTTAGTTAAAAGCTCAAGTTCATACAATGACTAGCATCAATTCATTTATTTCAGGGCATTAGAACTATTATTAATAATTAAATGTGAATACAGATCTGAAGATCACAGGGCTGTTGACAACATAAAAATATAAAACAAGAACACAAAAGACATAATAAAACAAACAAACAAATAAACAAACAACACCACCTTCCCACAAACGCATTTAAAATGTCATAGAATGTAAATCAGCCAAAGGCCTGGTTGTGGATAAATGTTTTAGCCTGGAGTCTAAAGATATGTAATGAAGGCACCAGATGAGTCTCCCTGGGGAGAGCATTCCACAAACTAGACCCAGATAAGACAGTATTCTGGACATCATGCACATCATGAACTCACACCTACTTATGATAGTATTTACCAGATAATTCTAGTTTTCTGGAGGAAAATTGCTTTTATTTTCATTGTAGTCAATGCAGTTTCAGACCTTAATACAGCTTTACTCTATGGTAGTGTGTCGATTATATATATATATATGCAAGCTGTTAGCATTTGTTGGTGAATTTAAATATTCCAGAGGGCATGGGAGCTCTCCTTGGTGCTGATTTTTTGCTGTGCTGCACTTTCATTTCTGCATGAAACCAAAACTAGCTGTATTCACTCTTAGAAATGTTGAAGTGTCTGATGGAATGATCACGAGCAGCTTCTTAAATGACACTATTTGCCACGAGATGAAGTTTGCCATTACAAATGAGCCTAGTTCTGAAGATCTCAAGGAACATGAAAATAGCTTTCAGCTAGTAAGGAAATGAAGAAAATAATTGCCACCTCTACCTTCCTGAGAAGGGACTGAAACAACAGAGTGCAGGGTGGGGGGAGGGGACCCACAACAGAAACCCTAAAGGGAAGGGGATAAATTGTGCTAGACTGACTTAACAACTAAAAAAATTGTGTGTCATAACACTCATTTTTAGCAAGCCAGGATCTCATGCCTCAAGAAAGAAAGGAAAAGTCAAGACCATCTGTTTAAAAAGAGCTCATGCATACAATTTTGCAATATGATATTAATAATTATTATTGTGATATACTTCTTTCTCAATATATATATATTACTATGGCATATGTAACACAATGGTTGCTGTGGAAAAAGAATAATACTGTAGTTAAGGAGATCACAGCAGGGAGACAACACGAAGCCCTCCACATGTTGAAAGAATGAGTTTTAATTTCATTTTAAATGGTTTTTTTTAGGGTCTTGCTTTTGAGATGTTCTCTTTGTTTTTTAAATAAGGTTGATAGACTAAGTCAATAAGGAATTAGGACTCAGTAAAGCAGTGTACAGTAAAAAGGCTAATGGAGGGGTTGGCAATCACTGGTGCTGCCCAGGGAAACAAAAAATTCTTTGTTTGCTTCTGAACAGTGACAAGGTAGGTGCCAAGCAGTTATCCCGAGAGAGAGCTCAGACCCAGCACTTTGAACTGGGGCTGGAGACAAAGTGGCCATCAGTGCTGTCAAGTCAGAAACTGGGATATACGGTAGTTTTACACCTTATTGTCCTAATTAACAGCCACATTGCCACATTCTGCACTAGTTCTAGTTTCTGAATTGTCTTCAAAAGCAGCACCATGTACAACACTATGCAATAGTTTAACCTGGATACAGTCGTACCTTGGCTTTTGAACAGCTTAGTTCTTGAACGCTTTGGCTCCTGAATGCCACAAACCTGGAAGTGCCTGTTCTGGTTTGTGAACTATTTTTGGAAGCCGAATGTCCGACAGGGCTTCCACGGCTTTCGACTGGCTGCAGGAGCTTCCTGCAGCAAATCAGAAGCTGCGCTTTGGTTTCCAAACTTTTTGGAAGTCAAGCAGACTTCTGGAATGGAAGTCAAGCGGACTTCTGGAATGGATTCTGTTCGACTTCCAAGGTAGAGCTGTATTCTCAAAGTATTGACAACTGAAACAAAGATGTTCTGAGCCAGATAGTTGTATTCAAATGTAGGAGGGTGGGCACTGGGACCAGTGGAGGTCAGGGAAGTTTATGAAGGGGGCTGAATTTCTTCTTATTCTTCTGAGGGCATTTAAAAAGGGGTTTAATACATCTCTGGGTTAAAAGATGGCAAACCTAGCAGCAATTCCCACAGGCAAACATTTATTATTATTATTATTATTATTATTATTATTATTATTATTATTTATTCCATTTGTTCATTACTTTTTACAAAAATAAAATCTCAAAGAAACTCCCAGCTATAAAATACATAACAAACAAGTATCAGTTGATTTGATTTGTTTCTTTAAGCTGAGTAAGGTTGTGATCCCTGCAGAAGGTATCATATTGACAATAAAAGTGCTGACACTGTGTGGTGATGACAGCATTATACTATAACCCATCCCCGAGATCAGCAGATCACTCATGATATGTGGTAACCTCTATTGAGAATTTAGACGTTTAAAGGGCAGGACAGAGTCAAAGCATGATCTCAAAGCAGCTTACAATTCTATGACTTCTATGAGCCTTATTACTAGGACAAAAGAAATTACTTAGCTTTAAAGGGAATATGACTTAAAACCGGCTGTGCACCTCATTTCTCCATCCTGTGGGTCTTCAGAAGGGGAAACTCTCGTCATGCTAATAGATAGCCTGAGGGAATTGTAAAAGCTCAGATCACATAAAAAGAACAAGTGCACAGGATCTGAGGGAAGTATTTTACAATTATATCTAAAAAAAGGCACCAGGGCCCATGGTACTTAAGACAGGGAGCTGCGATCTTTTGTATTTCATCTGTGCAAATCCCATTAGCATCAGCAGGGTTAACTCAAGTGCAACAGAGGGCAAAGTTTGGTGGTTGCCGAAAGCTAGAACATCCTTGATTCCATTTCATTCCAGCTGCCTCATCTAATGAGCTGCTGGAATCTCAGAGAGAACAAAATGGGGTTGGAATGGGGTGGGATAAAATGGAGGCTGACTGTACTGTGCCTGGCTGACCCGACAAGATTTTGTTCTGCATTGAGACATACCAAAAGAAAAAGAAAATCCTTAGTCCCAAAGCAGAAGGGGGAAAAGAATAATTCTGACAGCAATGTTTCCAATTTATTTGAAACAGGCATCAGTGTAAAACATGTCTTAATGTAAAAGCTAAATTTCCCAAAGTTATCACATTGCATAGCATAGTCCTCTTAGCAATTCACTCATTCATTATTGCAAATCTAATCCACCTTTCGTTGAAGGCAGAGTACATAGTTCTGTGCCCTCCATTTTGTATGCACAACAATCCTGTCAGGTAGGTTTGACAGAGAGACTGTGGCTGGCCCAAGGTCACCCTGTGAGTTCCATGGTTGACTGGGGACTAGAACCCTGGTCTCCCTGCTCCTAGTCTGATACTCTAACCACTACACCACACTAAAGGATGCTCCTATTACTGTCCAGACAAACTGAATGTGCATCAATAAAGCTACTTCATCAGAGGCATAGGAAGACAGGAAGCTACCTTAAACCGGGTCAGACAATTTGTCCATCAGGCACAATATTGGCTACTCTGACTGCCAGCTGCTCTCCAGGACCTCCAGCAGAAGTTAGGGTGGCCGTTTACACATGGCCACGAATGAGGACATGCATCGCCATAAAAGAGGGCAAAACAAGACACATATTTGCATATACTCTGCATATGGTACTTTAGATGTACACATTCACATTTAGAAATTATTGCTATAATGTAAGTATAAATATACTACATCTCGCCATAATAAGGAAAAATACTATGGCCAGATGAGCTGTGCTAATTGTGGATGGGCAACTTCAAGGCTGCTGTTCTCTCTTCTTCTCATCTTTCAGCAGACAGACCTTCAAGCAGAGGTCTGTAAACAGAAGTGGCTTGCCAGATAGGGCTGTTGCTTTTTGGGAGTGACATAGAGAGGGGTCAGGTTGGTGGGGAAGGTTGGTATGAGAAGGTGCCACTACTGGGGTACCATCACTGAAAAGGCCCTCTTCTTAGTAGCCACTCACCTCACCTCAAATAATAAGCTGCCACTATTTAAATGGAGGCTGTCATTATCTGTCATGTCATAAATTGAAAATACACCCCCAACAAATCGGGGGGGGGGGGGTTGAAGCACCATTTGAGGGGGTGGGGAGGTGCACCCATTTGTCCAACCCCGGCCTCAGGACTGGTGACACTACTGGATCCAGCAGCACCCACAAACTGTGCACCTGTTCCTTTGAATGTCATTCAGCAGGTGTTACAGGACAGCATCATGTGCACTTTTGCATCCCAACTTAGAACGTGTGCAGAACTGAAATGCTTGTCAATGTTCTGGCAGTTTCAGCAGACCAGGAGTTCCATGTAAAAGGTCCGCTACTGGATTCTGGCACAACAACTTTCATGCGTGGAAGCCTTTGGGAGTTTGCGCATGTCAGTTAAAATGGCACGATGTATTGTGAGTGGTATTTTAATCGTCATCATTATCATTAATCACCTTACACACAATTGTTGCAAGGCGATGCACAATAAAAGCAACAAAAACCAGTTAAAGCACACACAAACACACAAAACCAGTTTCTACATTTAAAACCAGGACAACACAAAATAGACACTCATGGCAAAGACTTATTCATCCGGTTGGGAATGCCTGATGTACTGGCACCTTTCCAGAATACATGCCAAGGATTAGTATGCCCTGAGGTGGTCTGGAACACAACAAAACTATTATTCCGATAAGCCCTGATACCAGCTTGATTTTGAATCTAATGTAGCGGAACCCCCAATTTGCTGCTGAATTCTAGAACACCATTTACAGAAGCTTCCCTACTCCTCCAGCCTCCAGTTTGCTAACACAGATTTGGCTCTCCCTCCTGAACTCTGGACCACCCAGACTTAACTGAGGGCGAGATCTGCATGTCAGCAGTACTGTGGATATTGTGTTGCTAATGGAAGTGCTGATGTTCCAAACTATTTATGCATCTGCATAACCGCTAATAATGTGAGTCTTGCCTCAGCGCTGAATAGTTATTATGGATGGTTTCAATTCCATTTGCCTTTCCTCCCTGAGGGCAGGTAAGCAAGACCAGTGGGTATATTTTCATTTCACCTTACAACCACTAATCATTCCCATTTATAATTTAAGCTGGCCAGTACATGCAAGCTCTTGGGAACTAGCTTGTAATCGAACCGTTATCCTTCTATGTTTTGAGCATGGCTAAATTGACCATAACTAATTCTGACCATAACTAATTTTGTTTTCGCTCTGCTGGCAGCGGGGCCAGTGTTTGGTACCAATAAGTTAACGTGTTTCCACTTTGTATATTGGAACTCTGCCTGTGCAGAGTGTGTGGGGTGCCAGCTGGCTCTTCTCCAATGCAGGGAATCAGCTCATCCTCTGCATCTCTCAATTGTCCCTCTGGAAACAAAACAAAACAAGCAAATAAAAAGCAAACAAATTAAGAAGCTGGAGCTTAAGTTGCAAAAGGAAAATAAAGATGTTTTGACCTTCCTCTGAGATACCCTGTGCATTTATACATTATGCTAGTTTAGCGGGGTTGGGTTCTTTTTTATTCTTCTTTGGTTGGACTGATGTTTCACAAAGGCCACATTCACACCAAAATGCTATGATACTACTTTAAACAGTCATGGCTTCCCCCATAGAATTTTGGGAGCTGTAGTTTGCTAAGAGTGCTAGGAGCTGTTAGGAGGCCTCTATTCCCTGCACAGAGCTACAATTCTTGGAGGTTATGGTTACCAGATTTTTTCCAATGAATCTGGGGACACTCCCCCCCCCCCCGAAGCTGAGTAGCAACAGGGAGTCAGTAGTGGGGATGGTGAGGCAAAAGACCCTGGGCCCAAGCACACATGCATCTTGTATAAAGGTGAAAAGCCCTTCTTTCACACCCTGTGAAACATAAATGCACAGAGTTTTTAAAAAACTGGGCAATGCCCGCCAGTGACTCCCGAGCCTCCCCCATTAGTCAAAACAAAGGGGGAAGGGGGCAGGAGATCTGTACCGCTGGACGTCCCTGGTTCCCCTTCGGCAGTGGTGGTGGCAGTGGCAGTCAGCAGCCCGGAGCCAGCTTGGTAGCGCAGTTGGCTCTGGATGGCTTTAGGAGCTGCTTGCTGCCGTGGCGCCTGCCATTTTTCCTCTCCGGAAGTCCCCATATGATGTGTTGCACAGAAGACACATCATATGGGGACTTCCGGAGAGGAAAAATGGTGGGCGCCACAGCAGCAAGCAGCTCCTGAAGCCAGCCAGAGCCAACTGTGCTACCAGGTTGGCTCCAGGCTGCTGAGGCTGCCACTGCCATGTTTCCTTGGGACAGATTTTCAGCACCCTTAATAAACAACCATGTAGATTGTCCTACATGCACGTAGCTTTGATACAGACCATTCCTGTTGGCTGCCTCTGAGTTGCTTACCACCTAGTTCATGTAAACACTGTGTCATACAATTGTGGTGCTCTGATTGGTCACTGTGTAAATATGCCCTCTCTTTTCTACTTTTATAGAGCAATATAGAATCGTAACCATTTTGCCACGCTCTATCTGGGGCAGATGCAATCAGTCCTAAATAAAATAGGTAGTTGCAACAAATGCTATATACAGGCTACAATTTTGCTATGTTTCAAAAAATTCAACATCATGCACCATATACATGCTCTATGTGATTTTGTCTGGTGGATTTTCTACATATAAACCCTCATTGGTTGAACTCTAAAAAAACAGTTCTGCTATGTTAATCCAACATGAGCAATTTTTCTGCAGCTAGTCAGAATGAGGATTCATTAGCAAACCTGACCAAAAGAGGGAAAAGACTTTTTAAAAGCCTTATAGAGCTCAGCTGATGAGGACTATTAGTTCCTGACCTTTCTTGAATGGTGAGTTCATTCAAAAGTTTAAAAAGATAGAGAATCTTAGTCTAGCTGATGGAAAGTCTTGGATAATAGGAAGATGTACTCTAAATGATATCCCCTGAGTCACCTTTTTACCTTTGAGAAGGGGCATGTTTAACAAGGCCCTTTCTATACAGGTAACATATATTTTTTAAAATGAGGCAAAACAGTAGAAAGCAAACATGCCCTTTAGTGCACATCATGCTCTTAGGAGTCTTTCCACAGGTCTCATGGGAAAGTTTTAGGAAAGTTTACCGACTTTAATTAGGATTTTAAGTTTCCCTCCTTCTGTAGAACACTGTGTTTTTCTCAAGCAACTGAATTGTAAGTTGGCTCTGAAATTGCTGTGTGCTGTAGGAAGCAACTGAAGAACTAGTTAATTACATTTCTAGGATAATTTATTGTCTCTTTTTGTAAATGCCACAGAATCGCAGGTCTGGAATACTCCTGAGGTTAGTCACAAGATACAGAATCCATATTCTCATGAGAATTTATTTTTGCAAACAATATACTATGACTCGGTGTTCTTATCCAAGCATGCCATGTGGATGCTCATGCAAAACATAAGAAGAGCCTGCTGGATCAGGCCAATGGTCCATCTACTCCAGCATCCTGTTCTCACAGTGGCCAATCAGATTCCTGTGGGAAATCTGAAAGCAAGATTCAAGCACAATAGCGCTCTCCCCTCCTGTGGTTTCCAGCATATCACTCCACTCATTATATATGATGTTTTTGGATCAGAAGTAGGTATGACCAATTCTTTCAGGAGATCATCTGATACTGAAAGTATTTAGGAATTCAGAAGGTGCACATCGCACAATGTTGTTACTGGTTTGTTGTCAATATGCATTCATTGCTCCTTGGGATTTGACTGATTTAGAATAATAGAATCATAGAATACAGTGGTACCTCAGGTTACAGATGCTTCAGGTTACAGACTCCGCTAACCCAGAAATCGTACCTTGTGTGGCGGTGGCAGCAGCGGGAGGCCCCATTAGCTAAAGTGGTACCTCAGGTTAAGGACAGTTTCAAGTTAAGAACAGACCTCTGGAACAAATTAAATTCTTAACTAGAGGTACCACTGTAGTAGAGTTGGAAGGGACCACAAGGGTCAACTAGTCCAACCCCCTGAAGTGCCCATTGTGGGGCTCAATGCCACAACTCTGAGATTAAGAGTCTCATGCTCTACCCACTGAGCTAACCCAGCTTAGATCCCATCATGAAAAGGTCCAACAGTGAAAAATGGTAATAAGTGTTCAGGAATGTGTTGGGTTGGACTGGAACCTTCATCTTAGCAGTGGTATGACTTGCTAATGTGCTTTGTGTAGGTAATAATAAGGTATTCCAAGTACTAGGATCCTTGTGTTATACGAAAGTGATGGTTGCTGTGATATTATTGTGAATGGCATTCTGGAAGAGCCTGAGACAATATCTATTTCTGGTGGCTCCATTGTTGCTCTGTTTTTTGAAGGGTTTAATTAAGAGATATGCTAGATTTAGCAATTCAGCAATAGATGCTAGGCAAAACTTACTCATTATCAAATGTCTTAATAAAGGGAAGAGAGCTGCTGTTTCACACTAAAAATAAAACAGGTCTGGTCTTCTGTCTACATCTACCTTTTTTGTATTCAATTCCCTTATGTGTAAATGGAAGTATAAATGCAATTCCTCAAGTGAGCTCAGGAAGTTTGGAGTTCTTTATTTGATTTCTTCATGCTAATTTCTCTATTAGGGCAATTCCCTTCACAGCCATCATGGAGGGATATGAAAGTGTACACGGCCCAGGGATCAAGAAGCTGATACAGGTTATCAGAAACCATTTCAGGCCTGAGAAAGGTAATGCTGGCTTCAAAAGGTATGAAAGCCTTCACTTTGAAGCAGCTTTGGAACATTTTGAAGATGAAAGACACCATATATTACTTGTGTTGCATAACACCAGTCATAGACTAATGTGGCCACTGCGGCCTGCTTCTGACCTCCAAATCTGCAAAGTCAGTGCATGTCAGCTTCTAAAATCCTTGTCCTGCACTCTGGAAGCCCTGCTCTAGAAATACAAGTTGAAAAATCAACATTTAATGCATGGCGAATGTCAGCAGAAATGGAAGAAAATTGGAAGAAAATGAGGTTTGTCTGTGGGGGACCCCTGCACTACATTTCTGCATTTGGAAATGCCCATTTATGTCAGGTAGCTCTGCATAATTGGGTAGCGTTGTAGATTTGCTATGAGGTAATACAGATTTTTTTAAATATATAAAGAATTTGTTTCTATTTTGCAGATCCGTATCACTTTGATTTCTCACTGTTGGTCATGACTCAGTCCCTTCTTATTCCCAGAATAAACTTCTGGTAGATGATCTTTCCTTCCTTTGTTTTGCTTCAGTATGCTTACTAAAGAAGAGAGATTCACTCTAGAGTAAAAAAAGAAAAGTTGGTCTACTCTCTTCGAGAAGGCACATTAAATGATTTAAGCCAGCAGTGCCTTCTAGCAATCGAGCAATTTAGTTGGTTCCCTGCTGCATCATCTCCCAGTACTTTCTAAATATTGCATGAAGTACTTAAAGGTGAGGACACAGCTGTTGTGAATATCCATATCCATAAATCATCATTAATGACAAGACTTTAGTGACAGAGTTCTCTGGGCGACTGTTGCTTCAGTCTCAAATGGGACCGACAATCCCTTTAAAAATGCATCAGTTCTTTTTACTCTTTACATTGCACAGGCTTATCAAACATTATTAACCCCGTTATGTCTCGGGCAGAATGTAATAAATGCTCCCCCCTTTCCCCCTCTCTCCTGTGGCTGCTGCAGAAACCTGTTTTGGCAAAGAGTGGCTGCAACAAATCTTCTAAATTAGGGGACTGGAAAAAGGAGGAAGAATGATAGCTGCGAACACAACTAGCCCTGATCTTCAAAATAATCACCTTTATGGTACATTTTACGGTGGCTAATGCGCTGTAATACTTTCCCATTTATGGCAGGATTCTCTCGTAAGCTGCAAAGTGCTGCCAGAGACAGGCCTTCTGAAGAAAAGATGTCATAAAAGATTGACATTAAATAATGCATCTCCCTGGATTTGCTGAAGCAAACGGAATTAAGCATCACCCTGTACACACTTGACACACAGGGAGATGGAGCACTGCACTTATCCCCAGGCATGGATTAGGGACATGAGGTTTCTCTGCTGTACTACATTATACACCCCACTTCCTTAACCCACAAATACCACACATCATCTGTCTGCCTTCACCACTCACAAACCTGGCTACCTGCACCTACATGCAATATGCAGAGAAGCTGCTCTGCGTCCATTCTACCCTAACCCACAGCCTTGGCAGTTTGTTTCCAAGCATAGTCTCCTTTGCTAATGCTGGCAGTACTACTAATATCTTACGTTTCCTTCCTACTAAGAACACACCACTGCTTCCCTATCAGGGAATTTTCAAGGAATGCAATGCCATGAACAAGCTTGTGCTGTAGGGGCTGAGCCTAATTAGCAATTCAGCTCAGCTCCACCTTCCCAAATTTGAATGTATGTGTTCACTTAGTCTCAATTAAAAGTTATTTGGGGGATGAAGGGCAAATATTGACTTTGTTTTATAAAATGTATGGCTACCCAAGGTTGCAAAATGTATCATTGCTAAAAGCATGGGTATGCTTCTGAGTAGATATGCAAGTTACACTGTTAATATTCACGTTGCACTGAACTCAGAATGACTTACTCCACTGTGTGTGTGTGTTTGTGTGTCTATCTATCTATCATCTATCTATCTATCTATCTATCTATCTATATATCTATCTATCTATCTATCTATCTATCTATCTATCATCTATCATCTATCTGCAGTCATAAGAGCCAAGGTGCCGAGGTCCATTCAATCCTCCCAAAAAATATTTGAGGGGGCGGGCCCCTAAAGTTGATGGGCATTGCCATTTAAATGTGTATGCACCATATCATGAGATCTATTGTGTGGGGTAGGGCTTACTCCCCCTCGCCATATTTTATTAAGTTTGTCACTCCTGGATGCAATGATTGGCATCAGGATGGGGGGAGGGGGAAGAGACTTGCGCCCTCCCAGATGAGCTGTAATTCTCAGTCTTCCTTCCTTCCTTCCTTCCTTCCTTCCTTCCTTCCTTCCTTCCTTCCTTCCTTTTGAAATAAGTTTCTAGCACTTTATTCATTCACCCATCCATCTATCTATTCAGCCTTTATTGGCATAATGTTTCTAGCACTTGTTGAGTCCAAGATCTAAGGCAAAATGTGCAGGCACTATTGTCCCCATGCGTTCTATGAGAAAGCAGCATGTTCCTGCCTTTCAACGTTTTGAGCCAATGAATGAACCCATAGCAATTGCTGACATTTAAAAAAGCAGAGCTAACTTTTTAGGCAAAGAGAATGCTAGAGTGAAACACACATTTCTACAGGAGGATTTTCTTGGTTTGTTTTAATTTTATTTTTGAGCATTTTCTGTAGGT
Organism: Podarcis gaigeae; assembly: GCF_964106915.1. NCBI lineage: Eukaryota > Metazoa > Chordata > Lepidosauria > Squamata > Lacertidae > Podarcis > Podarcis gaigeae. The sequence goes on from NC_139683.1 coordinate 53,313,258, forward strand.
ATCGCTGAGTGGAGATTTGGTGGCTGCATAGAAAACAATACAGGTACAATACAGGATTTTAGTGTAACTGTGATATGGGGTGGGAGAGCAGTGTGTCAACCCAAAATATGAAAGGTTAACAGCAAAGACAGGAATTAATGATCTTTCTAACTCAGGTGCTCTTTCATTATCACACAAAATGTGGTGGTTATGATGACTTCTTGTGTTTTAGAATGCTTTGAGAACCTCTCAGCCAATGGCAATAAAATTCAGCATTATATACCATACTGATGTGTGGGAGAGGACTATGGATAAGAGATTGTGGGTTACACAAGCCCCATAAAAGAATCAAATGTTGTTAAAAATAAAGGGAGGATTAGAAAGTTAGTGTAGTGTATGATGACCCTATTGTGTGTGTTTAGAGAAATGCAGTGAAGGAGGCTGTGAAGCTGGTTGTATCAAGTGTAGAAGGTGAAGTTAACCAGGGAACGTTTTGAGGGTAAGTGGAAGGATGTCTTTGGATTCCAGATCTCCATGTTTGAAGGCAGCATGACCTCCCACTGAGTCACTATGGAAAGGGTAGATCTAAAAACTCAAAGACTACATCCACCAAGCTACATTATATCCCAGTCAACAGATCTGTCTGGAATTGTAGACCTGTTTTCCAAGCATAGGCTCAAGGTCTCATTCTTTTGGTTATTAAAGCATTTTCTTTGCCTCCACTCCAGACCATCTGAAATACTGTAAACCATGCAGCAGTATTATGTTATCAGAGCAGGCAGTCAAAAGCTATGAGAGATAATCATTCTCAAGGGAATCTTTAAAGATCTGCTCATGTTTTCTCAGGTTTGTCAGTGGTGGAGATAGGTTTTATTCATCTGTTTCTCTCTCTCCAAGCATTAACATTTCATACTCTGGTCTGAGTAAATCTGAAGTCGATTGGCAAACTCCCTCAGACCCAAGGGTTTTTTTTATACCACTGCATTAGTCTTCTCTAACTTTTACTGTCTCTGAGTTAAACATATTTCTTCTGCAGCAGGGTGAAGCTTTTACATCTTTGAAAAAATGTTCTGGAGAGACACAGTGGACAGGGAATGAACAGAGAGATTAGTAGCATTGATAATCTGCCAGTATCTGACACTGTCCTGGAAGTACCCCTGTCCATGCTGTGATATCATTTTCACTTGTCACAAAAACATTTGAAGCTTCCTTGTACAATGTCACACTTTGTCCATTCAGTCCAGAATTGTACACACTGGTGGTATCAGTGGTATATTGTGGGACCATTAAGGGATCTCTGGACACACTGGGGCATCTGAAGAACTGACCTAGCAACCTTGAGGATCCAGGGCCTTGTAAGGGACACAATATGATTGTAACTGTAGGAACTAAAGTTTTGTGATATTAATTTATATGCTATGGACTGTGCTTTATCACTGAGCTATAGATGTACAGACAGTTCTGTCCTGAGAGATGAGGAGCAGGGCTGGACTTGCATGCTTCCTCCTGGCAACTCCTGCAGCCAAGCTGGTGCCAGATGTATTGCTCTGCTTTCCTTTGGACCACATCAGTGAGGGCAAGAGGGGAGCCTTCTCATCTGGACAGCCCTGGACCTTCATTTACACTGCCTGGACTTGTGTCCTGGAGAAGTCACTTCAGTACTGCTAGCATAGCAAAAACCATGCAGGAGGCAACAGTTACGAGTTACCAGTCTCTGCAGCCACAAAAGTCAAGGTGATTCTCCAGCAGTTTGCACTTTATTGTCTTTTAAGGCAGATGGATGCCAACAACAACAACAAGAAGAAACAGATAAAAGGTCTATGTGTCTGCTAGTGATAATTGACTGATCCCCAGTAAATCACTTAGTCTCAGTCAGGTTCTTAAGTTAACAAAGAAGAGTGTAGTTCATTGCAAACACAAATAAACTTTAACAGCATTCAAAATGTTGTTACTCTTTACCTTCTTAGTCTTATTTTATCCTGTCTCTAACTCTTCTACCTCCCCGCACACAAGAACCAACTGCATTAACTGTCTCTCTATTTCCAACTGTCTGCCAACTGCTTTCCCAACTGCCTTTCCCAACCAACCAACCAACCAACCAACCAACCAACTAAAACCAACCAACCCAAACCTCGGGCTAAGCCCTTTTATAAACAGATAGGCTCTGCCTCTGGCTTTTCTATTGGTCTACCTATTAACTCTTTCTCTCCCCCTGTACAGACATTTTAAAAAAGAACGGGCAAATGTCACAGTGACATATACTTGCCTCCTCACTTGCTGTGGCAGGTAGGTATGTTGTACTCTTCATGAGGGATAGGAGTGTGTCATCATACCCTGGTCCTTCCTGAGGCTTCCTGCAAGCATGCTTACATCAGGCCAGCCACTGTGATAACAGGATGATGGACTTGAAGGGCCACTGATCTGATCTAGAAGGCTGTTCCTATGGTTCTAATAGAGATGTATTACTTTAGTTCTGAGGGCACTCTAGCTGTGAGGGTGCCCTCTGGCAGGCCCATTCCTTCATCAGTAGACCTGGGTTGCCTTACTTGACATTGGGCAGCAGCAGCACTGCGTGGAACACTTTGAACAGAATGGGGCAGCTGGATCTAGACACCATGCTCAGGAGCATTACGTCAGGGGCATTGTGGGAAATTAAAATGGTTGCTATGCTGAGAGACCCATCACTGCTTGGAGTGCTGGGCCAGAAACTAGCGGGACTCATGGTAAGTTTAGACTAGAACCCACTGACCATTAGACTTAACCCCATCACCAAGAACAGACAGTATGCCAATCTTCCCTCGCTGCCAACGTTTTGAACAAAAACTTTCATCAGCCCTAGGCAGTGTAGCCAGCAGTTAGGGGGATGGTAATTGTAGTCCCAAACATCTGGAGAACACTAAAGTTAGGGAATGCTACATTATGCATGCAATTGTCTTCTTCAGAAATGGGTATAGATATAGAAGACCCACAGCAGACATTTTTGGACCTAAAATGCTAATTCTGATTTCAGGAATGTTGCTACAGCTTAAGCTCCCTCCTACCCAAAGGACTGTCCTGAAAACACTGGGCTAATAAAACCAACTATTCTATCAAAGGCATCATCCATAGTCACAAATGCAACCATCTATGAACAATGGTTCTCTGTTTACATAGGCTAAGCAAAGTAGTTCCTACATAAGTAAGTCACTGACTGATTTTATTGATGGATTAACTAACTAACTAACTAACTAACTAACTAACTAACTAACTAAAATAAGACAGACCCTTAAAATGGCAGCACACATCAGAGGAAAAACATGTGTTATTTTGTGACATTCATTGTCTGAGCTCAAGTCATTATACTTAACATGATACTTAACAAGAAACCAAGTTTAGAGGTTGAGAAAATGAGTTCATTAACAAATCAGCACATCTCTTGGCCTAAATACTGTTCAAGCAGTATAAGAGATGACAATATGTTAACACATCATAGCATGAAGAACTTCAAAATGAGCTTTGCTGACTGAGATTGCTGAGATAAATGAGCAGTTTCAACTACATACAAAGGAAAATATTCCCATAGTAATAGTACAGATAAGCACGCTTGCAGTCATTGTGGTGTTTTAGTGGATTTCCTGCTGTTCTTATTGTGAATTTCTTTTTCTTGTGCTCATTTATAGCAATGCAAAAAAGGGGAGAGGAACTCTGCCTCTAACTAACTTCAATGATTAGAAGCTGGTTTTGCTTTTTTTTTGGTAGTTTCTATCAAACACAGTATGCCATGCATTTGCATTTTATTGAAGAAGTAGTCTATGTGGCCCAATTAGACAGTAATCACAAACAAATGATTTATTACATTTCTCACCCAGCAAATAATTAGTAGGTAATGTATATAGAAAATTATCAGATACTACCTCTGATGACATTACTGCTTTTCAGAATCCCACTTTTCCATGTGCACCAGTGGGATGAAGTCTCAAAACTTCCACCCTTTGGAGTTTGGGACGGAGGCACAGTCACAGTGTGGCTGATCAGAGCAGGGCTTGCATTGACCTATATAAGGGTGGTGTTAGCCTTATTTGGCCTATTTTCCACAGCAATCCAGCAGAGAGATGAAGCTCTGTTACTTTGTGTGATTTAGCCTAGAACATGCAAAGCCAGACTGTGGATGGCTCAGTTCAGCTGAGAGACAGAGTTGTTGGCTGGTGCCCCCTGGAGTGGCACAATGGTGGATTGCTGAGTAGCAGCACCCAACATGGAATAAGTGTACCAGTATCCATGGTTTTCATCCATGAACCCACCCCACCCCTGCTGCAATTCCAGTTTTGAACTGCGGAAGCCTTATCTTCAGTGGGCTGTGAACTTCTGATGGATCCTTTTAGACTTTCCCTGAGTTATTATACAGCAGGGATGGAGAACCTGTGGCTTTCCAGACATTGTTGGACTCCAACTCCCATCAGCCCCAGCTAGCATATTCATGGTCAGGGATGATGGAAACGGCAGTATAGAAACAACCCCCCCCCCCTTGTTACTGCATGAATTGATAAAATGATATGAAGGTAGTTATTAAACTTATTGCAGTGAAAATCACTAGCTACTCTCTAGAAAAGAAATATACTCACCTCATTTGAATCTGGGGTGTATCAGTAATGATAGAATGTATGTATTATATCAGCGGAATATAACTGGCCTCAGAAGAAGTATGACTACACAGACCAGCATGATTCACAAGGAAAGCAAAATGTTTGATGTTGTCTTTGTACCATCATTCCGGAAAGATCCTTTTACTCCACTGACAAATCAATAGCACTTTGAGCAGCGACATCTAGCAATTTCTGCTCTGGGTGTTTTCTGGGTAAAGGTGTAGTTGTATTGAAAGCGGCATCTCTCCAATCTACAGAGGGAAAGGGAGAAAGAGGAAAAGAGATTTGCAATCTTTTATTCTGTATTAGCAAACATTTCCATTAGTCCTCATTCTGGTGATCAAGAGCTGAGCTGCGTTCATATCTCTTGAAAGCTAGTCAGTTGATTCGGAAGTGCTATGGGCATTACCAATGGAAAGATTATGCGTTTGTTATGACTTTTTTTTTAAAAAAAACCCTATATGGCTAGTTTGTCTTTCCCATACACTTTATTGAATCCATCGGTTATAAAAATTAGTGCCACTCTGACACTTCTAGTAATTTGTTTTCCCTTAGGATGTTGAACCTAATTAACTCCTTGACACTAGTACTTAGTAGCTCATCTCCCACGTCACCTTAAATTAACTCCTGAACACTACTTGGAGATTGGCTAAGAATAGCTTTCCTTATCCTCTGCCCTAGAAGTACCCACTCCACAATAAAACATATACATTTAAATAAATCAAATCAAAATAAATCAGGGATAAAGCCACTGTTTTCCTGAACTTTGTACTGATGTTACCATTTATCCTTCCTTCCTTTCCATGACTTCTTTCAACAATGCAGTTTCCCTTCAACTTTGGATTTGTTTCTGTAGAGCAGAGATGGGGAACCTGTGGTTGTTGGACTCTAGCTCTTACCAGGCCCAGCCAGTGTGCCCTGTGGTTTGGCGTGACAGGAGTTGTAGTCCAACAGCATCAAGAGAGCCGCAGGTTTCTCATGCCAGTTTTAGTAAATATCCTGGATATAGTGCAGCTATCAAGTCTATCTATTTCTTGTACTTACTAAGGAACAAATAGCTTGTAGATCTCATAGAGGCATTTGAGTCAACTGTTAAGGTTTTTAAACACTTATATTTTGGGTGAAGTTCTGGATGCACTATCTATTGCTCTGTACTAGATTTATACCTGCTGTAAGTATTCTAAAGATAGCTTCTACTTAGAGTCCTTTCCAAAATCATCACACTTTATAAGGATATTTAATACAACTAAAAATAGCAGTTTATATGTACAAGATTAAATTTTCTTAGGAAATTAAGGGTGCAGTCCTGTACTTGAAAACCATAAGCCATTGGGCAATAGCAGAAGGCCTACTGCATCAGAGAAATGTCAGCTAACTGCCTCCATTAAATATATGCTAGAACATCTTCATAACAGCTGAATGTCTGAAACAGTGCAGAAGGGCGGCTTTGAATAATTCAGGTCTAGGAATATAGAGTGACAAAATTTCTGATGCCATCAGATCCAGAACTTGAGAAGGCTCCTGAACCTTTATGGGTAGTGTAGAAAAGATATTGATCAGGTGCAGCTTTTTCCATCACAGAAAGTGCCGCAGTGTTTCGAAAGAATAATTACGCTTCTATGAAACTCTCAAAAATATTCTCCCCCCGGAGTTTGGATCTGGAAACATTAGTATGTTATCCACACACTGCCATTGCAATAATAATTTCCACACGATGGTGGGTGCAGAACAGCAATTCTGAATCACTGAAAGCTATTTTACATGTTCACTGTAAGTACCATTAATATTAGTTCATATTGTTTTATAAAATGGAGTCGAACCTCCACTGTGGATATCACTGCAATGCTAAAATGCTTGATGTTCATGCATTTCCAACCTCCCCTGTTTGTTTCACCATCCATCATCTAAGAAAAGTGGGGGCAACATCATCTTACCCATTTTGAAAAATAATGCTGTTTCAGCAACAGGCTATAAATAATTCTTAGACACAAATACATCAGCAGGCCCAAACCTTCTCACTGTTGTGACAGTGCAAATTGAGATGAATGCTGCTATTGTTGGATGTGTACCAGAACAAAGAATGAAATTTGCTATGGCAAGTTCACTCTAGTGGACCAAAAAAGTCAATTTTACATGTCTTTATCTCCTACTGGAGCACACATTTTTACATGACAATGAGCTACGTGATTACTCCATAGGGCAAGTTGTCATGAGGTTGTGTTATTGAAGATGCAAAGCAGAATAAAGCTCTTTTGTGGTCATCAAGTGGTTTTGGAACTGTACTCATCTTTGTGCAGTAACATTTGGTGGTACTTCCCATAACCAAGATGGGTTTGTAGCAGCCAATATGCATTTCTGCACATCTAGTGGAAGATCATAGATGATCAAGCTTCAATAGACAGCAATCAAGATCCAGCTTCAAAACAGCAGCCAACCAATGAAATCGTACATAGAAAGTAATGAAACATTGCACATCCTCCAAATTCTGTACAAAGCTAGACACCTTTCATGTTTCCTGAAATTTCCCAATGTTGGGACCAGGCATGCATCCAAGGCAGGGCATTCCAAACTTTGGGGGCCACCACAGAAGAGTCTCTCTCATACACTACCGTCACTCAGATCCCTGAGGGTGGCAGCATCAACAGTGCCTCTCCTGCTAATAGGAACAAGTGCATTTCTCATAGATCAGTGATAAAACGAGACTTACCAGCTGTGCAACTCAACAGTCTAGTTACTGTATTTTGCACCAGCTGCAGCTTTGAAAACATCTTCAAAGGAAGCCCCATGTATTGTGCATTGCAATAGCCCAGTCTGGAGGTTACCAAAACATGGCTGCTGTCCAAGTCATCTTGTTCCAGGAAGGGCTATTGTTGGTGTCCTAGCCGAAGCCAGAAGTAGGCACTCCTAATCATTGAGGCCACCTGGGACTCACATGGAAATGCTGGATCAAGGAGCACCCAAACATATGACCTGCTTTTCTCAGGAATGTACAGTCTCGCACCCCCGAATGGTTGACTCTTCACTTCATGAGCTCATGCACCTGACACACATGTTACCCCATCTTTTCTGAATACTATTTCAATTTGCTGGCCTTCAACCGGCAGGCATTGAGCAGGTGCCTGGAGGGGACAATGGGCTGGATGAGGGCCAGCAAATCAACATACTGATATCACTTCATTCAAAATCCTACAATGACATCTCCCAGTGACATCATATAGTTATGATGAACAAAATGGAACCCTGTGGGAAACCAATTGCTTAGCTTCAGGTCTAACACTCGTTTCTGAACCAATAAAGAAAAGAGAGAAGTATTAAATCATATTCTCATACTTTTACTGTTCCTTGTTTCCCTCTCTGACAATGTTCTGGCATATTTACAAGTACTGTAACTTGACTGTAGACTAATCCATTCAAATGCACTATAATATCAGCCCAATTTCTCTCTCACGAAACTGCATATAACCTTGGCTGTTCCCCTTCTTCTCCCTTGACGGTTTTGATGGTTTTGTTGAATATTTGAAAGCAATTTTATTTAATGCTTGGAATTTGAATATTTTACTACCTGAACATCTGTTAATTAGTCAACCTGTCTGGCAGCCAAGATAAATTAACTGAACACTAGAAATAGCCTGAATATAAAGCACAGTATTATCAAATTTACTGCTGACTGTAACAATATAGAGTTTGTGTTCCATTAGCACCTGAATTCCAAGAAGGGAGTTAATACAGGAGCTCTCAAAAGTGATCCTCTGCATATTTACACATCAGAACCACACAATTTCTTTGCATGTACAAAGGCAATGTCTCTTTAAATAGTCAGTGCTGCTATTTGAATGCTATTTTGTCAAAACTCTAAAGGTGAATTACTCTTCCAGTTAGTTGAAGTGTGCACGTCAACACATATGGCTGCAGAATTCATACTGAAGAAAACCATGTTGGAACATGTAGTCTCACTGTTGTCACCTTTTCTTGCAAAACTGAGACCAATAACATGCAGAAATTCAACTGGTGTGGTGTTTTCTTAGCACTCTCTCTTCCCACTTGGTTTCAGCCTAGCATGAAACTGTTTAGGCCCAGAAGGTTGGACTCAGACTAAGTAAGTTGAGCTTTGTTTCTCCTGAAATCAATTTGGATTTAGGTTAAGTCCACTTGCAGGAACTACAGGACTTTCAATCCAGCCGTGTCTTGGCCTGTCCCCCAAACACCCCATTCCAGGGACCTTTACTGCCTACCATGGCTGGAGAACCACTCTCCTGCAGCACTTCTCTCCACCAGTGGAGAGGAGACTACATACCATCCTAATCTTCCCACCATTAGCATTGGGAATGGATAGAGTTGCACTTTAAATCAGCAGCATCACTGTAACAGCAATGAAGAATAATCTAAACAATTTAGACAGTATCCTCCTAAATAATTAACCTACCCAGAATAATATTATTACATTGTAAAGTCCTTGAATGACGTAGGTAACCAAAACCACAAAAAGCTCTGTAATTATAGGTCCTTCCTTTTTCTTCCATCCTAGTTATTTTTTAAGAAAACAATACTTCTTTTCCTCAGTGACTGGCATTTGTGTAGGTGCATTCCCCTTATTTGTTTTTGTCTGACATTGTGTGACATGCTTTTCACTTTCTATAAAGTGATGGCATGAATGCAGTCGATACACTTATGTTCCCCATCGTTTGCATTAGTTATCCTGACAGCTAAGACATAGCTCATTATAATAACAGGCAAGATGATTCCTTTCCTATCTACCTCGACATCCCACTGAACCTCTGTTTTGGAGATTGTGCCCAACGGATTCTTCACACCTGACATGTTCCCTTGTGTAGACCTCCCCCCTTCTGCCCCTTCCTCGTGTACCTTGCAACCTATGATGGCTGTAGGGATTGTAAATTAATAAGAAAATAGAGATGCAACTCGTCTACCCAGAGGCTTAATAATGGCCATAAATGACAAGCCCTGCTTTGATGTATTATTTAGAAATGTAACATTGCTGTCACAGTGCTATTCTCTTGAGAAACAAGGATGTATGACACCATATGGTAATAGGCTAGCGGAGGGGACTCTCTTTTCACACTCTTGCTATGGGGATGGTTTGTTTATGTATCCAAATGTTGTATGGTAGGAAAGAGAGATCACCAGCATGCTTTGTGTGGTTCATTAGTTCTGCTCCTGCTAATTGTAGTCTGATCTACAGGAGGTAGTTCATTCTGGCTTTGAATATCTGTCAGGATTCCTTTTGTCTCATGTTTGCTGATCTCTCCCACTCGTCCCAATTGTAGCCAGGGCTTTATTGCAGCAATGCTATTTTTCACTTTTCTATGAGAGCAATAGCAACGTGTGCCCTGCTAACAGGCTCCAACAAAAGGGAATGGAGATGTTAAAATAGAAGCACCGCCAGCAGACTCAGAGTCATTAGAAATGGAGTCAAGAGACTTAGAAAGAAGTTCTCATTTTGCTATTAGTTATTAGCATCATGTGTATACAATGCTTTACAGAGCGACACAAGAAAAAACAAGTCCTTGTACCCATAAAGACACACAAAAGGCTCTGCTGGATCAGAAGAAAGGTGTTGGGATGCATCCAAGGGAATGGGGGCAACTGGCAGACCCCCAGCTGACTCCAGCCCACCGGCTGGTTGCCAGGCGAACTCCAGTCAGCGGTCTTGCATCAATCAGTGACTCGGAGCTTCAGAAGCCTTTCAGAAACTGAGCAAGCAAGTCAGCAGAGATAGCAAACTCTTCGCGATGGAAAGGCGGACAGAGGCAAATGTAAAGCATATTTACAAGCAATTTATTCAGCATAGATCAGGACAAAGAAAACATGTCTGCTCTCTTTCATGTCCAAGAGCAAGGAGCATAAGGCAAAAGCTATACACAAACGGAAGTTCCCAGCAAGCTGTGCTGGAATGTAAAGAGACATGTGGCATACAACAGCCCCATCCATCTGTTTAGGTGAAATGGAACATCAATATCCTAACAAAAGGCTCATCTGGTCAAGCACCCTACTTTCACAGCGGCCAGCCAGATGCCTATGGGAAGCCTGCAAGAAGGACCAGAGTGCAGAGAGATAATGGACAATGGCAATGGGGATGGATGAATGTGACCAAAAACTTAAAGGCTACACATACAGCCAGAAATGAGGATTCACAGAGTGATCAAATATATGTCTCCTGAAAAGAAGGTTCACTGAGTTCACTGGCACTTTCTTTCAGGGATGTGCATGTAGGATTGGCACCTAAGGGAATAACCCAAAGGTCCTATAGAATAGTTAGGCTTTGAGGACTGATTTGAAGGATGGTGTAGATGTACATGTTCAGGGAATGAAGCCCTGTCTCTGCCCATCCACCCACACAACTCATGATTCCCTTCATGCCAGATCCGTCACACAGTCATATAAGTCTGTGAATCCCTATTCTAAATCTAGAAGCTAGAATGAAACCCTGTAGCATATCAGAGCAGGCAGATTGTGTTAGCCCCTCCTATTCACTCTGCAGGCTTCAGGAGTGCTGCAACAAAGAAATACAAAACGACGGGCATACTGTCTCCCCCTTTTGAAAATAAATCCCATCATTTACCCTGATCTGTCTCCAGCCTTCCTTGCTAGGCAGAGAAGTAAAGAGAAACAAATTAAAGACTACCCCTCATATCAGGAGAACCTTATCCAGGGCTGCCATATTTTGAAGAGCAAAAAAGAGGAGACATTTGCCGACTTCTGCTTATAACTATGGATCACTATGATGACTCTACCCATGAAAAAGAGGATGTGTCCTGGAAGCAGTTCAAGTTCAACGTTCTTGAGAATAACATGGAGGTTGAAGGCATTTTCTAAATCCTGGTTTCCCCAGTGAACACACACAGAAGCTAGTAGCCCTGAAGAGACATTCTGGAAATAATGGGTCCAGTTTCAACTGAGTAGGTGCACTAATGGAGACCAGTGCAATGAGTCCTGCTAGTGCAATGGGACTTTCTCCCTCCTTCTCCCAGACACCCATGTCTGGAGAATCCCTAAAACAGCATGCATGGGGAGATCATTTCATTAGGATAGCTGAAATTGCGCTGGTGGGACAATTGGAAGAGCATGTTTAATTGCTCCATATGGATTGTATTCAACTAAATCCTGCTCAGAATAAGACCATTGAAATTAATGGGATTAAGCCAGTCACACCCATTAATTTCAGTGGATCTATTCTGAGTAGGACTAACATTGGATACAGCTAATTATGTGTGGCTAGCCAGGGTGAAATATGAATTATGGCTTTCATCTGTGAAGAAAACTGCAAGCTCTGCTATATAACTTGGAGCAATTTTGTGTTATTTGTAAGGGTCTTGATAAAGCAAGGATTTGTTTTAACAAAATAGGCTTTAAATGTGATTAAGGAGGAATTTGGAGAAACGGCAATGAGCTAGATAAATAAATAAGATGAGCACAAAACAATTATAAACTGCGTCCTAGAAATGGAAGCACCGAGGAAATTGCTTTGTTTAAAATGGGAAAAGGTTTTTTTTTGAAAATGGTTTTAGCAAGTTGAAAAGACGTCATTTGCCTTACCATATAATGCCTCTTTCTGAGGATATGCAAAGCTAAATTAGATTACTACTCAATGTGAATATTGTATTTTTCAGTATTAGTACTTTCAAATGAATCCATTCAGTCCTTATATGCATTCCAGAAGTATGATTGTGTTGTTTTTATTTAAATATAGTGCTGTGAGTAAAAGCTACACGATATGGGGCTTTTTACTTTAGGAAAATATTGAGTAAGTGGGGGGGATGGACCTGATAGAGGTGTATGAAATAATGTGTGGCATGCAGAAAATGGATGGAGTGGAGTTTTTCTCCTTCTCTCATGGTACTAAAACTCTTTTAATATGTTTGATAATTAGGAGACTCATAAAAAGAACAATGTTTTGTACTTCTAATGCAGTATGCTTATTCATTTTTTCATGACCTTTCTTGTATTCTGTGATGTGAAAATAAACCTGCAAGAACCCTTTCCCATCCTATAAAAATATAAATAGTTTTATGCTGAATGAATTCCCAAAGCCCCATCTCTTTTCCATATCTTAGAGTGGCGTTTGTAAGTTCAGCTCTGGATGTGATAACTACAGGTATAAAAAGCAGTCTCTCTTCTTTAATTTCCCTTTGTTCATGTATATTAATTTGTTGGTCCCTTGTTTGATCCGTTAGAAGTGTGAATAGCCTCCTGACAGGCAAATTAATTTATGTCATTTTAGACAGCTAAAAGACAAGTTTAGATGTCAAAAGGTTTGGGCAGCTTGGTGCATTCAAGTATAACTTGTAAGTATACATGCCCATAATCCCTTTCCCCTGTTATGATTTAAGTCATGAGACAAATTCAGTGGCCAAGTCTCCAAGTCTCTATTTACCTTTGACATGCTGGAATCATTTGCACATGATTTTAGTATCAATATTTCCTGGTGATTATTTCTTATGAACATACCCTCCATAGTGACAGCTGGTATTTACCGTATTAGGGAGTGTTGATGCCTGTTCTCTGGCATAGTAAACATCAGCTGTTACGGCACAGCTGCATTCATAAGAAACATTCACCACATGGAATTTTCAATGTAATCTCAAGCTGACTTTAACATGACAAAAGTGAATATGAAGGCAAGGCTCAATAGTGTATTATGCAAAAGTGCCTGTTGGATGATGTTAGCATGCTATTTGTTCATGGGGGAGTTTTTACCAGGAGAATAACCTATTGTTTTTTGTTGTTGTAGCTGATGATGATGTTTGCTGGCCCAAAGAACATTATTTTAAATCTTACTACCAAATTAAGACATTTAGAGAACAGTCATATACACAACAAGCTGACACAGAGCAAGGCTGTGTAAGTAAAGTTACATGAAATCCAAACTCTGCTCAGCAGCAGTGATACTGGCTGCTAAATTGGTCTAAGCATGGCAGAGGAAAAACAAGCCTTTAAAATAGTGTTTTGAGTCACACTACCTTTTTTGGCAGCTTGGCACTATGGTCTAAACCGCCAAGCCTCTTGGGCTTGCCGATCATAAGGTTGGCAGTTCAAATCCATGCGACTGGGTGAGCTCCCATTGCTCTGCCCAAGCTCCTGCCAACCTATCAGTTTGAAAGCATACCAACGTGAGTAGATAAATAGGTACCGTTGCGGCGGGAAGGTAAATGGTGTTCCTATGCACTCTGTCTTCCGTCACGGTGTCCCATTGTGTCAGAAGCAATTCAGTTATGCTGGCCACATGACATGGGAAAGCTGTCTGCAGACAAACACTGGCTCCTTCGACCTGAAAGTGGAGATGAACGCCGCACCCTATAGCTGAATTCAACAGAACTTAACTGTCCAGGGGTCCTTTACCTTTTGGCAGCTTAACTTATGCTGAGTTGCTAGGTCATGTGACCAAGCTGAATTGACTTTGGATCCAGCCTAAGTCCCTCCTCTCTGGTCCTGTCTCTGCCACACCCCCTTTCAGGACCTACGGCAGTTTAAAATGCATTGGGCACAGCTCTGCCAGTTGGGTCCTGGCTGAACCAGGATGGGGGAAGATATGCCAGTGTAGTCACATAGATCAAGAATTTAATGTATTTAATGATGTATAGTTCCACATCAATTAGTTGGATGTAAAAGAAACATGAAAATAATGTTAAAAAGGTAATTAATTGCATATCAGTGGGTGGCTCACAAAACAACAACAAAAAGATTATGGTGAGTATGAAATACAGCTTGCATGCTAGATTGATTTCCATTCTGGACCTGGGATGAACAGTAGCAATTTCTGCTTCCATTTCCATTGGAATCCCCTGAAATCCCTAGTGGCACCTGATTTAGCTGCTGAGGGCCTAAGATGGCCCGGGAGAGCCCAGCAATGCTGTCACATTCTCCATTTGTACAAAACAGTGGTTGAAACAAACAAACACCATGTCATGGTCACCCCCATCACTTACTGCCAAGGGCAGTAGGGATTGCTGCCAAGGGCAGTAGGAATTGCTGTATATCAAATTAATCTGCAATAGGTATCTTCTTCTGTTCTTGTGTGGGAAGCAGCTGAGCGGATCAAACAGCAGTTCTATCCAGCCAAAGATTTCTGAATTCATTCTTGGAAAAGATGGGAGAGATAGGTGTGAAAGTGAGGAGAAAGATCTACACAAGCTATTAAAGGAGAAGAGAAAGGAAGATAAAAATTTGAGGTCAGGAAGCTCAAAGGAAGAAAGAAGAGAAAATAGTTTTCAGGGGAAGCTGAAAAAGGTGCACAGCTCAGCAGGTTACAATACTAGAAAGATAGCAAAGGTTAACAAGAAATTTAATAGATGCACAGGTGAAAGGTTTTAGTGGATAGGTTCAAGGAAATGCAACTCTTTTTGAGACAGGGAAGCTTGAAGAGTGAGGAGGTATGTAAAGAGAAAAAATAAGCTAAAAATAAGCTATAGATGAAGAAATACAACAAGAAAAGAGCAAAACTAAACAGTGGAATGTCTGTTTTAGACACAGCTTGTTAAAAGCCAAGAGTGCATTTATCTCTCTGTCTATATTAGATATATATATCTGGAATAGATGTGCTGGTAATGACGAAAATATATCTATACTAAGAATAAAAATGGTTTCTGAAATAGGGATGCTGTCTGCTGGATACATGAATCACAGCTTCATCCATCTTACAGTAGTTCTATGGGATGTTCTGTGGAAAACGCATGCAGGTTCCAGAGATTTCCTACATATGATGTTGCAAAGATGCTCAGAAGAAAGCACACCACCAACCAAATATATGTGTCAAGTGGAATGATTTGTGGAATATGTTGTTCCAGTCAATGATGGATAAAGAGATCCCAACAATGATGTCTTAGGACTGGGATCCAAAGAAGAAACAAGGGAAGTAAAGTGAAAAAACAACAACCTTACATAAGCATGGTGGAAAGAAGCTTGTTCTTTCAAAATTGACATGTCATAGTACAGCATTGTACTTGCCTGGTTCAAAAACTACCAAATGAATGAATGAATGAATGAATGAATGAATGAATGAATACATACACCTTGGCAAATCAATAGTTTGGATGGCATAGCTTACTTCTAATGAAGAGAGGTGCTGCACATGCATATATCTGTGTTGCCAGCTATTTAGAAAGAGGAAAGATACAGATAAAACTGGCAGATATCTCCAAACTGAGGAAAGGTTTGTGGGACTGGGTTTGAACCCCCTAGTCAGTCCACCACGGTCCTATTTGGTGTTAACCTGAAAAGGATAAAATCAGTCCTAGTTTGCATTTGAGAAGATTCCATTGTATCCCAACATCACATACTGTACAGTAGAGCTTTCCAAACTGTGTGTGGTGACACGTTAGTGTGTCAGCTGTAGTGTGCCGGTGTGTCACGCAAATTCTCCCTGTGCTCCTCTCAAGGCTGGAAAGGAGTTAGTTTAACCTCTGGTTTGCTAATAAAACTACATTACTGTACAGTGTTTCGCGAAATGATGCGTGTCTAAAAAGTGTGTCACCAATATGAAAAGTTTGGAAAGTTCTACTGTACAGCATCCATGACCAATGTGGTACCCTCCAAATGCAGCTGGACTACAACTTCCATTATCCCTGACCACTGACCTTGTTGACCTGGGTTGATGGGAGTCCAACAATTGGAAGGCACTGTTGGCTACTTCTGCTATATTAATTGCTTCAAAATTTCAATTACTATACATTTGTCTAAGGAGAAGGAGATTTCTGCTCCTTATCTCATCACTTCCATGCGGTATGTGATTATCTGCTTCGGTCCTCAGCTTCTGAGGACTATCTTTAATATCAGAGAGAAGTCTTGCTTCTTCTAAGGTAGGCTCCCGATGGAGGCAGCTGAATAGTTCTCGAAGCTCTGCCAAATTTTGTTTCAGTTCTGTGCTGTGAAACTTATTTCAATAATAATCATTTGATGTGATGATCAATTAGCTAATATAGAGTTCCATGTTTGTATGTGTGTTTGATGCTTTTGTTTCAGTTGGTTCTGATGCATAGGGCTAGTGTTATACTATATGAAGAAAATGCAAAACTGGCAACCGTAAAGGAGTATGCTCGAAGCCAAGAATGAAAATGTGGCTTTGAACTTTAAATATTTAAGAATGCTCTACATTTATCATGCCTTCAGGCCCCTTGCTAGCTTTGTTCAGCTACGTTTTATGTGAGAGAATGCTATTCTCAATGGTAGAGACAAAGTGATAAGGTCTTTTGATGGAGGGTCATGAAATTATAGCAAGGTAGCCCATGGGGAATGCTAAGAGCAAATCACTCCTTTAAATGTCACCAACATGAGAGGTTTTGGCCATTTTCTATTGATGTGACTCACAAGTTGTACAGTGGGGAAACATTATTTTCAATAACACTCATTTTTTCAGCCCCAAAGAAAATAAAGATATGCAGAAATGAGCAACAGCTTATTGGGGAATACAGTGCGCTTGTGTACGTGTAAGGGTGTTCTGTGAGCATTTGTGCGTGAGAGACATCTTAAATTGAGTGGCTCTTCTGAGCAGAGAAGTGAGTCACAAATACGCACCTTGATGTGCCATGGTATCTTTAGTGAAGTGCATCCAGTTTAAATTCATTCGTTTACAGACTGAAATGAGATTTCTCCCCCTCCTAACTGCTAGAGTTGCAAGGTCAAGCTAAATTCAGAAAAACAACATGTGAGCTTTTCAATATGGAAAAGTTTCACCTTTTCTCTCTCTTTTTGACCCGATCCAAGACTCCTTTATTCTTGTATTCTAAAAAAGAGCTGACAGCACAGCACAAAAGACTTATTTCTGTCCAAAATATTTTTTGATACCGAAAACCCTGTTTCTGCTTAATCTATCATGACAAAGCTGCAACTTTTGGGATGAACTAGCTTCTGATACTAGTCGAGATGCTAAAGTATCTGTCAGCATGATACTTAGCCTTAGATCTCCCTTCTCTCTGTTTAATTTAGTAATCCTTTTCTCTATCTTTAGACCACTTCATGCTACCATTGGTCAAAGGATCTTAAAACAGTATTGAAATAATAACTTATCCAATTATAATTCTAATTAGTTTTCTACATCATTTTAGAAACAAATGAATTAGAGGCAGAACTCAATTGACTATTATGAAAAGAAAATAACCAGGAGTACCAGGGGAATAATTCATATTCCGTAGTTTGCCTAAATAACTTTGACTCTTCTTAGAGGAAACTTATTTCATATCTTGGGATTGAATAACATTGTTATGTAGGAATTCCTTATTTTGTATGGCAATGAATTTACAGCCAAAATCTCAATGACTGGGAAGGTAACCTAAGAAGGCGAAAAGAGGGCAAAAGAAAGATATTGAAAAAATGTAACAAAGAAAGCTTTATTTATTATTTTCTTTAGATTCGCTGTCTTAGAAATCATATCAAATGTTCTGGATCTGTTTCATAGAATGCTGTTTCTTCTGTCCAGCAGTGGTGTGTTTGCTATCCCCCCTTTATGGAGAAGGCTCAGCATGGTTTCTCCAAAGGAGAGGAGATCTGGGGAGCACAAGGGCTTCAGATCCCCACTGGAAGGGGCATCTCACTGGCTACATGGGTTATCTCCATCCACAACACCTCCTTTGCAGTGTCCTCCCCTCACTCCCTGCCTTTACAGTATGATTTTTTGCTACTTGCCTTTTGGAGGGCTGAATAAGAATTGTTTGAGGAGCCCCTGATTGGACATTGGGACACCTCTTTTTTGCTATTCCACACTGTTGGGTTCCCCTGGTTGGCCGTTTGATGTGTGTTAATTATTTGGTCTTTGGTATTTAGTACAGGCAGAAAGGAAATTAAAGAACTTCATTTACAGGCATCCTAAGCTATTTTTGGGTTAAGGTAGGGGTGCCCAAACGTTTTTCAAAGAGGGCCAGATTTGATGAAGTGAATGGCCAACCAAAGTTGTTGAGCTTTTTTGGGATTTTACCCCAGGAAATAAACTGCCACAGGGGCTGGATTAAACCATCCAGCAGACCAGATTAGGCCCCTGAAATGGACTTTGGACATTTCCCACAGCAGCACCTACGAGTAGGTAGGGTGTCCTTGGGGTTGCCCTTTGAGCCTGGCATGTGCACCTGAGTGAACACTGGATGGTGGGGCCTGAGCTCACACATTGGGCTCACGTACCCAAGGCTCGCTTAGCAAGGAGGAAGATGGAATGTGGCTATTAACATGTCCAGGAGATTGGAGGGATGCTTCCCTTCTAGATTTGAATTAAAAACCCACCTGCCCATACTTTCATAATTTGGTTAATTAGTTTGCAGATCTTCTATTGTTTTATTTAATAGATAAAACCATTTCACCATTTCATTATCTCTTGAGTTTTCTTCACACTTGTGTTAGCAAATGCTGTCTGTTCACATTTTTCAGTGTTCATTCTGAATAGTAAATAGTGATTAGATATTAGTGATGATCTTGACTTCCACCTCACATTTACTCTAACACTCAGGTTCATAGCTGTCAACATTCCCCTTTTCTTGTGAGGAATCCTATTTGGAATAAGGGAATTTCCCTTAAAAAGGTGGAAAGTTGACAGCTATGTTCAGTTTACAATGGGTACTTTCATTGTGTGTGTGTGTGTGTTCAGTTCAACACACACACAGACACCAATCCCCCTTCAAATTGACAAAATGTAAATTGAGACATTGTTTAGGTCCAGTTCAAATTACTTCATAGTGTGTAGGCTCTACAGTCTCTCTCTCTCTCTCTCTCTCTCTCTCTCTCTCTCTCTCTCCCTCTCTCTCTCTCTGTAATTAAAGGTTTCAGTTTTAAAATGCCTAGGGATTCCACAAACTTAAACATATGTCATGGCTACCTATGCATTTGACAGTATTTTAGCACATGCAATGTAGATGTAAAGTGCCAGTTAACTGTTCTAGAAGAAATATTAACTAGAGTGAAAAGCCATGTTAACAAGCCTAATTACAAAAGGGAACTGCAAAATAAGAATGAAAAACATCAACCTGTGAAAACCTATGCTGCAACAGGCCTTGCCAGAGAAACCACAGGCAGTTGGGTATAGTTTTTTGAAATGGGGAAAATGCCTTCAAAACAGCATGGACTAATGCCTTAGTAAATAGCCTATAGAACACAAGACTCAAGCTGCTTGATTCCAGGGGCGGTAGCAAGACACCTCAATTAAATGGCTGATATGAGCTTCTAAATAAAGATCAGAAGTCACTGTGGCTCCAAGGTTACCAGAGTTATCTGAAGGATAGAGAAAACTATGGCTCAGGAAAGTCATTGACAGGCTCTTTCAAAGTGATCTTTATTAAAACCAATGTGTATGCTAGGGGAGTCATACAGTAGGCTGAATTCTAAATTCCCTTGGAAACTGAACAAACTTTGTTCTCTAATGAGGAGCATGTTTCTTAATAGCAAGCTTAAGTAGCATTTTGCTAGATTAGTTGCACTGGTTCAAATGAATTACTATAGTATGATGCAATATGCTCAATATTTTTAGGTCTCAGATATGCTGATGACACAACCTTGATGGCAGAAAGTGAGGAGGAATTAAAGAACCTTTTAATGAGGGTGAAAGAGGAGAGCACAAAATATGGTCTGAATCTCAACACCAAAAAAACGAAGATCATGGCCACTGGTCTCATCACCTCCTGGCAAATAGAAGGGGAAGAAATGGAGGCAGTGAGAGATTTTACTTTCTTGGGTTCCATGATCACTGCAGATGGTGACAGCAGTCACGAAATTAAAAGACGCCTGCTTCTTGGGAAAAAAGCATTTGTTTGGTGGTTGTTAACATAACTGGATGGGAAAAGATTGCCATGGCTACAGAAATGCAAAGTGGTTATAATCCTCATGATATCAGTATGGCAGGAAATCCCACTGAAAATAATAAAACTAATGTCAGAGTAAACATGGCTAGGATTAACTGACAAGGCTGTCTTTTGTTGGGATGCCTGGATTACCAGCACGGTCTTCCTTCCAGCCTGTCTAGCAGAGGTTCTTCCAATCACATTCTTTGGGATTATGTCAGCTCTTCTAGGCAATAGCCCATGGAGATATGAATCCAAGAAAACAACCGATAGACCTAAAGCAGTATTTCTTGGAATACCACTTCTACTGTTTGCCAATTAAAACTGGTCATGTTTGTGTCTCCCCTGCAGATCTGTGCACCCTTTGAGTGCATCTTTAAAGTTATTACATCAAAGACACAGCAAATTGTTCTATAATTCAGTTTACAAATTCTGCAAAGCCTGCACAAAAAAATGGCTTAATGTCTAGAGAAGGGCAAGCATTTATCTTGTATAGTTATTAACATCTTTGTTTGCAAGGAGGAAGATTTTTTTCTTCTTCATGAAACAAACTTTTTGCTGAGACTGATAAAACTGTTTATAGTAAATTGTGCTCCCTCTGTGCTCAACACCTGATTTCATCTGCTGCCCTGCAAGAGATGTCAACTCCCATGATGCCCTGCAAGAAGTGCTAGGCTCAGCTGAAAAGAACTCAGTTGCTTTGACACTGAACATCTGGCATGGTGTTTATTTGTTCTATTGCTCCTTTTAAAATGAACGTGAAATATCAGATGCCTCAGTAAAATTAGTTTTCGAGCCATCAATGCCTAGAGCTAGCTTAATAATCTGTTCAGTAGATTTGGAGCATCAAGCAATATTACTTCTGAACTTAAAGTAAAGGAGAGGGAGAAAAAGACATTGCCTGGATGAATCTGAAGCACCATTTTGCATAATTGCACTTTTGTAATTCAACAAGCAGCAGACATTTCAGAAATGGAAGCACCTCTCTGTTTACAGAGAGTTTGGCTTTGGCATCAAAGCTTAAGCAAACAATACCACCCTCCACATATGATGTATCCAGTGTATATAATCTTATTTTAATTAAAAAGCAAGCTGTGTGCCAGCCTCACTGCACCGAAATCAGTGGAAGT
The DNA here is from genome assembly GCF_964106915.1 of Podarcis gaigeae. NCBI lineage: Eukaryota > Metazoa > Chordata > Lepidosauria > Squamata > Lacertidae > Podarcis > Podarcis gaigeae. Next base: position 53,334,759 of record NC_139683.1, read on the forward strand.
TTGTCCACTAAACTTGATGGGTCAGGACTGTGCTTTTTTCTCTTTAATACACACAGTTAGAAGGAACTGTAGTAATGATGCACATTTTCAAAAGTTGGGTATGTTTTCATGAGGTGTGTAATCTAGGTTCTTTCCACGTCAAACCCTCATGCATGTCATTTCTTTCCAAGAGGCTTTAAAGATTTCTACAATCTTGCTCTCAAACACCTACCAATCTCCACAAAATATGAATCAGTTATGAATGGCATTTGCTTTGAAGAGAACATGCAGCTACCAAGGAAGAAGCAACAGGCAATCTTAGCTTTATTAGCTAAGTTTGGTATTCCAACACTGCAAAACAAAATGGCCTGAAGCCACATATTCAGATGCCTCATTGCTTCAGAAGTATAAGAAACAGGAATCAGTCAAGCCCCTGTATATGTGACCTCAGTCCCTTGATCAGTTTATGCACAACCACCAGTCTTTCATGACCAAGGGTTGTACCCAACTAACCCACTGAAATCAATAGACCTAAGATAATTGTGTTCCCACAGTGAATACGATGACGAACTGGATGAGGGAAAACCCAACCTGCATCCAAACCTGCACACCCATTTGCCAATCCTGGGTGCTCCTGATAGCTGGCATGGGCTTATGCTGCCACTGCCCATCCAGTTGGGGCCTTTGGAGGAGCCTCTGCCATCCCACAATGCCACCGCACCGAGAGGGTGAGCGGACTAACCGTGTTCATTAATTTCAATGGATCTACTCTGGACTAGCATAGGCTACAATCCAAGGCCTCTCTGACCCTGTGACCAAGATAACAAAAAGTGTCAAAGGAGATGTCCCAATAGTTGGGGAGAAGAGTGTCAGGGGAAAGGCAGGAAACAGTATCTGCTGGGACAAGTGGGGAGGCAAAAACTCTTCTTTCCACTGGGGCAGCAGGGCATGGCGAAATATATTTTGGCAACTGAGGCGAACCACAAAAAGGTGCTTCCCTCTGCCTGGGAAGAAGGGGTGAGCAAAGATCTACATCAGGAACAAAGAGGGAATAAAGATTTACATTGGGAACAAGGGTGGGAGGAGACCAGCAAGAGGTCGCTGTAGAAGCAGCATGGGGCAGGGGAGCTGCCAAGGAGATGGCAGAGACAGCTTCCAAGGAGTGTGTTATCTTGTTACTGCAAAGGCTGGATCTTGTGCCATGGAACTACCTTGGTCCTTCTCCCTGCACACATATTAAGTTCTCCCCAAAGCTGCTCTGGAAAGTTTGGGCAACCCCAAGTATGGATATAAGGGTCAGCAGGGAGATGAGATGGAGAAGTTCTGTTGCACAAGAAGAAATTCTTTTGCCAATGGAATGCTACACTTAGTGCTACTTCAACTACAAGCCTGCATACTTTAAGGTCCACTGCAGCTCAGCTCATGTGAGCCTCAGACCCAAGATACTAGACTGAAGTTACAGAATCCCTGACATATAAAGGCTGGCATCGATGCCATCATATATTTTAGAGTCCTTACACTGAGTTTTTCGCAAGTAGATAATGTTAAACATGCCGCCTTTTACTCCAGTATATTCTGCTGCATGGGGTCACAATCAGCCTGTGACTATCAGCTCTCGAAGCTAATATAAAATGTTTCATTTCAGCAGGTGTGAGCAACTCACTTGCACTATGGGTTAGAAGTTGCATTTATAAATGTTAAACATGTTATTTGTCAAAAGCTAATAATTTTTGTCAGCATATTAAAAAACGACTGGTGCAATTTTCTACTTCTGGGTGTTACTGCTGTCAGATTAAATTGTTCTCAGGCATGAGGTCTGATTTCTTTCTTGTCAAAAAATTATTCTTGAATTTACTTTTCTATGGACGATTTTTTAATTTTTTTTTTAAAAAACAAACTGTACAGAGAGTGAAGCCAGAGTGCAAAATAGTATTTTATCCTTCAGGAAGTTCATTTAGGGAAGGTTTCAATAAGACAAGGGGAAGGAAATGGGAAATGACTTTTCCATCGGAGCTGGGTTAATTTTCAGAAATTGAGTTAAAGCTGGAGAATGTGAGGTGCAATGCAATTATTGTGCTACTAATGTGGTACACATCAAGTCCTATGAAGGAAATTAGAGGTGCTATGAGGGAAGAGCACACATTGCTTTTAAACTGCCTGTATGATTCCCTCTGCACATTTTCTACTTTATTTATAGTCATTGTGAAGAATCCTCCTGTTGGCTATGTGAGCATAGAGGCCTTTTGTCTGATGCAAAGGTACAATATTGCTCTTTTTTGGATTAATGGGATGAGATCTGCTACCAGTAGCTCAGTGGCAGAGCATATGCTTTTTGTGGAAGATCTTAGGTTAAATCCCTGGTATCTCAAGTCAGCAACTCAGGTAGTAGAAAGGGGAAAGATCCCTGCCTTGGAGGGGGATACAGCCAGAGAAGACAATACTGGACTAGATGGGCCAACTGTGTAACTCAGTATAATGCTATTTCACATGTTCACATTAATATAGAAAATACTGCATCTTTGCAGTAATAGATTTACTGTTTTCTTGTTGCCCCCTCTATTCGTTTTAATTAGTTAAAGTATGGGTGCACTGCACCCAACTTCATGGCATCTTGGTTCAAAGTGCTGGCTTTGACCTTCCACCACTCACCTGCATTTGATGAAAAGGAAAAACAGAGCTGAGTGTCCGTCATCCACATATATGTTTGTTCATGTGTTTTCATACTTACCTTTCACCACAAGGTCCTAGAATGGCTTAGACCAATACAGTTGTACCTTGCAAGTTGAATGGAATCCATTCTGGAAGTCTGTTCAACTTCCAAAACGTTCCAAAAACAAAGCCCAACTTCTTATTGGCTGCAGGAAGCTCCTGCAGTCAATCAGAAGCTGTGGAAGCCCCGTCAGACATTCGGGTTACAAATGACGTTTGCAAACATTCGACTTTCAAGGTGTTCAGGATCCAAGGTACAACTGTATAACCATGCAGTTATAAAAGCAAATAAATACCATGCCCCAAATCTTTGGATAGCATTGCTCCATGGTTTGCTGTGTGTATGTTGTTCACTGTGTGCACTATTAGGATTTACCTCAGAGTACGCTTAGGTTCAGAACAGCAAATGTGTTCTCGGAATTCCTTCTCAATTACTTCAAGATGGACAGTGTCTTCTTATGCTCTTAAAGGGAAGCAAAAGTTTGTTCAGCGTATGGAAAGAGAGACAGAACTACCACTACCACCACAATGTATCATGTTTGTTGGACTCATCTAGGATTTCCCCCCATACCCATGACTTGTTTGCATCTGATGTGAATCAACTGCATTTCATGTAAAGCAGAAAGGTCACTGCACACCCCATTTACTTACTTGTCGTCCATCATATCTGTTTCCCAAGTGACAATCTTCATTAAGGATAATTCCACAGGAAGCATCTTTGAGTAGGTCACTCTCCCTGGGGCATTTATGCAGAGCAAACTGTAGTTTCTTATTTTATAGTGCTCAAACAGCCTATAAGGTTCATTGTTTGCACTGAACACTGTAGGGCTTAATTAGTAAATACAACTTCACAGCAAACTGTATTATATAATCCATATGTTTCCAGATAACACAGGGAACTATCAAGCCAGATGAACATAAGCAAAACTCCCTAGTGAAATTAACCGGCATAGAAGAGTAATTATAACAAATGCATGATTAAATTATGTTCGTCCTCATTCTGACTTAAAGGACTAAAATAACATTCTAATTAATATGCCAACATATAAGGCTTAACTTGTTGGCCCTGACCCAAATCAAAATCTAAATAATCACATATGTATTTAGGGACTAGTCTTATTACAGAGAAGATGTCAATATCTGATTTTTAACTTGAATGCTATGAGATTTTTCTGGCCTATTGTCCATGAGCCAGGACTGAAAAATTGGGTGCTTGTTGCTATCTAGAGTGACTGAATGAGGTAACCTTTTAAAAATATAGTCTATGACACCGGAAAATTGTTAGCCATGTTGTATTTTCATAAAGAGTAGATTTCACTGAAAGCAACAAGAACAAACATCTTAAAGAAAAGGGCAGGGGGAGGGGAGAAAAGAAAAAAGCTCAAAAATACACCACGTCCACTTGGGGATATAGCTTTTGTATATTTTGCACAATTGGGCAAAATTAGGTGCTTCCAGGCTTACATTTAGGCCAAAAAAAATCTGTTCTTTGTTGTACAAATAAATAAAAAATATGGCTGATTAACATCTTATACCCCTTTCCAATGAGTTTGTGGGAGCGGGTCAGAGGGTAATTGGTGTGTATTTGTGTGTTCTTGTTTTTATCTTGTGTTTTGTGCTTTAATATTGTATTTTTATGTTGTGACCCGCCTAGAGATCTGTGGATGAAGGTTGGTATATAAATTTAATATGAATAAATAAAACAAATAAATCAGAGCCTGGAAATGAAAATGATATAGCGTAACCTTTGTGGAAAGCCAATCTGGCTTTGAATTCACTCCCCGCCCTAAACGTAGTGCCACCCTCAGCATCTTTTTCAGACCATGATTGCTCGTATCTGTCAACATCTCAATGCAACAAGGGCAAGCAGGACTTGCGAAAAGGTTCGGTGAAGGACATGTGCAGCACATGCTCTCCAATATTCGTTATATAGTGCTGAGGTTAAGGCAAGGTTAAGGCAAACCATTTACTTGGGAGAAAATGCACATGGGATTTCCAAGGTATTGTCCTGAAGGCGGAGTATTGGGATGTATAAAACAACAAGGTCTTATATAAAGATGCTGCAATATCCCAAGAAGGGAACACATTTAAATGGGAACAACAAGGATGACCTCTTTAAATGATGTGTTTCTCAAAAGGGGAAAAACATAGTTTGCCATCTGCAATATGAAAAAAGAAGTGGGAACTTCTTCTGCTTTTCATACTTCTGATTCCAGACAAGTGTATTCTCTATGGCAAACAGCAAGAAGACAAATGCTAGGCTTTAATCAGAAACATATTGGCCGTGTTGGGGCTTTCAGATCATTGGTCCGTTCCTTAATAATGTCATGCAGATTTCCCATTGGATTATTGATGCAAACCTTTGACTTTGATGTTAAGAAAAGGTTGCAATATATTGAACATGAGTGGAAAATAGCATGTGTTCACTTAACATTTGTTGAGCTTCAGAAGATGAAAATGGGTAGCAGTTTCACCACAACTTAATTCTTCAGTGAAACTAAGAACCAGAATTTCTGCTGTGCAAAGCTCACTTCTGTTATGGGTCAGAAACTCCCCTCCCCACAGACTTTCCTTCTGCACATGTGTGAGCCTGTTAGTAACAGAGGTGTGTGGCTGCTTTAAGCCCTTCTTCATGTGCCTCCACTGCGAGAGGTTCGGAGGATGGCAACTTGAGAACAGGCCTTTTCTGCAGTTGTGGAAAGCTCTCCCCAGGGAGTTTTGGTTGGTGCCTTCATTATACACTTGAAAACGTTTCTCTTCCATCAGGCCTTTGACTGATTAACATCTTATAATCCTTTTAAGTGTATTTGTCAGGGGAGGGTGTTGTTGGTTTGTGCTTTTTTGTTTTTCTTTTTATCATGTACTTTGTGTTTTTATATAGTATTTTTTGTTGTTGCGAACTGGCCTGAGAACTATGGATGGAGGGTGGTATACAAATGAAGAGTGGTTTAAGTCAAACTCTCTTTTAGAAGCTTGCTTCCCCTCTGCTGGGTTAGACTGGCAGTAACCCCACTCTTGAACCAGTAGAGATTATGCCCATTTCGCATGTACAGGATTGCTCCTCTAGTCATGTTCATTAATTTTACTCTGAGTAAAATATAGTTGAATAGCACCCAGTATATGGAATCAAGCAGGGGTAGCCTGATACTGTAAATTCCAACTCCCATCAGCCCCAGACAGAATGGCTAATGGTCAGGGATGATGGGAGTTGCAGTCCAAAATATCTAAACCACAAGGAAGGGCACCATTGTGTGTGCATGTGGCTATTGTTTGCATTTGTGTATTTAGACACCTGAAAACAAACCCACAGAAGTGAACTGTCATGTTATCCCCCAAGCACAGCTTTAGTTGTAGATAAAAAAAAAGGTAAAGGACCCCTGGATGGTTAAGTCCAGTCAAAGGCGACTATGAGGTGAGGCGCTTATCTTGCTTTCAGGCCGAGGGATCTGGTGTTTGTCCACAGACAGCTTTTCAGGTCATGTGGCCAGCAGTACCAAACCGCTTCTGGCACAATGGGACACTGTGATGGAAACCAGAGCACATGGAAACACCGTTTACTTTCCCGTCACAGGGGTAGCTATTTATCTACTTGCACTGGCATGCTTTCAAATTGCTAGGTTGGCAGCAGCTGGGACAGAGCAACGTGGTGTGGGGATTCAAACCTTCTGATTGGCAAGGCCAAGAGGCTCAGTGATTTACTGGTAGACCACAGCACCACCCACATCCCTTTACCTTTACCTGCTTTAGTTGTAGCAGTGGATAAGGGTAATTGAATTAATTATAGGCAAAAAAGTTTTGCTGTATAACACTGGGGTATGGGGGAGAGTCAGAGTTGTGCTTTCTTTTGGTTAGCAGAGAAACCATTTTTGTTGTTGTTCTATAAAGAGTTTTCCTACGCTGTCTTCACTGTTTCAGAAAACAAAACCACAGGCCAAGCAATCAATTATGTGTGTTTACAATGCAAACACTAGTGGACAATGGCTATCTAACAGCCGAGTTCTTAATTAGCTCTATTCTCCTTGTCTCCAGAACAACCCTGTTTTCCAAGTGTCATGACAAAATAATTCAGTTGAAGAACTTTATCCTGCCTTAATGAGCCAAGTTTTTAAGTTAAGATTTGAAAAACTTCCCTCTGGATTTGCAAAAAAACTTACTTTTCTGCTCTGTAAATAAGTATGCTCGGTTTGTAAAAAAACAAAACTCAACAGCAGTTGTTTTGATGCAGTATTCTAAGTATAAGTTGACACTTCTGAAAGCACCTCATCAGGGTTTAGGGCCTCCACTCAGAAAATGACTGGGCAGTGGTCTCATGCATGGACAGTTTGGGGAAGCTGTCATCTTGATATTGGAGTTGACCATGAACATGCAAATCAAGGAGATGGCAAATAATGAGGACTACCATATGTTCCTCCAACATAGCCACAATTTGACCACATGACACTGGCCTTCATATCTATCTATCTATCATCTCTCTCTCTCTCTCTCTCTCTCTCTCTCTCTCTCTCTCTATCATCTATCTATCTATCTATCTATCTATCTATATCTATCATCTATCTATCTATCTATCTATCTATCTATCTATCTATCTATCTATCTATCTATCTATCATCTATCTATATCTATCTATCTATCTATCTATCATCTATCTATCTATCTATCTATCTATCTATCTATCTATCTATCTATCTATCATCTATCATCATCTTCTATCTAGATAAACAGTGGTATCTCAGACGTAGAATGGAATCCATTCAGGAAGTCCATTTGACTTCCAAAACATTTGGAAACTAAGGCATGGCTTCCTATTGGAAGCCATGGAAGTTGTGTCAGACGTTTGGGTTCCAAAGAACGTTTGCAAACCGGAGCCAAAATATTCGACTCACAAGTTGTTCGGGATCCAAGGTACGACTGTATATCATATCTATTACTTAAATAAAATAGTCTCTAAGTGGTTTACAAAGATACAATGCAAGAAAATAAAGAGAAGTTCAAACTATAAAATAAAACTTAAATTAAAGTTGATTTACTTCCTGGCAATGTAATTCAGCTATAAAATTTGTGACTTTGAAGCACATTTATGCTGATTATGACTCAGGTGAAAGTATGCCATCAGTCTTCTCATAAAGAAAGAGAAGATTGAGAGTTAAGCATTTAGAGAATAGAAGTTAATTTCCATGCTGCTCATTACTGCCACTAAAAGAAAGCTCTCTCTTCCCCTATTTATTCAAAGCCTAATATTTCATTCTTGAATTTGAGAGAGTTCTAAGTTTCAGAAACATAATCAAGCAGATTCCAGTTGGGCATCTCTCTAAGATGGATGCTTAATTCAGAAACTCTGTTTATTCTCACTTGAAAATCTCTAGTCAAGTGCTGCTTGCAGACTGTTGCCATATTGTAGGTGGGATTCAATTCGCTGTCATCAAATTCAAGTTGTGCAATAAAAGTGGATTTGGTGCACTGGAAAATGTGGGTAACTATTGCTTGGCGGGCAGTCGTATCACTTCCCCACAAACAAATCAGAATGAATGCTCAAAAATCAGCCAATGCTTTATAACCTCCCTGCAAGCTTTGGGTGCACCAATCAAGATAGGTGCTCAATAAGCACCCATCTGGAAGCAACCTAGTTAAACCTAAAAGTTTTTGAATGCTTAAATTTTAAATCTAAACATTTTCAGATGAACTCTGGGAGTGGAAACAGATCAGCTGACATGGAGGACACCTATGAAAACTCTAAAAAAACATGGATCCTAATATTAAAACCATTCCTACATATGAACAATTAATATTTTATGTATCCAGCGGCATCTGAAACATCACAACACTTGGCACTTCTCTAATTTCAGCTGGTTATTGATTCCAGAAAGCTGGAGCTGCAACTCTAAAAGCCCGGGTCCTAATATAAGCTACACACACCTCTGGGTCATGTGGTAATCTTCACACTGTCCTATTTGAAGAGTTCACCAGGGATATATGGGGTGAGGTGGTTCCTTGCACAATATATATCTCAACACTAGATGATTTAGAGTAGATTACAAAAGGATAGCTTCACCCCTTAATTAACCCTCTTTGCAAATCGCTAAGCGCTAAAAGAGGTCTGCTACAAGTCATGGTGATTACCCTTGGCACAGGTGTTTAGCAGCTGCTTGAGAAAAGCACCATCATTAAAGATAAGAAGGGAAGCCAGGAAAACTTCAGAACATGAAGATTTGTAATTTATTGGTTAACTTAGCTGAAAATCAAGACTTAGTGATGATCCCCTACAGAATCCTGAAGCAACTTGGGGGTCCTGGTTAAGAAATAGAAAACATGACAGGAAATGCTCTTGTACCACCTACTGGTAAATTGATCATTATTTTTCTTTTCTTTTTTAAGACCAGGGATTTAAGTGTGAATTCTACCAGGGGATATTTGAGAAATTTTGATATGAGTTGACTGACCTGTTCTAGAAAATTGTTGCAGTTTGTGTGTTTGTCTGTGGTCAGGAACAGAAATTAGTTGATTCACATAATTGTTCTTTTCAAGTAATTAGTAATGGGGTTTTCCATATTGTTCTGATGTTTCTTTTACATTGAAAGTTTTATAAATTAAATAAATAGTTAAGTAACCTTTGTCAAATAGTGAGTGGTGAGACTACAGTTCCCAGGATTCCTTGAGGGTGGGTTGTGCTTTGAATATTTCTTAAATGTGTGCTATATATGCAGCCACAGAGACATGGTTTTCTCTCTGTGAGAAATCTATTGCTATGGCATTGAAGGCTGCACTAGAAACTTAATGGAGGAGCAGGATCTGTTGTAGCGTTAATGCCGTGAGCCCTTCATCTAATACTCAGCATGTATATATGTGTAAATAGTACTTCATAACACAGAAACCTTATATCATTCCAATTTCTCATTGCTCAGAGATTGGGGTGTGCGCAGCAATCTTAACTTCAAATTTGATAGATACATGGGCAGATAATAGGAGGAACGGAATGCAGCTGCCATCTAAGCTTTTGTGTCTTCCTCTTCTTGGTATGAGCTAAACACCCATTTCTCGCATGCGAATGAGCCACAGAAGGAGCATGGGCACAATGCTTCCAAACAAAGTTGTGCTGCCACTCATGCTCTTCCTTCTGGAACATTCTTTCCACCCGCACATTCTGAATCAGATTTCTCTGGAGGATTCTTCTTGAAGCAAAATCAACAGTGTTATTCACAGTCCGTCTCTTTTGCTGAGATAATTATGCATCACGATGAGTTCCACAGCCATCTTTCCTTCATTTTTCCCCCTGTTCTAAATTACTTGTTGAAAATGCCCCTTCTTCTGTGTGACTGGAAAGAACATGCTGCTGTGTTTCCTTTCTGCTGAAGAGCTAATAATGAGAAAATATTATGTCTGTCTTTGGCAACTAGAGCTCCCGAGAGAAATCTAAAGAGCCGTTTCCTCTAGCATCTCATTACATCGGGGAACCTTTATCATTTTCAAACTTACTGTAAAGATTTTTTTCTTCCTCTGTGTAGTTTTGAGATGCTTGTTTCCGAACTCCACTTTTAAGAAAACAACAGTTCGGTCCCTCTGACAGAAACAGGGCATTGTCACCTTTCCACTATTTAATGTGAAATTTGGGAGAACCCATCTTGTAAATGGATTTCACCTTGCCCCTGGGTGATATTTGTCACAGACATTTATACTATTTACTCATGTGAAAAAGGTACACTATTTTTGTTAACACTTTAGAGCAGAATCCTAGGGTCGCCGAGGAACCACCCTAGAGGTCATATGGTTTTGGAGATCTCCCTCTCCATAGGCAGAGACAGAGGTCTCTTTGTTGCAGCTGCAGAAATCTCCAAGGCTATCCCTCCTTCACTGTCTGCTCCCTCATGGTGGAGAATGCAAAAGAAAAAGAAAAAAGGAAGCATCCTAGGGACATCCTGGGCCAAGCTTTGAATACACTGGCTTTGAATTCACATGGGAAGTGGGTAAGGTCTGCAGGGCAGTGGTAGAACATTAGGGTTTACCTGCAGAAGGTCCTAATATTTCCAGGTAGGGCTGAGGGTGACCCACTCTCTGGAACCCTGGAGAGCCACTTCTAGTAAGTACAGACAATGTTGAGCTAGACAGACCAATGGTTTGATTCTGTGTAAGGTAGGTTCCTATTTTCAAAGCCCTCTTATTGTCCTGATATGCCCTTTGCATGGGAAGAAAGGTACACCAGTTCTAGAACGGGAGACTGGTTTTACCTCCTATTGAGACCTATGGGAAAGAAAGTCTAAAAATAATAAGTCAAAGAGAAAGAGGGAGAGGAAGAACTGCCAACCCACACCTTCCACCCTGCCAGCATAAGCTTGGCAGGATTTTGGACTTGGTGTTCCTTTGCTTAGGTTCTGTCTCTCTGCCCTTTGAATTACTCTACCCATGAATGTTCTTTTCTTCTGCAACACATATAATAAACAATGCACAACAGGAAGGAGAGAAAGGGTTGGAGAGAGGTGGCAATTTTCCCTTATAAGGGGCAAGGATTACTTAGGGGACACATCAGTAACGGCTCAAATGCACACCTCAAGCTCTTTTATATAATAAGGTAAACAAGACTCTCCCTCTAAAGTACAACAAACTAGTGTTTATTGGGAAGCATCATCATATCAATCTTAGCCACTTTCCAAATGAAAATCATAACAACATTGTAAAATTGGGCATCGGTGTTTTGCATCAGCCATCATTGTTCCAGTCATCCACCACAATCACAGAACAGTTGTTAAAGAGATAATATGCATCAAATTTGTTGCTGTCGTTTGAATTGTTTATCTCCTTAATCTGCAGCTACTATGGCTATTGTTTATTTTAGAGGTGAATCATCATTGTCAGTGACTCTCTTCATCTGACTTTTCTGTGTGAGCAGAATTTCAGCATCCCCCGCCTCTGTTGTATGACAGAAAACTCAAACCTATCTTTTTGGAAAGCACAACTAAAATCAGTACCATAGAGGTGTCTGTCTCCCAGTCCACTCCAAGATAAACACTGTGGACTTTTTGCACAATGAAATGTGCTTCTGACTTAGTCCTTGTTTTCATTTTTGCTTAAAGGTGACAAAGGATGGTCTCTTAGGAGCTATACTGAAGCAGATTCTCAACAAGCTTTTCTTTTCTTTCCCTTACATTGACAGGTTGTTTGGCAGCACGTCAGTCTTTATTGAAAACAGGACTCTGCCATTTCACATTTCTATTTTGTTCGCTTCCTGCAGCCAACAAAGCTGCTCCTGAACATCACTAGCTCAAAACTACCAGCAGAAAGTATATGTGCACCTCAAAGAATGTGTTAACTTTACCTACAGATATGGATGGAAGAGAAATTGGATACAGTTCACATTCATAAGCAAACCAACCTAATTCACAGTTTCCAAAGCAGCATGTGAACCTAATAAACAGCCATCCTTTGAAATTCACACTTCTCTGAATTTTCCAATGACATTCTACAGCCAAGTGCAAAAATGCATTTACTGGGGCAAAGTGTCCTTTAAAATACATACATTAGTGAAAACATACAAAAACACCGTATTTTATGGAAAATTCCTTTGCAAAATGTGCATAGGCAGAATTTCATACAAACATATAATTATGAAGATAAATTCACAATTAAATGCTGATGAATTTCCATGAGGCCTGGCAAAATAAGAAACTGGGAAAAGCTGAAACTGGCAGATTTGTGCTTTCCTAAAGGGAAAGCTGTTGCTGTAAAGTTTGTGCTCATCTAGTCACTAACATGGAAGCAAATGGCCACACTATATACCTACTTTATACAGTAGTACCATGGTTCTCAAACTTAATCCGTTCCGGAAGTCCATTCCAAAACTAAAGCGTTCCAAAACCAAGGTGCTCTTTCCCATAGACAGTAATGCAAAATGGATTAATCCGTTCCAGACTTTTAAAAACAACCCCTAAAACAGCAATTTAACATGAATTTTACTTTCTAGCGAGAGCATTGATCCATAAAATGAAAGCAATAAACCATGTACAGTACTGCAGTCACACAATCAATCAGTGAGTAGCTGAACTGGGTTCCACACAGTCACACAAAAAAAGAGCCGCAAAAACAAAAACACAAAATAAATAGCAAAAACAGACAGACCTCAGCGTAACACTCAAAACGGAAGTGTGGCACTCAAATCGGAAGCATAACACTCAAAATGCAGCACGTTTGGCTTCTGAAAAAAGTTCGCAAATCAGAACACCTACTTCCAGGTTTGCAGTGTTTGGGGTCCAAGTTGTTTGAGTACCAAGGTGTTTGAGAACCAAGGTACCACTGTATCCTTGCCCCAAGAGTGCACTATTTTTCTTATTTATCTTGGATTTTTCATTTTCTGTAAATGCAAGAAAGGCAAACTTAGAAACTATGTTGCTTCATATGTAATATAGCCTTGGCATTGCAAATGAAAGAAACAAAAAACAAACAAACACACCGATGTGCAGATACAGTATTCAGACAATTACCAAACACACAGATGGATTACTGAACTTTGTATGTAATAGGCAGTCCCTGAAGGTATTGCTGAAAAATATAACTTGTTGAAGTAAAAAAAAAAAAATCAATAACGATGAAAGTCAAAAGGGGGAACATTCATTACTCTGCCTTCAGTTCACAGTATATGCATGGGCAGTGAAGCCTCCAGCCTTTGTGAAGGACTCCTATTGACAGACGAGAGAGTCTGAACTGTGGATGGAGAGGTAGCTTGGCTGGGTTACTATGGGAAGAGAAGTCTCAGGCTGTTCCATTATTTATGCATGTGAGAAGCAAGGCAGGAACAATGAAACCTTGTTTCTGATGATACTCCTATTACAACACACTTCCTACTTATTACCATCTCCCCCCCGCCTCCCAAAACTGATTACTGCAAGCAGGTTTGCTTTGCCAAAAGGACTGTTGTGTCATTTGGGTCTTAGTCTAGAGTTAAGTACAGTGGTACCTCTGGTTGCGAACGGGATCCGTTCCGGAGGCCCATTCGCAACATGAAAAGCCCGCAACCTGAAGCGCCATATCTGCGCAAGTGCGTGGTGTGATTTGGTGCTTGTGCGCATGCGCGAAGCGTGATTTAGCACTACTGCACATGCACGAGCTGCAAAGCCTGGAAGTAACCCTTCCCGGTACTTCCAGGTCACTGCGGGACGCAACCTGAAAAAAGGTAACATGAAGCAAACGTAACATGGGGTATGATTGTACTTTCATGCCTGCTACTCAAGGTTAAAAAGGTAAAGAGACCCCTGACCATTAGGTCCAGTCGTGGCCGACTCTGGGGTTGTGGCGCTCATCTCGCTTTATTGGTTGAGGGAGCTGGCGTACAGCTTCTGGGTCATGTGTCTAGGCTTGTTGACACGTCACACAAAACACAGGTACATGCTGTTGCTACACATGTACAAGTGTTTGGGTGAAATAGTGTACACTTGTTGATGTGTACGGCTAAATTATCATGTGCGCAGGTATGGATACTGCACCTTTGTTGGATGGTACATGTGAGCAAGTGTACCAATAGATTATTTGTGTATGCAAATGGTTGTCTCCAGACAAATAAATATCTTTAGAACAACTACGTATCTTTGCTTCCTCCAGTATTATTAGCTAAAATAATGTTACTCTCTTTCAGTTACTAGTTCTAGAGGGAATCTGTATACATGTTGAGGCAGAATGAATTAAAAAGGATTTAATCAGAGTTCAACACACACACACACACACACACACACACACACACACACACACACACACATATATATTCTTCCCAAGTGGAATCTAAGCTGGAACAGATGTGAGTGACTTTATCTGCCAAATGCCTTGGAAGCAAGTAGTCACAGCAGGCCTCCAATGGCATAATGTCATCATTTTGAGAGGACAGGTATAAAGGTCTATTCAGCACCAGAAAGAGCTCCACTGGATGGCTTTGCATAATTGTGATGGGGACAGAATACATTTCCAGGCTTCCTTATTAAATGTGTCCTTATAATATGCCATTTTAGATATATACATCCAAGGGGGAAATAGTATTTATCTAAAGAGCTACCTTCATTTAAACTGTTAAGACAATGAACCAAATAATAATCTAAAATTTGTTCCATTTGAAAAGTGTTCTGAATTTTTTATTTAGCCTATATACTGATTGAGCTATATAAAAGAAGAATACTCTTTATTTTGGCAGGGGAAAGGGAAGCGCTGTAGAAGAAAACAACATTGGCATCCAACATAAATAACAGATACTGTTCTGTAGGGACTAAGCAAAAGATCTTAGATTAGGAGGAGTTGTACCAGATCTTCCCATCCCTTCTCAGCACAAAATGTCAGACCACATGTCTGCACATGGCACACGATTGTATTGCATGTAGTGGTAAGTAAACAGTTCAATTAGCACACTGATTTCTCCTTGCACAACACAAATTTCCTCCCTTTCCTCCAACCATGCCATCTTAAATCTGTTGCAGGGGCTCCCTCAACCCTCTGGAAAATGGGGGAGGGCAGGAGAAGGGGGAAGTCCTGGTAAAGTTTAGTTGAATGCAACAGTTTGACTTCACCCCTGGAAGCACACTCCATTGTCTTTTGAGACAGGTGGATGCCAACAAAAACTTGAATATGCAAAAACACGATCACTATATAATTTGAATATAGCTACCACATTTTCTGAAACAACAGAATGCTGTGAAACAATGCAAAACTGGGGGGTTAGTTTCAAAGAATTACGAAGTATAGATCTTGTCTTGCTGGCTGGACAGAGAAATGTATCTTACTATTGAAGACATAGGTGAAATCTGAGTACTTTATCCTGCGGAGTTAGGTTGTTTTTTTCCATGATAGGGTGAGAGATTTCATCCAGGAGGTCAAGCTATAATAAAAAGGTTATAATAACAGCAGGATCCAATTGATTTGTTAAAAGAAATGACCTGCTCTGAGAAATATCCTTCTATTTTCGGCCTGCTTCCAGCAAATGACAATTAAACATTAAAATAAATCAATGTTTCCAAATCTTCTCAGAGATAATAATTACTGCAACTATTTCTTACATGTAACTTGAAATTCCCTTTGATATTGGCTTGAGGAACGAAGCCATTACGATTATTAATGGATGTTGAGCAACCTTTAGAATTACACCACCTGAGCTTAGGTGAATTTACACCTTCTCTTAAAGAAAACCAATTACTTTTCTGAGTTATTTTTTTCCTAACACACCGAGCTCTGATTTCACTCTTGTGGAACCCTGTGAGGAATCTTCTTCTTTTTCCTATTTCAGTTTCAATATTTTCTACTGCAGAAGTGTTGTTCAAGAGAGGCTCATGCTTTTGTTCTAAAGGACATTAGATGAGTGATAAATGGCATCCTGTCAGCTGATCTCTCCATCCTAGATTTCTGATCCTACACTTCTAAGGCTAGTTCTCTAATTCCAGCTGATTTTCATCATGTTGCCATACTGGGCTTCAAGAAAGCGAGACTATGAAATGTAATGAAATCACACGGCAGGGAGCACAAAATACTTTCTGTGGGATTTACTATGACTTGCACTATATTGCGTATGTGAAAGATCTATGCCTTGCTCGAAAGCTCGCTGGAGTAAAAATCATCAGACCCTTCCAAGACAGGGAAAAAGTCATAAAAGGCAGGGGAAAGTCATAGGGCTGTTGAAACCAGGCCTAGACTTGTCACCAGCTGGTCTCTCCTTTTCAGACTTATGTGATGGGGCAGGAGAGTGAGTAGGTGGGGCTGATAACAGAATCATAGGTTCACAGGCTAGTAGAGTTGGGACTTTATGGTCATCTAGTCCAACTCCCTGCAGTGCAGGAATCACACCTGGTGAGCTGGTTGAAGTTACCCCTTTGGTAAAAAAAACCACATGGTTTATCCAACACTGTTGTTACATTTGTGTAGCAGGACTTCCCTGTCTTTCCCCTGTAGCCCCCCTGCATCCTCAGATCTGTTGCAAATTGTTAGGGGACTTTCCACAGCATGTTATAGGCATGTGCATAGAGTGGAAGTGGGACAGTGGCATAGCATGGTTGTTCAGGGTGCACACAGACAGTTGCCTTGGGTGCAAAATGGTTAAAGGTAAAGGGACCCCTGACCATTAGGTCCAGTTGTGGCCGACTCTGGGGTTGCGGTGCTCATCTCGCTTCATTGGTCGAGGGAGCCGGCGTACAGCTTCTGGGTCATGTGGCCAGCATTACTAAGCCGCTTCTGGCGAACTAGAGCAGCACATGGAAATGCCGTTTACCTTCCCGCGAGAGCGGTACCTATTTATCTACTTGCACTTTGACGTGCTTTCGAACTGCTAGGTTAGCAGGAGCAGGGACCGAGCAACGGGAGCTCACCCTGTCGTGGGGATTCGAACCGCCGACCTTCTGATCGGCAAGCCCTAGGCTCTGTGGTTTAACCCACAGCGCCACCCATGTCCCTCGCAAAATGATTAGGGGCACAGAATTTCAACACCTAGTGTTGCCTCAATACAGCTGCACACTTCCATTGAAAACTGCTTCTCCATGCGAACCAGGAAATGATCTCTCCAGACAACGGAACGACTCTTCTTATCTCTGTGGCTGTCATCTCTTGGGTGATGCAGATTGTGTTAGACAGTTGAATGTGCATGCATACTCCATTAGTTTCCCTCATTCTCACCCCTCCCCCCCACTGTCCCAGTGGCTGGTAACCCATGCTATGCCAGTGAACAGGGAGTTGTGTTGTGTGAGAAGAACTCACACATGCAGCATTGGGTACAACTAACTCCCTCTCTCTTGCACATTCATATGTAACATGACCAAGGCTTGCAACTAAAATATAGTTCCTGCCCTAAACTTTGGAATGCCCTTCCTCACACTTGAGGTGCTCTGAAGCAAAATTACAGGGATGGGATTTTTCTGAAAATCTCAGTGTCAAGCTTATCAGCAAGGATATGTTTCTAACTATGCTGCAGAAAGATAGTACAGCGTGGGGCACAGCTCTCTCACATATATCTTGTTCTTTTTTCTTTTACGTGTAATTGTGCATAGAATTTATTGGGCTCCTCTGAGTTAAATTGACAGTGCACAAGTGGTTCAGGCACAAGTGGGAAAGGAGCAGTCCAATGTGAACAAGACTTGATTGGGTCCAGAATCCAAAATCCTGATTTAATCCTGATTTAAACCTATGGAAGGAGCTGCTCTTCAACCCCTAATTATAGACACCAGCAGTGAGGCTGCTGCTAGGGTTTCTAGGTTTTTGTCCATCTGGTACCTGCCCCATGAAAAAGACGTGAGTTGCCAATTAGGGATTCAACTCTTACATTCCTGCTCCTGTAAAATTCTAATTTTTGCCCCATGGTAGGAATTAGAGGTCTATGTGATGGAACTGGTGGACATAATAAGTGAGAGGCATTACCTACTCTCAATACCTGACAAGCAGTGCTGAGCAAGTCTATCCTGATTTGGTATTAATCATATATTTTTAAAAATAATCTCCTATGACCAACTCTGCCAGGATATGGGTAAAGATGTACACATGAGTGCACAAAATACTGAAGGATATGCAGTGCTATAGCCAATGTATACACTTGGGCACACATTCTGATGTACCATTAGATTCACATCAGATTTATGTTTGCAATTCCTGATCCAGCAACCAAGAACTTCACTAGATTTGAGGAACTGTGTGCCCTCTATTTTTAGGTTTCCCTGAAATCAGATAATTGTTGTCTTCTTCCTGATTTTCTGGATATTTTCTGTATGTGGCTACACAGTTACCTGATATATGACAGCTGCATTTATTGATTTGGCTGTATGTTTGTTATTGTATTTTTTTCATTTGTTGTCACCTGCCCTGAGATCACTGGTGATGAAAAGTGAGAGAGATATTCTGTAAATAAAGAAATAATAACTCCTGACCTTCCTTTTTAGGATATACAGTTCCGGCAATAAACTGGATGGGTGTGCTTGGGGGGGGGGGTGAATGGTCCCCTTGGTGGGTCAACATTGACTTGCAGGCTAGAGGTTCTCCACTCCTGTTCTATGGGGGCACCTGGACGACAACCTCTGAGGCCTTCCAAGTGCTTATGTGTAAGGAAAGCAGAGCAGGATGGCTGCTCCTAAGTAGGGAAATGGGAAATATTAATTTGGCACTGATTGGGAGCCACTGATGAAAGGCACTAAGGGGAAGGGTTGAGGAGAAAGCCCCTGCAGTGCTGAAATGGACCAAAGGGAAAGTCATGGATGAGGAGCTAAAGGACAAGACACATGCTCCCTACCCCCACCCCAAATATCTTTTCCTTTGAGGCTGCAGGGAATGATGTGAGGCAAGGGCTTCCTGGTCCTCCCAGCCTTTATCTCCCACAATAGAAAGCTTGGATAATGCTATACATACCTCCAACCCCACAGCATGCTAATCATTGCCTGCGTTCCCTATGGTCTGAAACAAAAAAAAGAAGAAGAAGAAGGGGGGGGGGCATGCTGTAATCACAAGATATTTTTCTCCCAAGAGTCATATGTCTAGCCCATTTCTCCCAACTCAATTTCCCAGAACAACCCAAATTGAAATTGAATTAATTAGACCAATAGAATTTTTTTAATGGCTTTTCAGTGATTCTCTTTGTAGCTATATAATTTTAATATGCTTTAAAATATTTATGCCCTGAATTCCTCACTTAAAAAGACAAATTCTACCAGACTCGGTCACATTCAGGTCATTGGCATTAGAAGCAGCGGATCTTGATTTATGACCACTGAAAATGTTGCAGGTCAAACTGGAGCCTTATTTTTGTTATGAGAAGAATAGTAGGAATAATAATAATAATAATAATAATAATAATAATAATAATAATAATAATAATATGCACACCATCTCCTTGTAAGATGGGAGGAAGCCGGCACGTAGAAATTACTCCCCCATAAACAGTTCAGTGTACTCCTCACCAAGATAGGAACAATTTTTTTCTTATAGGTTGCAATTTGTTTTAAACTGTTTTTAATATTAGAATGTAAACTGTTGTGACCTGCTCTGGGACTCTGCTTTATAGGACTAGGTGGAAACCTATTGCTCCTCGTTCAACCTAATTGCTGTGGGGATGGTAATTGCAATGCAACTCTCTGGCCATCTGCAACGGTTATCCTGCAGACACAAAGTCAGCACTTCCCAGTTCCAGCGACCTGTGATTGTGGTGCATAGACTAAAGTGTCTGGGTCACACTGCTCGGATCCCTGATCACTTTAACAATGATTCATGCTCCAGATTTCTGTTTTCAGTGATAGGAAAACTTCCTCCAATTTTCCTCAGAATGCATTCCCCCCCCCCCCAGGAGAATTCTTGGAAAAGAAAACACAGATAAAAGGAAGATTGCTGCTTCCTAGTTGTCCCTTCCAAGCAAACATATCTTTGTGAAGGCTGGGGTATATGAAGTAGTAGTAAAGAGAGCTTGAGTTGGCTTCTTCATAGCCAGTCGATGAACAGGGCCTGGAGAGAGATTGCTGGAGACATGCACAACCTGATTTATTTGGTAAAATCTTTCTGAACACATCTCAGTGGTAGAACAGTTGGTTTGTGTGAACCAAACTGTTCACTCCCAGCTTCATTCTCTCAGATTTCCAAGTACGACTCCTGAGTGAAGCCCTGGAGAACCACTATTAGCCAGTGTAGACAATACCAAGCTACAGGGACCAAAGGTCCTATGTCCCCCAAAGCAGTTTCTTATGTCCTAGACACACCTCATGCAGAGGCAGCAAGGCCAGCTACATGGTCTCTCCTGAATCCACTGAGTTCCTATAAGTTCTTCCTCCCCTTTGCAAGAGCAAATTTCTTGAGAAAGAGAAAATGGTGACAGTGGCAGCAACAGTGCTAAACCCTGTTTCAAGCTGTGCCTTAATTCAAATGGGTCATGGCCCTAGTTAATAATGAGGAGTGGATTTATGAACTGGGTCGCAGCCCAACTAATAATGAGGTGTAGATTTTTCAACTGGGCGGGTTGTTTTTCACTTTTCCAAAATTCACTACCGTTACTGTTAGTGTTTGAGGCATTAATAGCCAAGAGTTGGAGATGCAGCTGATGCTACAGTAGAGTTCAACCTAAGCTTCCATGAAAATCTAGACATAAAATGAATTTATAAGATTTAAAACATTCTGGTTTACTAACGGTGTGATGCTATGCAATGTATCTTCTTCTACTGCAGTGTATCTTCAATGGGGCTTACTTGCTTGTAAATGTGATTAGGATTGCAACCTAAATAATCTCTCCTGAAGTGGATTTCTTAAGGATAAATTGAGTAGCAGAGGCCATGCTGAAGATATGGGACAGTATGGGTTGTATCCAACATTAGTCAAACTCAGAGTAAAACTATTTGGTGGAAACCCATCTAGTGATATGGATAATATTTTGACAGCACCGTCATTTCTGCTTCTCCCCGTCTTCTTCCCAGCCCCCTCCAATTTGTTTTCCCCAATCCTCTGGAGCAGATCTGGAGAGGGCACAGGGCACACAGTGGGAGGAGAGGGAGAAAAGTCCCATTGTGCAAGCAGAAATCATTGCACTGATGGGACATGATAGTAAAATACCATCCAGTGAAATTATTTGGCATGGCACTGGGCTCATCCACACTTACCTTTTGCCCAGCACTTTCTAGGCACAGGTCTGAGGGCTTTTTAATTTTTTTGTCTTTCCACTTACCCCAGGAAAACCCTATCTTTACTGCTTAATCAGAGCAAAAAGCAAATTTGGGTCTTCATTGGATTGCCATTTGCTCCGAGTCAGTACTAGAGAGTGGGCTTTCATGGGGAAAGTACCAACACACACACACACAAGCTTGGACCTGGACTTAGAAAGCCTGGACCTGTGTCTAGAAATATGGAGCAAAAGTAAGTGGATGAGCCCTAAATTAGGTCTGTTGGTTTCAATGGGTCTACTCTGAAGTAAGTTGGATGCGATGCTATGTTTCTTTACACACACACACACCATTTTAAACCTTTACAATAGCTGAGAGAATTGGGCATTGCTTCCACATCTCAAACAAATCCACAACACCTAAATATACCTTAACTTCAGTCTAGGCTTTTTCATAGCCGATTTATGAAATGTTAAATTGCTTTCCTTACTTCTCCTGCTGAGTCATGCTGCTTTATTGTACTAATAAAAAGGTAAAGGTAAAGGTACCCCTGACCAACAGGTCCAGTTGTGACCGACTCTGGGGTTGCGGGCTCATCTCGCTCAAGAGGCCGGGAGCCGGCGCTTGTCCGAAGACAGCTTCTGGGTCACATGGCCAGCGTGACTAAGCCACAGCTGGCGAGCCAGCACCAGCGCGGCACACGGAAACGCCGTTTACCTTCCCGCTGGAGAGCGGTCCCTATTTATCTACTCGCACTTTGGGGTGCTTTCAAACTGCTAGGTGGGCAGGAGCTGGGACCGAGCAACGGGAGCTCACCCCATCGTGGGGATTCGAACCGCCGACCTTTCGATCAGCAAGTCCTAGGCTCTGTGGTTTAACCCACAGCGCCACCTGTGTCCCAATCTATTGTACTAATAGTAAGTCCTAAATATGAACACAATCCTATTAGTTTTGTTTTCAAATATCAGGTATCATTTATTAGATATATCATCACAATTAAGTTCAGTGGTTGTAATTTCACAAATATACGGGGAAGGTCTAAACTCTGTGAACTCCTATCAAAAACTCAAGTGCCTAGAGGAGAGAGAGAAATCTTAAATCAGCCTAAAAGAAAGCCATTCACCAGTAACAATTCCATTTGGGTAAGTAACCCATTGTTAAGCACATTTTGTGATGTATGCGTAAGAGACCAGGTTATTCACATTTTTTGTATTTATCTGGAAGTTTTATCCATATAATTAAAATGTGTTCTTTGTTTGTATTGCACTGCATTATTAATGTAGCATCATCAATGTACACGGTGCTTATAGACCAAACAGGAGGTAGATTCCTGCCTGTGATGCTTATAATGTACATTTTGTCAGACTCTGGCATGGCAGAGTGAGGGAGACAAAAGTATGTGGAATGGAAGATGTTTAGGTTTTGTTGCAACTGAGGGTCAGGACTATAGGATTATTCTTTGCACATTCACAAATCAAACAAGCAACTCCCCCCTCCCCCAAGTATATGGATGGAAAAAGTGTGTCCTTTTTAACTGAACACAGTCAGATATATAAAATGAGTACCAAGAATCTACACTGCATCTCAGGCTTGCAAAAACAGCTCGTTAAAGAAATGACTATGCTGCTGTTTTAGGTTTGTTTTCAACGAGAGAGGTGTCTGCTAGGAGCAAGTGCTCTTTTCTCAATACCACTAGGTGGCATTGTCCCTGTTTTTAACTTTTATGTGCTAGTTTATTCTCTAGCCCGAATTATCCCTGAGTTGAAGACTTTGTCCGCTTATCAACATGTCTGATTGAAATGAAAGAAAGAGACACAAGCACTCAATATATTGAGGTTTGAAGCAGTTCAAGAAATTAGAAGGCAGATACACGAAAAAGGTTGTGAAATCGAAGGACTAGAATTTTCACAGTTGAGACCCATCTAATTCAGCACCTTGTTCTCAAGTGGCCAACCAGATGGCTATGGGATGCCTGCATAGAACTTCTAATACTGCCTCCAATAGCAGAGGTGAAAAACAGCCATCATGCCTAGTAGCCACTGACGGCTTGATTCCATGAATTTGTTTAAACCCATTTTAAAGTCCTTCCAAGTCCTTCATTTTCCTCTGTTCTAAATCTCCCAGCTTTCAGCTTCTTTGGATGACCCCAAGTTCTAATATTATGAGAGAGGGAAATAAATTTCTCCCTGACCATTTTCTTCACATCATGCATAATTTTATACACCTCTATCATTTCCTCCTTTACTTGCCTCCCCTGCTTCATGAAACTAATGTTGCAAACTTTCCTCCTCATCATTTGAGCTGCCCTTTTCACAAGCTTTCCCAGTTCTATAATATCCTTTTTGAGGTGTGACCATCAGAACTGTACACAATATCATAGGAGCCAGCTCCCAGGAGCCAAGGGGTCTTCCCCCTCCATAAAATATTTGAGGGGGCTGCCCCCAAAGTTGATGGGCATTGCCATTCAAATGGTGTGTGTGCTCCACATCATGTGATTGATTATGTGGGGTGGGGTTTACCTGCCCCCCTATTTTATTTAAGTTGGCAGTCCTGCACAGTATTCCAAGTGTGCTCATTTGATATTGGCAGTTTCATTTTCAGTCACTTTCCTAATGATCCCTAGCATGGCATTCACCTTTTTCACTGCTACCACACAGTAGGGTGATATTTTCATCAAGGACTTAGCTAGACTGGGAAACAAAAAGTGATTTATATGTGTTGTATGTGAGATATAACATTGTGCCACCAGATGGCAATGTGGAGTCCCACTTTTCTCTACCTGTTTTCCCAGTTTAAATTTACAATGCTTTAAACTCAAATGCTTCTTTGATGTGTCTAGATCCAGCCCAAGTTATCATCTATTTTTTCCTGGTCAGCCACAGTCAATTCAGACCTCATAAGCATATATGTGAAATTAAGATTTTTTTTCTCCTGCTCCAGTATTCATTACTTTGTATATGACAACAAGTGGGCATGGGTGGGGAAAATGGCCTTCCAGGCCAGATTAGGAACCTCGTTGGCTTAATTTGATTCCTGAACTGGAAGTTCCCCATGCTTGGTCCATTGGGAGAACTATCAGTTTATTCATACTCTCCATTCCAAACCCTCCAACATGCCACAGAGGAAAATCAGGATGTGTGTCTTTTGCAGCAGCACTCTCATGGGAACCAAAACGGGTTCCCAAAATGGGAACCAAAAATTCAGTCAGACGTCAGGTTAGCTTCTGTAATTCTAGGGTGTCCCACTTAAAGTGGGACAGTTGAGGGGTATGCACTTCCTGTTCATTAACCAATTACTGATCCATAAGATGATCCTCTCCTCTGAGCCAATGACTGCTAAGCTTAGACAGGAGTTTGTAGGCTAGGGAGATTATTTAAAGTTTTATGAATGTCTAAGTGCACAATGCTGCCTGGATAACTGCTATCCATATGCCTACTGACACTCTCAAAGAACCTACCCTTGAGGGAGTCATGATGGTTCTTCTTAATAAACCTTTCGCTGTTTATATTGCTTCGAAACATTTTGGCTCCTTTTTTGGATTATTAATGTTTCAGATAGGTTTAACTAGTAAGTGTAGTCATGCTATCCTAAGTTTTAATTTTTCAAAGCTGAAGCTGCCTGAACTCCTGATGTGAAGATGTTGGAAGGTGACATTTTACTAATGACTCCTCCAAGAAATTGACAGAGATTGATAGAGTTATTCTTAAGCAGGTCCCCTGGAGAGGCATGTGTGTATGAGTGGAATTATATGATATCCTTAGTCCTACCCACCCAAAGATTTGATCACACTCTTGGGTTACAGGTTAGGCTTAAAAAACAAAATATGAACCCTTTAAACATAGTCTAAATAGAGAAATGCATCCCCTGGTTTATAACTGGGTTCTGCAAAGGTATTTAAAAATATGTCTTGTATTGAAATAATATTTCCTGAAGATGGCTAGAATAAGCAACAAATGAAAATAGCATTAGGGGGAATCTGATTCTATAAAAATACTGTTCATTTGTCATCAGTACTGAGAAAATTTCTGATTTCTTTATGTGCCTTTGGAATCCACAGCTGTAGAATGTACGCATTCAAAACTTAATAATAGAATCTTGTTTATGCTTTACTTATTTTCCATAAATACATTAAGAAGGTGCATAATCTAATTTTGAGCCAAAAAGAGCTAGACGAAGTATGCCCAATGGACTCTATCATCCACTCTGCCCATTCTTTGCCCAGATCACCAGGCTTTCAGGGAGACATCTTGGCCTCAAGTCTACCCTGCATCTGTCTATACTGTCACACTGGTTTTCATAGAATCATAGAATTGTAGAGTTGGAAGGGACCATGAGGGTCATTTAGTCCATCCCCCTGCAATGCAGGAATTTCCAGTAAAGCATCCATGACATATGAAGATGCTCTGAATCTCATTATCTTACTTCCTTGGGAAGGTGAAAAATAGAAAGTGGGAGATCCGAAGCCATGTGCTATATATTCAGTGCTATGTAAGCATGCTTAAAGCCTGGCTGGAATTCCTCACTGTTTTGAAATGTTCAGCAGCGCAACTTGCTTACTTACCACCCCTTTCCCACCTCCCTTGCCTGTATATAGTAATCAATTCTTCTCTGAATGCTGCTGGCTGAAATAAAGGGGAGGGGGAGTCCCTTCTATTGGCTTTTTATCTCATTTGATCAGTAAACCTGCACATGCCAAGCCTTCGTAATGAAAGTAATATTAAAAGGCGCATAAGTGCAGGTGGCTGATGGGAGAATTGGTATTCAGCAGGACAGGGGAATTAAGTCTAACAACCCTGTCATTACTTCAAGAAGAAATTCACTGAAGAAAATAATGAAAAAGGAGGGATTTTTTTGTCCCCCCATGACTCAGGTACAACTTTCAGGTCTCCGACGGTGAGGTCCTTCGCTTAGCATGAGGAGCAGATGAGTGCAATAGAAAAGATTGGAGTGAAACTGGCTTGTTCTGAAGAAATGATTAAAACCAGAAACGGGGCAAGTGTCAGGAGGTGGGGGAAACGGATATCTGTCATGCAGATCACCATTCAGTCTGCTCTTCAGTTCATAAAAAAAAAAAAATCTCATTCATGCAGCAGCAAAGCCAGAGAGACATGTTAATCATGGTTGTGGCCAGCTTTTAAATTGTCATCCTATCAGGCGTAATATAGGCTGTTGGGGAAAATGCAATAGTCTCCTTTCATTGGAATATTGCTGCATTAAACCCTTCTTGATGAGACACATTTGTTGGATCAATAAGACATTTCCCCACATTTTCCTGCTTCTCTCCTGGGCCTCCTATTTCCACCTCGGGTATTAATTGATTCAAATGACATATGATAGTGGAAGAAAAAGGGGGAGGGCAGAAACACACACCAATACTTCCGTTTTTCTTTCCCTACATAACCTCTGAAATCTATCAGCCCATCTGCTAAATTTGAGGATTTCATTTTCTTATTTTGTAGCACATGTGTGGGGGTGGGGGATAACCATGTTTAAAATGATATGTTTTGTTTCAAGTTTATTTCTAGATATTACTGATGTCTCTCCCAAGGAAGTGCAGCAGCTTAATTGAAGACAATCTAAACTAGTCTTGAATAATAACAAAGAAGCAGGTCTATCACGCTGGGAGACTTGTTTGGATTTTACCTTTGTCCTATTACCATCTATCAGCATAGCAGCTATCATCAATGTGACTGTCTATCACTTGTAAGTTCATCGTTCATCTCTCCTTGTCAGTTAAGTTTTATGGTGACATACCCAGAATCTCTGCTTCCCATGCTTCATTGATTTCACTTACCTGCCTCCTGGGTTTTTCACTCCCCCCTCCTCCCCACTTCCTGTGAACATGTTAACCAATTCCTTGTTTCTCCTGATCAGCCCTGCTCTCAGCTTCAGCCACCTACAGTGAGTGAAATGTGTGTTATGTTGCGTTGTAGGGAGCAAGTTAAATACCAGGAGCCTCAGTGCATATTATTGGGAAATGCATTTGCCTTTTCAAGTTTACAGCTTGTAACTGTCAAGGGATTACACATGAGATGCGACGAGAGCGAACGGCGCTTCATTCCGTAAGTCAGAAGCTGAATGCGGCCGTCTTGTAAGCTCCGAGTGCAAGAATCAGCAGGCAGCGATCCTTCTGTTTGGCAATGAGATTTCAGGAAGGGTTTTATTCAAAAGTAGGATTACATTTGAGCATGACATTAGACTTATTAAATCGGAGTATGCACTGTGTAGCTGACATGAAATAAACGAGGCAATTATTACAAAACCAACAAGGCAGAAAAGGAAGAGAGGAGCAGCAGCGGTACCCCCACCCCCTGGAACTGAAGACAAAGAAGAATGAGGAGACAGTGACAACTCTGAACAAAGCAATCTCATCTACCCAACAGTTCCATCTGCAACTAAAGCTCGGAATGATATGACATGCGATGCAGCAGAGGGCAAGGTTGGACATACAGTGCCAGATGGAGTTGGCAGAACAAATAATAAAAAGCCGTCAATCCTATTTGGCAGTCAATTTAACAGGTAGTGTTACATCCCATGATGGAATGGCGCAACAGAGAAGATGCAGATAGAGTCACCATCAGCAGGCTTTATGCACAGGGTGGGGAGATTGGACTGAATAGCAGAGAGCTCCCAGAGAACCACCTAAATTGTGCTAGTAGGCCTTGAGCCTCTGGGCTGCATAGAAGTGTCACTCCTTCAGAAGCAGATACAGTCTTACCTCGGATTGAAGTAGCTTCGGGATGAGTGTTTTCGGGTTGTGCTCCGTGGCGACCTGGAAGTAATGGAATACGTTACTTCCGGGTTTCATCGCTTGTGCATGCGTAGATGTGCAAAATGACGTCACACGCATGCATGGAAGTGGCAAATTGCAACCCACGCACATGCAGATGCGTGGACGCGGATTGCATTCGCTTCAAGATGCAAACGGGGCTCTGGAACAGATCCTGTTCACATCCAGAGGTACCACTGTATAATCATTCAACAGTAGAGTTGCCATTACTTAGGGGGACAAAACTTGATTTGGTTTGCTTTTAACAATGATCCTCCCTAATTTGCACTTTCTGAAATGTTAGGGGGGAAATGAGAAATGAAATTGACAGTTTGGGTAGACCTGTCATCAGCTGTCCTGCCCATGATAAAGTAAGAAGCAAGAGACAGCTAAAAAATAAGCATCCTTTTTCTAAAATCTTGATTAATTTGATTTTCTCACTGAGTCAGCTATCATGTTTAATGGGGAGGGGCAAGGTATGTTATGGCACTTGCAAACTGAAAACTCTCCTTGTGAACTGGCCATAAATTCCCATGAAGAATAAAGTAGGCTGGTCTACCGACAAACCTGTTGGTAGGGTTTCTTTTGCACTTTGAGGCCCCTAGGCCTTCCCCCGTAAATAACTTCACACTGACACATAAATTTTAGTTTAAGTTATTGGGCAAAATTTTAGGCCACAACTTTATTAATTACAGCAAAGTGAGCAGCATTGGCTTAGGCATTGGCTGCAGGCTATAACTGACTCCTGTCTCTCTGGCTGGTTGTCTGAAAGTGTAAACACCAAATGAGGGAGCAACATCGATGAAGATCAATCGAAGCTCACCCTGGGGTTCCTGTGGTCCTGGCATGGCCCTAGCCCCCCAAGTGGACTTCGGACGAGATCCAGGACCCCCAGATTCCTTTACTGGAATACCCTATTTCTGGAGGGGCAGGTAATGGCTGCATCTCCCCTCCCACACACTTCATTAAGCCAATGCCTAACCGCCAAACCTTACAAAGTTGTGACGATTGCTAAGGGGGTAAGTGACAACCAAGTGGCTACAGCCAATCTGCCAAATGGAAAAAAAATCCTACCCAGCCCCTGCTCCAAAGCAGATGTTCGGCAGCGTGAAGCAAATCACGTTGTGCTGCTGCTTTTATAGGTCCCAAGAATCACACTGCTTACCCTGATTGGCCAAAACAGCCTGGCGCAATCCCAGGGCCTAACGGTTACAGCTTGGGCCACACCTAGCTACAACGCACCCTGTGGGGGTGTCCTGGGGGGCCTGAGTGCAACCAGGACCCTCGTTTAGGAGGATCCCATTTGTTTCATACTCAGCCGGCTTTCTAATAAGATTTCGTCCTTTGTTAGGCCATGTTTCTCCTTGTGTTTGTTTGTTTCTAAGTGGTGTCTACATCACCCATCCAACTTGCCCTTGGCACCCATATTCTCATTGACTTTATACCTTCTGATTTCTTTCTCCATTTTTAGATGAAGGCCTCTCTGTTCAACCAGGACTTTTAAGTAATTTAGGTTGTCTCAGCCTCTCTCATTTTTATTTTTATTTTAAATCTGTCTTTTAACTTTAGGAGTGACATGGTGGGTTTTGTTTTGTTGTATTTATGCAAGGTTTTTATGGATGCGTGTCTTATTTTGTATTTTTCATTTAATGAAAACTTGTTTATTGTAAGCCACCTTGAGAACTTTTCATTATGGGGTGACATACAAATGTCATAAATAAATAAATGTGTAGAAATAAGATTGTATTAACCTATTTTTTTATGTACTATTTTTTGTGGGTTCTCTCTCTCTCTCTTACACACACACACGATAAAGTTCTTAGTTGAGATTTCCAGATTTGTGTCTGGCCACTGAACTATGTTTGCCTTCAGCTTACCCTGATTTCATGCTCTTTGAAGACCCACATTTGCTTCTGCTTTCACTCAGTAGGCTGCTTATTGATGAGCATATGAGATACAACTTAAAGCCATTGCTCAGAATTGCGTCCACAGTCTGCCATGACCTTTAGTACAATGCGAGCATTATTTGGTACTACTCTTCCTCCTGGCTCTGATCAAGCCTAAAAGATAATGAAAGCACTTTTGATACATTTATAGTCTGATCCTAAACAGGTTTGTTTTGAAATTAGATCCTAGGGATAGTACGTACCTCCTTGTAATTATTCTTAGTAATACAGCCAGGCAACGCAGCCATATGCGTGATTAATTGGAATTGTCACACTGAGTTTACATAATGGCTCCTTACCTTATTCTGGGTTGGTGGCAGTTGTGGCCCCTCACAGGTCAATCACCATCCTTGGCAGCCATCTTTGGCAGCCAGAACGTATGGGCGAGGCTGACTGTTGAGTGTCTACCCAGCTGGCCACATTGCAGGCTGAGATTGCTCACAAAAAAAGCTCTATTTTGAACTAGCCAACCAGGGGCCTCCTGGTGGGTGGAGCCTCACTGATGGGCCATGAATCAGATGCTTCCACACTGGTTCACCAGCGACGCGTAAAAGCCAGCTGAGCCTGGCACCTTCAATGCTAGTTGGCAGATGTGTTTACGGACATTTCTGTTGGTTGTAGCTTGAGTGGCGGTTAAGGCATTGGGTGGAATCGCTACTCATTAAAGTTTTGGGTGGATTGGTGCATCACCCAGACCTGAACCAGCATATCCCATTAGAATGGTCTATGTGGAAGTCTTTGTCCAGAAGCCAAGCATGGAGCAGACAAGTCATAAAGCTTCCAGCAACAGCCTGAGGACAGCCACCTCAGTAGTTTGGCATCTTGAGGAGGCCATAATATTTGACGTGACCCTGTCAAGGGTTTCCGCCCTCTGGCAGAAGGCTAGAACAGATATACACCCAATGCCTGAGCCAAAATTGACCCACATCAGGAATCAATAAAGTTGTGGCCATTTCTAACCCAGATTGTTGTCTGCTTGAGTTTGTTCATTACACCTTGGCTGTAGTCACTGCATGGGAAGGGTAGAGCTGTGACTGGGACAGCTATTCCAAAGAAGGGTGTATCAAATTGCAGCTTCACTGTGCAAGCCTGCATATGTTTACTCAGAGGTAAGTCCCATTGAGTTCAGGGCATACTCTTGGGTAAGTGGATACAGTGTGACAGCCTTAATGTCATATTTGTCTTTCAAAATATTCTGGAGGGGCATATAATGGCTTTTGTTTAGTTTCCCCCCATTGATGTGAATGAACAAATAATGGTACATGAGACTCAAATGAGATGCTGCTATCATAAAGAAGGCTTTGCCTTCTGTGACATAAATTATGTTTGATTGGGCCCTTAAGTTCATGTTTGTACTGCTTCAGTTAGTCTTTCTTTTACTTAAAAGTAGAAGTCTATTTATAAAGAGTGACTCATATGGTTGGAAGATTTCCCTGCTTTACCTGACAAAATTGTCCTGAAATATTGAAGAGCTGTTTTCTTTTCAGGGAGAATTGCTAAAGCCTTAAAAAAAAACAACACTTCTCAGCGCTAGCTCTTCCCTGCCATTGGAATCTGTACACAACCTAATTAGCCAGTGTAAAACCTGCTGTAATGTTTTCACCTAGGGCAATATTTGAATTCCTATGGCCCTTAAATCTACCACCAATTGCAGCACTGACATATATCCTAAGAATCTCAGTAAAGATGAGACCTGTAGCTTGTATAATTTCCCTAGACACAGCTAGATAGCATGTTTTAATATTATTATTTTGCTACTCTCATTTCATATATCACAGCTGGGGTGAGTAAACTAGATGATATCCTGGTCTTCTTTTTGAAGGCTCGAAACCTGCTATACACAGGCTACTTCTGATGGTCCCCTTACATAATTTGTATTCAGACAGGCCCTAATCAGGATGACACCTCCTTACCATCACTAAAGCATTACATTATCTTAGACATTATTCACTGGACCACTGTTTTCCTGCTGTCCCATCTTCATGGATCTCAGCACACAGGGCCAGTGGTCAAGGAGGTTGGGAGTTGTAGTCCAGTGACACCTGGAAGGGCACATATTCCCCATTTCTTTGGTGCCATTTGTGGCCCCCCATCTCTATGCCAGTTTGCATTAGCTTTGGCAGCAAATGAAGCAATGGAGGGCACTGAGCGCAAATCATTTTTATTTCAATATATTTCACTGAGAAGCCTATTCCTCTGACTGCTGCCTGTGCTTGCAATGTGACATCTCATTAGACAAAAACTCCCTGAAAGAAGGCTGCTTCCCATGTGTAATCAAGAAAAGCAGGGTCCTACTTGTGTATGGGTTACATTGTCAAAATAGAGAGCACAGGCAGAGTTCTAACTCTCAAGTTTGAACAGTATTAGCAGTCACAAAAGTGACTGTGTTCTGAAGTAGGGAGGAGCCTGATGTGATGCCTAGACTATGAGTGGGGGAATGGAAGGTGAAGGAAAAAACCTAAGCAAACCCCATGTAATTTCACCGTGTGTCTAAACCACAACATCTAGGCCAGGTGTGGGGATGCTTTGGCCCCTCATGTGTTGCTGAGCTACAGCTTCCATTATACCTGGCCATTAGCCATGCCTGCTAAGGCTGATGGGAGTTGTAGTTCAGCAGCTTCTTTATCAGGCATGTCCAACCCACTGATTGTGATCTACTGTTTGATCGTGGGTCCCTATCAAGTTGATAGCCCCCCCAAAAAACTCTGGGCAACCCCTCCCCAAAAAAGCTCAACAACAACTCTTGGCAATGACAATGGGTAGATCACTGCCAGGTTTTTTAATACTGGGAGTAGACCACAGTCTCTTGACAGTTGGACGTACCTGCTCTATATGGTCAAACATTCCTACCCCCATTTTAGACTTTAATTCAAAGACCAATGTTCTCTTTTGGCCCTCCTCATGCCCTGCTACCAGGATCGTATATAGGATTATATGCCAGAAGAGCTCTGTTCTCCATGACAGAAATGTCAACTGCAAAGCAGAATGCCAGGAATGTGGCAACCTTCTACAGCAGAGAGGGCAAAACTGTGGTCCTCCAGAGGTTGTTGTACTCTGACTCCCATCAGCTCCAGCCAGCAAGGTCAGGGATGAAGGGAATTGGAGTCCAACAATATATGGTAGGCCACAGGTTCTCCACCACTGCCCTCCTGGGATGTACACTCTGCTTGTTTGTACCCTAAGAACTGAATGTTGCAATGAAGAAGGATGTTTGCCTCCCTCACAAGGTGAGCTCAGTTGAAAGGAGAGGTGCAAGGGATTCTGGAACCTCCTACCTGTTTCTAGGTTTGGAGGCTTATGTGGCAGAAAGCTGTCTCATGTACCAATTCCAAATTGCATTCCTCAGGTAGCTGTTGTATGCTATGTGGCCCTTTGCACACTATGCTGACTGGTGGACAGTGGACTAATCTACCACTAGGTAGGCTATTTTCCTGATGTCCTATCCTTATGGATCTCAGTTTACAGGCCATTTTCTATTTTTTAAACTGCATGTTGTACATCATTTTATTTTCCAGATGTGTCTCTGTTCCTTTGTGTAACACTTTTGAATTTGATATAGCGTATCTATTGATTAGAACCAGAACCGCAGGGCTGACTTTTTTCGAGTCCAGTCCTTGGTAGTAAAGATAATCCACTATATTCAGAAACACAATTTTTATAGTGCAAGATTTTGACAGGAACTGGACCCAGACTTATATTAGAATCCACAATTTGACACCTCTGATGGTAGAACTGTGATTTGTGGGACACAACACTATGGTTCCCTGCTGCCTTAATTCAGGAAGATTCTCTCAACAATTGCTCCCTTATTGATAGCACCTGGATATTGGTGATATAAAATATGATTCCTGCACATGTGGGTGTACATCAGTTAATATTTTAAGGTAATGCCCATTAACTTCAATGACAATTGACTACAGTTCAGTGCTTGAATATTGATCAGACATATTTAATACACCATTAGTGTTAACAGAATGATGTATGAGTCAATTAAGACCCCATTGACTAGGAATCTTAATTAGATATTGAAATATTTTGCCCCTTTTTGTAAAGTAAAACAGTATTTGCAGAATAGTGTTTCTTTTCCATCGAACAACTATTAAGAACATAGCATTCAGAGTTAAAGTATTCAACAGATGTTATTGTCCTGTTACTGAGGGGCATTTAGTAGTTTAGTTAATAAATAAGATTTACTAAGGCTTTAAACTTTGGGTTAATGATCCTGACAACATTTCCTAACAGTTACTTAAATTGAGATTAAATAAAAATAATAATACCCATGAGAGATGTTTAGATACAAGTCTCATAACTGATAAGTGATATTCTTTAGCATTCTTCAAAAAGTCCTATGCATTTAGAAGACATGCATTGGTGACTTGAGACAGCTTTTTTAATATTGGGAACCATGTTACCAAAAAGATTTGATTGAAGGCTAAAGAGTATTTAGTGTTATACATGACAGACCTATTAGATAAATCATAGAACATGCTTTGATTTCCTTAACCGGAGTAGACATTTGTGTCTGTTTGATGAATTTATTTATTGATTTCATTAAGGGTATGCATATGGCACCAGATTAGAAAGAAAATACATTGTTACAAAAAAGTGGAAATGGCATTGATGTTAAGAGAAAAAATTCTTTGCTTCCTGAGCAACAAAGACAGGTTTGCAGCTAGAAAGAAAGAAAGAAAGAAAGAAAGAAAGAAAGAAAGAAAGAAACAATGTTGATGACTGGTGAGAAAGCAGAGGTGAAGGAAACCCTTAAACACAGTTTAGGAACTGGAGGGACTTTCTACATCAGTGGAGAAGTAGACCAAAGGCAAATTTGGGAAGCTGGGCCAAATATCCCAAAATGGGAGGCAGGAGCTTGTGGGCAGTGAATATTACAATATTACAACTGTATTGGGTGAATCCATTCGTTTTGGTTTCTCTCAGTTTCTTATTTTTTCAAAGCTAGGCTCCGTTCTCCACATTTCCTCATCTGTTCACTTTTTAAAAAATTTAAAAATTAAAAATTATGAAATTCACCAGCATTTTAGTGCAAATTCCTCCTAATAAATACATTCTTTATGCAGTATTGACTAACAAGCACATTTCTGCAAGTGATTTCCCCTACTATAAATGCATCTTTGTATTTCTTTCCCACTAAACCCAGTGTAGGTATTTCTTTACACATTACTTTACTGGAGAAGTACACTGCAAAATTTGGAGAAGTGCACATTTGGAAAGATGGCTTTGTTTGGTCTCACAAAATGTTTTTGGAAGCGTGAATTAGGTGTATTCACCTTTAAATGTGAACTATATTGAATTTATCCCCTGCCCCTAATTAGAACACATCAGCCATCTCTTTAGCACGGGACACAAGTTTTTTTTACTATTGTGGTATGGTACCATAGTTTTAATCGCTGTTGTGCTTATGTCCATGAGGGATAAAGTCTATTTATGACTCTATTTTTCTTTGCCACACAGAATTCCATTGCCTTTGGAACCCTGTCAGTGGGAGGTCAGAATGTTTGACTATCAAAAGAACCAACTTTTCAGAAAAAGCAAATCAGTATGCTGAAGGAATCGCAGATTGCTAGCACTTTTCCTCCTACCTCCTTTTTAATGCAAATTTGAAATGGAAAATAAGTGACCATTTATGCTTTTGCAGGATTTTCAAAGAGGTTGCTGGTACAACATGTGTAGTACGAGCCGAGCACAAGATTCAGCTAATAATTTTAGTGAATAGAAGTCTTTCAGTTATTCTAGAATGGAAAGAAAAGGAAATTTAAAGACTTCAATTTGATGCACCCTAACTTGGGAGTAAGACTGGTTTGAAACTCACTTAATTAGATGTACTCACTGCTTTTTCTGGCCTTGCCTCACAGGAACGTATACTTTGCTTGATTTGACATTGCTTCCTAGATTTTGAAACCTCTACTCTGAAAATTGGGTAAGGGACCTGGTGTCCTCAGATGATGTACCAAGCACCAGTCTTCACATGGACTAGAGCCATGTCTTCCAAATGGTTAATACAGGATTAGCTTTCTATTCAAAATCTTGGCACCCCACCCCTGTGACACAACTTGGCTTGAAAAGGACCTCCACTGGGCACAAATGAAGACCTTTTTCTTGCCTAATTGCAGTATGGATGGCACAGCTGTGAATGGTTAATGCTCCCCTCCCTGAACACTGACGCTCCCATCCATTGTCCCCCCCCCTAAAAATATGTTTAGGTGTACTCTCATCTTTACTCAAGGGAATCACCATTTTATAGTTCAAATTGGGGGAAATAAATGCAGTAAATGGACAAAAGTACAAAGAACATGCATTACCTCATTTTACACAACTGACAGCTCACAGTAATTTTCTTACTCAGATTGAGTAAGAAGCCAAACCTTCATCAGTAAAACACCGCATTCCATATTGCTTCACACATTAAACGTTCGCTTCCATCTAAGACTCAGGAAACACCATGACTGGAAATGAGGCTGCCATTGGGGGTAGCAATGGAACTGACAATTCACCGTGCTAGAGAAGAAACTGTTTATTTTTTTGAAAAAATTGTTTCTTCTCCCGTTAGATTCACAACACGTTTAGGGGTATGAGTACCCCTGTGTCCCCCCAGAAAAAGCACTGCTCTCATCCATGCCTCCTGTACTACAATTAGACATGAAAGCAATCCTTCAGTCGTATCCAATTCCAATAGATCCTGCATAAGTCTAATTTTTAGGGGGATGTGGAATTAACACCACCCTACCCTCTTCAGGAAGATATCTCTCCCTAAGGCAATTAGACTTGAAAAACAATCTAAAAGAAACACTTAAAATACTTTTTTGAGCCTAACTTCTGGGAGGCAAAGGAGTGTGCGTGTTTAAAAATATGTGCTGGGGGTATATATGTAAGTATGCATGTGTGTGGCCACACCCATTTTTGCCATCTTTCCCATGCCCACTACTGGCATGTTGTCTCTGAAGGTTGGTAAGATGAAATGTGGGTCTCAAGCCTAAAAGGGATCTAGAAGTTAGGAACTATGTAGAGAGATAAATATTCTATATTGTGTAATCACTGTGTTATTCAAGACCTCTGTTATCAGCTCTGTTATCAACATGAGACATTTGTTTCACTTATATAATCCTGCATTTAGAAGAGGAAAACAGATTTCTTTCCATTTAACTCAAAGGAAGGATGTGGACTTGGATTTGTCTAAGATTGCTCTTTCCCCCGCTTTTGCTAAAATTTCAACTTTGGCAAAATGGCATGGAAAGGAAAGAGCAATCTAATTTGTATTGACAGGGTCAGACTGAAGACACTATCTAATTAGCACTAGTTCAAAGAAAATGGGATGGTATGAATCAAACCTCTTTTGCTAGTTTGAGACTTTAACTGTAACAAAACA
Organism: Podarcis gaigeae; assembly: GCF_964106915.1. Lineage (NCBI taxonomy): Eukaryota > Metazoa > Chordata > Lepidosauria > Squamata > Lacertidae > Podarcis > Podarcis gaigeae. The sequence goes on from NC_139683.1 coordinate 53,372,106, forward strand.
AAACAAAATGTTTCTTCAAATTTCACAGAGAAACATTTCCTTAGAACTTGGTCTGCTTGTTATTCTTGAGTAGCTTTTCTTTACAGCCCTTGTTTTTGAGGATGCAAAGCATTTTACCATATTGCCTAGAGAAGGAGTATGGAAAGTCAATGTGATTTCTCACATGTTTGAATCATAGATGAGAGAAGGGTATTTATGAAATTTTCACTTGCTTTATATAAAGATGGAATTGTCTCCTGGAAACTAAAATTCATAACAGCACTCATATGAAAATGATTAGACTGCTCAGCCCAGTATGCTTTGTTAGAGTATGATTGCATCACAATATGCTCTGTGGAAAGCTGCTTTTATCCACACTGTATAGTTTCCACACATTATATGTTCAAGTAACCATGTGAATTTATTATGCTGAAGTCCTATGTACACTGATCTCATTCTACTCAACAGGATTTACCTTTACCTTTAGACAACCATAGAACTGCACTATTAATTCTTCATTTTAAAATGTCTGGGGTGAATGTTACAAACGTTTCTTTAAATGCATGTATCATGCCTTGAGCATGGTTTGAACTGTGGAAAGGTGTCATACAAGTATGTATGTATGTATGTATGTATGTATGCATGCATGTATGCATGTATGTGTTTATATCTGGATGCAGGAAAATCAGTTTCTCATACCAACAAGAAGGTCAAGTAGGGACCTCTATTCTGCCACCCAATCTGGGTTTGGCACCACTGCACCGAAACACGTTGTCTTCTGTTACCTGGGAATTCCTTTTTCTTCTATAGGAGCAGATCTCTTATATAGCTGAAGCAGATCTGGGAAATGTTCCTGGCTGTGGTTTCATGTTGGCCAGGCTGGAGTTCTTGCTGCAAGAGCAGATATCCTAATCAGTAAACACTTCAGCCTTCAATGTGAAGAGCAAATCCTTGTTGCTGATGGTCTGATGAACTACTTCAGTCCCCTTGGTTAAGTACAGAGATGGTTCAGTGTGCAGAAGTTGCCTTGATTTCTGCAGCTCCGAAGCATGCCCATTTCTCTCAGAACGCACTCTGCTACTTTGGAAGACGTCTACATTTCATAAGTCCAGCTTCACTCCAGGTGGACGCTATATGTGTCCATTTGTAGGCTGGCTATTCCAAGTGGAAATCCATTTATGTTTAATCACTCACTTTTTGTAGGCAGGCTGTGTCCATGCAGTTTTCCTCCATAGCATGATGTCAGAGACGTGGCTGAGTCAGACGCCTGAGAGAGAATGCCGTCACAATTAGAACAAGAATGGGTTAGTTTGGACCCCCTTCCTCCAGAGTTCCCAGCCACAGATAGACAAGCAGCCTCAGAAGGGAGAAAACAGATGGCCTTGAGGGGGTTGCTATGCAACCAGAAGGAAGGTAGTGTGTAGAGAACTCCTTGTTTGAGAGTGGAGGAGAAGTCCACCCTCCCTCTCCTTCCTCTAGAAGGGCTGAAAGGGTTAAATTACAATGGAAGTGCAAAAGGGGGGAGGACCGGACATTTGTGTGCTCTGTGTTGCAGCAGGGGCAGAGATTCAGACTGAGCAACTCATGACCAAATGCAGATAGTCCAGTGCTGCTCTCTCTGTGTAAATTGTAAATAAACATACCATAAACCTGCCAGAGGCTCATTAGTTCTTCTCGGAGCTTGCTCGTGTCTGCCTGAAATTCTGACACATGAGCAAAGTACCTGCTCACAGGCTAGTGGTTACACAATGACACCCAGTTAATGCAGTATTGGCTTTTTGTATGGTTTAGATGTCATTTCAAGGAATCCCTGTGTGGTGCCAACATGGAACATGCAGATACCGGTACTCTAACATTTTGGAGGTTATGTAATGGCATGGTATGCCTGAAACAGCCTAACAGAATCTCATTCCTCAGCTCACACTGATGCACTCCTATGCTAGTGTTGTTGATGTTAGTGTTGATCCACCACTCACCCTTTATATTGTGCATTCATGATGATTTGGGATCATGGTGCTATAAGGATAGACATGCATGATTTCAATTTAATTTTTAATTTTGCCTGCAAAAGTTTTAGGGCAGTCACACTGCTGCATTTCCAGCTAGTGCATATCTCACGACTTGCTGCAGAAATCCCACAACCTTTCACATCACAAATGTTCTGGTTTATGTTTCTTCCATTTTCATTGCACTATAGCCCCTCTGGACAGCAGTAATGTGGAATCACTGGGGAAGCATCACAGAATCAATTAGGTCCTAATAAATTCACCGGTAATGAATTATTGTGGAAGAAAATATTGCAGAATATGAAGCACAGTCTGAAGGGGCCCTTAGGCCACTCACTCTTGCCTATAGTTCCTACAAATCTTCTCCACCACAACCGCTTAGTTGAGTGAGCCTTTGATGTTTCATGCATGAACCTTCTCTTTTTAGCATCAGTTTGGCATGCATTCATCTAAATACCAACTTAATAAATGTACTTTTTGATTCCATGATGTGAAAGATATGTTCATCAGAATGTGTTCCTACAAACAAGACTTGATGCAGATACACTCTAAGTACTAGAGTAAAGCTGAGTCTAAGAAATCGTTAGATATGGATTTACATAACTAAATATTTAACGACCTATTAGATCGATAAAATAAATCTTTTCTGAGATAATTACATGGCATCTGTGATCTATTTTGGTGTGGCTGGGCTTCCAGGAAGATTCTGTTGCTTGTTTTACTTATAACTGGCATAAATTAAGAGTAGGACTAAAATGCCTTTCACTGTTAGCTTTAATATAGGATGGTCCAGAAAAAGGTTTGTTAAAAATAATCATTTTGTGCTTGAATTGTGACTATGTCCTTGACAATAATATATTTTTGTACTATATACATAGCTTTAAATAAGCACAATAAAGTACATATAAAAGTTACCATTGTAATTGATACAGTGATTTAATAACATTGTAATTTATCCAGTGGTTTTGAAGATTTTCAGTTGCCAGTTATCACTAGTCTAGCTGCAGTCAGTAAGGTCATTATTAACACTGTTTCCTTGGTTATTCCTTTCAAATATCCTAAGATAGTTTGCTATGGTGTTAACACTATATCACATCCAATTATGTCAGTTAATCTCCATGTTTATATGTGGGGAAATAAAGCAGTAATATTTGGATAATGTAGACGAAACATATTTTTCTCATAAAAACAAAAAGAAAATCACTTTGTGCTTTAGATATTACTCCAAACATGCTATATTTAGGGATGGATATGTGCTGATAAAAGTGTAGTGGAAACTGTTCTGTTTGACCATAATTCATACTTGAATGTGAACAGACTACAATGTGAAGGTTGTCAATAAATTATTATGAGGCGAAAATGCTCTCTTCTTCCATTTCTTGTTCACCCATAAAATGACCAGGCGAATAGTCAACAGCATGTAAACCCAAAAGCCAGGTTGTCATAAACTATCTAGCATCCCCATGGCAAAGATAAACAGCAGCATAAAGGAAACACTGACAACACCATATGCCATTTCATTCTTATGTATGGATATTTTGAAGATTTTTAGGTTAAAAACAAATGGAAATGTGGCACTTAAGAGGATGGCATTTATCAGTTCTTGTCAGAGGGGAAAAAAAACCACAATACTCAGGAGATCTTAAATGTTGACAGTCTGGGTTTTTTTAAAAGCAGATTTTCCAGCTGCACAAATTCCCTTTCAGACACCCCACCTTAAGACAAAGGAAAAGAAACCCAAATCAACACAATACATGCATTGTTCCTTGCTATCAACCTGTCCCAGTGGAGTCAGTACAGTAGTTTTTATCCACTATATAGTAACTAACAGGACAATTCAATGACCCTTGCACTAATGTAAATCCCAACTCAATGACATGGTGCAAAGGCCATTGGATTCTCCTGAAAGTTACCTATCTATTCCTGCACCTAAATTAGTCATGTCCAATAATTTTAATGAGCATACCCATAGTAGGCCTAATGTTGGATGCAACCTATTGCTAATAAACATGTAAGCATAGTTTTATTATCTATGTCTCCTTAAATAAGGCATACACTGGCTTAATTTATGGATAAAGCGATTCTATTCTTGTCAAGCTACTATTCACAAAAGTTTTATCTCACGACCTAGCCAAACACTGATGATGCTTTTAAGCAGAGCCGGCCTAGCCATTAAGCAGAGTAAGGCTGCTGCCTCAGGCAGTAAAAGCCCCCTTGGTGGTATGCTGCTAGTGTCCTGCCTGCCTCGCCACCTCTGCCAGTGGCAAAGACGCACCAACACAATCGGTACCAATTTTGGGAAAGATTGCATTCACTTTGGGAGAGATTTTGCCCAAAATGGCATGAGTTCTTGCAGAGTGCACAACATCTCATGTGGTTTGGGGCAAGATCTCACTCAAAATCAATGCGATCTTGCCCCACATTTCACCAATTGTGGTGTTCCTTCTCCACCACTGGCAAATGCGGCAGGGTGCGTGGTGGCAGCCAAAGCAGGTGGGTGGTGGTCGGAGCAGCAGTAGGAGCAGAAAGGCAAAGTGGCACCTCCCATTTTGTCCCAAGCGGCAAAACAGGACGTGCCACCCCTGATTTTAAATCACCCAATGTCCATTTTGTTGAGCAACAGAATCATCTTTTCATTTCTTAGGCACTCTGGGAAATCGCAAGCTAGTTAGCCCATGTGCAGGTCTTGAAAGAGAGGTGAACCTGCTATCCTTTCCTTTAAGAATGGATGTTTTGATCTGTGGATGAATTTGGCCAAATTTTGATCTTGAAAGGTGATCATTGCTCGTACCAAGTAACCATCGTAAGTACTTTATAGAAGCAATATCATTTGGCTTTACCACTCCTGGCAACATATCATTCATGATGCTCAGAAAATGCATTATGCGATCCATCCATGAGAGGAAACCCTTTGGTTTTGGGTAGTTAACAAACACAAGTTTTTGAGGGATTAGTATCAAGTTCCAATCTTTTTTCTGGATTGGAACTTGCCAGTCCCGTAGTATGTCACCATCAAGATTGTGGGCCACATCCTCTTTAATACCCGTATTTCTAATTGGTTTCCTTCCAGGGCTCTGAGATGTTACTTCCGTTATTATGTTTGTTTCAGGGCTCTGCTTTGGGATTTCCTCCTCAGGTGTTAACTGGGGTTTTGCCTTGTTTGTGGATAAATATCCTGAATATATTTTATCTTGGGGGGGGGGGCAAGCCCAAAGGTTTCATACAAATAAACGTGAAGGCTTCACAAGTCCCTAATTTCTAATTTGTCTTGTATAGCTTAGAAGGCTTTCACTGAAGTCCTCATAGGGCATATTGTGATTGCTAAACTGCCAACTTCCTTCCCCTGGTCTGCCTATGACAGCACTCTGACACTCCTGTTACCATGTCAGCACACTTTGTCATTGGGGAGGGTCTCTCTCTGCTTGAAGAGCTTCTGGAGTTTCAGAAGCAGGTACTCTGGGAAATGATTATGTAGCTGTCCAAAATGCAAAGCTAAAATGGCAACTGTGTGCATTATTTCGCAGCATGTGCTTTGATGCTCTGCCATGTATCATCTACAGCTAAGAGCAAGCAGGTCACGACACAGATGTAAAACCAAAATGAGTTTACTGCTACTTTTGACACAGTCAATAAATAATGTTTCTCTCTTTCTTTCTTATTTTTTTCCCCTTCCAAAAGATGTGACTATAGCTCTCACAAAGGTTTCTGGATTGACAGCAGGGAAGATTGAAATTCTCAATTTAGCCATGGAGCAGGTACAGTAGAGCAAAGGCAATAATCCTTCAATATACTGCAACCCTGACCAGGAATGACCACTTCTAAGGATGAGAGGGAGAGGTGCAGGCACTGCCTTTATTCAGTCCTTGACCTCTCTACTGAGATTGCCAATAAAAGTAGAAATTAGTGTCGGCTGCAGTAGCATGGATTTTTGGGTTTTTGTTTTTTTTAAGATATGGGTGAAGAGAGTGGCTGCAATCCCCCACTGCAGTCTGAAGTGACACCACCTGCGCAATCAATCACATTTTCGGTAGGGATAACCAGGAAGTGAGAACCATGGTCAGCATAAATAAGACCATAAATTTCAGTCTGCTGCTTGAATGCTCCTAAGCTTGCTAGCAGCCAGGGTGAAAATAACAGATTGTATTAAAAATGCACGAGCAATAAAACAAAAGTCAAATTTCTGCTCGGGAGTATCGCCATCTCCCTCCTTAATTAAAGAAGCTGTCATTGGAAACCAAGCACAACTTATTGATTTGTGTGGCTTCTGCAAGGCCACATGATAGAGAGAATAAAAGGAGCACTTCTGGCTTCTAGAGAACAGATAGGCTCAACTGTATAATGACATGCTAGGTGGGCTGAAGCTAAAAATAGTTGGCTCTCAGTTTGGATAGAGGAATATGTTCTCTTCCTGGTGTGTTTTGGTTTAATTTGGCCATCTGTTTATATATGTGAGATTATTATTATTATTATTATTATTATTATTATTATTATTATTATTTCATACTCTCCCTTCACCATGAAGTTCCAAGCCGGGTGAAAACAATTTAAAATCCAATATAAAAACAGTTAAAACAGATTACATTCAAAAGAATATTATGGGTCCTGAAATCTCTCTCTCTGGTGTCAAAGGTCAGGGTAAAAATGTATGTCTTCAGTATTTAAGGTATAATGTTTTACTATGTTTTCATATATGCTGGAAGCTGCCCAAAGTGGCTGGGGAAACCCAGTCAGATGGGCGGGGCACACACACACACATATATATTAAAATTATTATTATTATTATTATTATTATTATTATTATTATTATTATTATTGTTGTTGTTATTATTATTATTATTAAATTTAAACTGCATAATGAAGGTGCAAGACACACCTCTGTGGAAAAGGAACTACCATAGGACATAGCTCCTGAACTAGACTGTTGGGTCTCATTTTATGCAGGGTATTAAGAACCCCAAATGAATGTACAGTGTGTTATTAACAAGCCTAGCCCCTCAACATAATTGTTCCGCATAGGAGGATTCTATTTGCTTCCTTGCTTATTTATTCATCACATGGCTACCCCACCTTTCCTCTGAGGAACTCAAAGTGAAATACATGGTATCCCTTCTCCTGGTCTTATCCTTATAACAAGTCTGTAAATTAGCTGAGGCTGAGAGGCAGTGACTGGCCATAGTTACTCCTTGAACCTCATGACTCAGTAGGAATTTGAACCCTGGTTTCTCAGGTCTTAGTCCAACACTCTAACTGGTTCTCCCGCCATACTCGAGAATGTTGGGTTGGTCTGCTCCTTTTCTTTTGGTCTGAGTAGCACTGATTTAGCCAGCGTGGGCACACCATTTCCCAAACACAGGTACATTGATATCTAAGTGCAACTTTGCACATTGGGTGGAATTCAATGTTGCACTCATTCAATCTATGCAAGCATGCCAGCTTGCCAGGTGGAATAATGTCTCCTCTCTGCCCACTGCATGACATTCTGGGGCTACTCCTGATCTCCCCAGAACTCATTATTGTGGGGGGGAGGGACACACGGGGAGGAGAGATGGTCTGACTCAATGTAAGTCAACTTCCTATGTTTCCTATGCCCTCCAACTTAGGTAGAAAGTAAATGCCTTAGCTAAGATGTATGGTGCATTCTGTCCATGGTCAGAGAAACTTGCTTCTTTAGCCAGCTTGAACATGTACAGGAAAAAAAAACCCTAGTTCCAACTAGGACATGATACAAAAGAGGCTCACCCTGGCATCAAGCCAAATTAAATTTTGAAATTATAATGGAAATGAAATATATGAAATGCAAACTCTTGTTCATTGGCCTTCAGTAGTAAACCAAGCAGCCAAAATATGGTGGTCTGTTTAAATGGCTGCAACTCCTGCCAGGAAAGCAGGGTGGTGTTTTTACTCTAGTTTATAAGGCCTATTAATCATAAGGGTTAGTGAAGCTGCTTATCCCTGCCAGCTGATAAAGATAAGGTAGCTGAACAAGTTAACTGTACAGAAAATGACAAGCACTCAAATCAGCAATTGACTCGGCAATTACGGTGACAGACACAGAGGCCGTGACAATACTTTGAAAAATGACATATGTTCCTTTGGCCAATTCAGGCTCATCAAAGCATGTTCATTCTAAATTAGGAAATGAAAGATCTGAAGCTGGAATAGGGATGCTACAACCCTCAGATCCACATTGCTGAATCTGCACAAGAGGCATTGATTTGGAATTTTAGTCATCGGCTACACCCATCCTTCTGGCTTCTCTTGCTACTTGTCTTCTGCCAAGATAGGGGTGGGTAGGTGGGTCAATAATGTTGCTTGTCCATAAGCAAATATTGTTGCAATTCTTATTTGCTGTCTTTCTGAAGTATTAGAACTGTGACTACAGCTCAGATTAATGTGTTTCTGTTCATGCAATCTGTTTTGAGCCATCTTTTCTGGGCTTCAGAACAGCAGTTGTTTTGTAGCATCTCACAACAGTCATTTTCCAATGTTGATCAGAATCTATGCATCCTTTTTTTTGTCCCTTGATTTTATTTACACCCCACTTTCCCCCCTGACAGGGACTCAAGGCACCTTACAGCTAAAAAGAAGAATGGCCAGAAACCTAGGAAAAAAGCAAACATTAAAAAGAAATTGAACACTGATGGAAACAAAGCTACAAACACACACAAATTAAAAGCAGTTGGTTCCCCAAATCCTGTTGGAACAGTCTTCACCTGATGGCAGAAGGACAGCAAGGAGGGAGAAAGTTTAGCTTCTCATGGGAGGGAATTCTAAAGGCTGGGAGAAGTCACCGAGAAAACATTGTGTGCCATGGAGAACACTCAATTTGGCAATCCAGAAGCAGGATCTTAAACTGGAATATGGTGCTTTTCTACTACCTGAAGATGGGATGTTCATTTTCGAAGGTTGCTTTTTTAGCTAAAAGCATTTATAAATAGCTTAATATTATAAAAGTCTCTAAGTGGTGCTTAACAAAATAAAATAAAATAAACAATATCCTTAAAACAATAATACAACATAAAACCGTAGAACATTCATATAAAAACAGGAATCTGGGGAATTCTAAAGTATACAACAGGGTCTGATCATACGAGCCCACTGAACTATTTCAAGACCAGATCCTGGGTGTGTTGACTTGATTGGGGTCCCTCAGATTGCGGCCAGGGCCACATGGGAATGGCTGTGCACAGACCTAGTATATCAATTAGGACAAAAGGGTTGTTAGTGGGAACCTTAAATGGGAAGTTGGCATGATTATCTTTTATAGCTGATGCCAAAGGGGCAAAGGATGTTTCTACAGATTTTAGGGTTAGGAAAATACCGGGGGTGAGGGTGGCAGTGAGAGAGTCCCCTCTTCCAGACAATGGGGAACCTATATCTTCATGTTTGTTGAAGGGTATGAAGCAAAAGTGGACAGCAGTGTTCACCTCCTGAAATGAGACAGCACGATTTTCATGCAGCAGCGCTAATAGTGTTTTGGAGGCACTTTTAGCATTGGTGGTGAAGGTAAAACCAGACCCTTTGAAGTTTAAAGAGTGAAGCCAAAAGTCTTGCAGTTGCACCAGTGGAGTGTGCCTTATGGGCTGATGGTGGTGCTGAATCTCCCCTGCTATAGCCTCATGAAATGGCTTCTGCCATTGAAACATTGCTTTGGAAGCAATCCTTGACTTCTTAAACATTATAGGTATCAGACTAAATTGAGCCTCATTCCCATTGAAATCAATTGTACCATTGGTTTCAACCCACTGAAAATGTTACCAACTTCTCTGGAAGCAAGTCCAACTGATCTGATCTGGATTTACTTCTGAGTAAACAAGTATGAGATTGTTATCCAACTATATGTATATGTATATGTATTCCCAGCCTGCTTAGGAACAGCAAGTGTTTAGATCCCCCCCCCAAAAAAAAACCTGTTTTGAAAAAGTGAGCAATTGTTTTCTTAATATTCTCTGTTTTTCACATTTTATTCTTTTGATCTGACATTCAGGTCATCTCACTAAGGGCTACACTGTCAAGTTTTACCCAGGTCCAGTCTCTTCTGTTTTCATAGTTTAAAAGTTCTGATTCGGCATAGCAGTATGAAAGGTATGCAAAAACCTGTCCCATTTCTCCTTCCTTCACATGTGCTCAAGCATCATGGCTAAATATCAGTTTGGAATGAACTGCTCTGGCTCTACTACTGATGGATTATGTGTCCTTAATCAAATCTTTGTCTCAGTTTCCTAATTTATATAACAAAGCTGATATTTTAACACCTACCTGAGAAGGCTTGATGTCATATTAATGAATGGTTCTAATTAATTAACAGATTAACTGATGACTATGAACTACTTCATTAACCTTTGAGACGCCATCAGTCAAATACAAACTGTCAGTTTCTGCTTCTGTGTCTATTTGAGATACTGAAACACTTGAAGAAATAAGGATTTATTAAGTGCCCCCTAAATTCTATAATAGATATTGAATCAAGTATAGAGAACCTTTCAAATATGTAAAGAGTAGGTCTTTTAAAATAAATAAATAAATAAATAAATAAATAAATAAATAAATACATAATTTTATTAACAAAATAGTAGAATAACAGGAGGCAATATACAGGACACTGAAAAGATGTTGGCCATTAACAGTATAGTCATCAAAACTGTTGGATATACCCAGCTTCATATAGCCAGCATACTTAACTCTAGTTAATACATGAAGGGGTTAAGACCATAGAGTAAAGTATCTTGCCAGGCTAAGCTAGATCACACACCCCTCACCTTGGGAGGGAGGATTACCAAACTCTTAGTTCTATTTTCTTTTACAGTGTGAACCAGACAAGGAAGGATGTCTGTAGGCTCTGTGGCTTCAGCAAACCATCTTGGTGTTTCTACACAAATAATTTAGAAACTCTTACCTGTTTTGAAAGTAAGTTGTACTGCCTGTCTTTTCTTGCTGCTGTATGGAAAAGCACATGAATATGACATTCAAAGTTTGTAAGTACTGTAAACCATTTTTAACTTACCAAATGTGTGGTCTCTTTCTCTGCTAAGGGGAAGTGGAAAACTCTATAAGTGACCTAGAAGGGGATATTTTAAAGGTCCTATAGCCTATATTTCCACACTTTGCTGCATGTTTTGTGATTTTAAATCTCTGCTGGGACTCTCTCACCAAAGAGTACTTGCCCCAAATCTGAATATAGGCATCCAGGGAATTCTCCTTTTATTATCTAACCAAAATACTAAAAACCAACAAAAGCTGATTCACTGGAGCATTCGTCTCTGATCAGCAGCTACGTGTAAACTTCTTTTTGAGTCCCTTAATTGTTATACTAGAGAAAAAAGATCTAGTTCTTTTCACTGTAAATCAACATTAAATATAAGAATCAGGAAAATGAATTTGTACAAGCATAAATCTCCTGCAGGTGAGGTATATGCCAATATAAACTCCCTGCAGGTAAAAGGAAATTAGACACAGCAAGACTTTTACCACTGTCATCAGTGGAAGCCGGGTCACGCTCCTGGTCTAAGTCAATCATTAACTTCTGCAAAGGTGTTCTGGGAGTGATTGTGATTTTTAACAAGCAGTTTTGAGATGATTCTGTTTACAGGTTTGGCTTGTAAGTATGTAGCTGCTTATTTTCTCTTAGGCTGCCACTTTGTAAACCTCTGTTTATAACCCATCTGCTCAGGAGGGGAAAGCTCAGCTTGGCAGTCTCCCGTAAGTGTTAATTTGATTGTTCCACCTTCAGAACTGCAATGATTGGCATTTTTCAATAGATCACCTTCCTTTGTGCAAAGCATCAGTCAAAAGGAAGCGGTCACATTTTAAAGAAGGATGTTATCACAGAGAATGGGTAGGAAACTAAGCTACTCTCTATAAACCTAAGTGGACATCTGTTTGAGGAACTAGTCCTATCTAGGAATTCAGCCTGATAATAGCCCTTGTATTCTGGGCACTGTCCCTCCATAAGAACCACAGTGTGAAGGTCAGTTGAGGGCCTCTCACTGTACTCAGCTGAATGTGGTAAGAAGAAGGCCCACATGACCGAGAACCTGTGTTATCAGGGTTCCAGGGGACTGGAGTGGAGGGAGGGGTATGTGCCCAGCATGCAGATATTATCAGGGGTGAATTGGTGTGCATTTATCTAGCTCCCTACCCATATCCAGCACTACCCAGGGCTATTGAAATTTCTGATAGCCCTGCCCTTGTTAATGACAGAGGCACTAACAGGGTTCCAACAAACCCCACACAATTAAAAGAATGCATGGTGGGTGTGGGTGTTCATGGGGCTGAATAGGGTAGTCGCATCCCAGGGCCCGGGACCCCTGCTGGTGTCTGTATTGACAATGCATTCAGTTTAGTGTTCTTCCATGCAAGGTGGATCATTCCTGGAGGACCTCTAAATGTCCACAGGGGACGTTTCTCTCACCAAGCATATGGCCACAGGGATGATGGAGAAGACAGATAGGTGAATTGGTGGTGGGCATGACAAGTGCTTTAATTGTGATGTGTTTTTAGTTGTTGCTTTGTTAAAGGTGTTTTACAGATTGTAATTGTTTCACTGATTATTTGATAACCATTCTATACAATTTATGCTTTTCCATTATGATGTTCTATTATGTTCTATCATGTCATTATTATTTATTGTTGGTAAGCTGCTTTGGAATTCCTTTGAAAGAAAAGCGGCATAGAAATGCAATCCATCAAGCAAGTAAGAACAATCCCACTTTCTCCCTTAATCTATGAAGTGTGCTCATCTAGATCCCCCTACTGTAACTTGAAAAGCTGCAATGCAGTCAGAGGTTCAACTTGGTCATTTGCTAAACCCACAACCGGGTGAATAGGTGGGCCTATAGCCAGAACCATAGTGATCTTGTGCCCCTGGCAGAACTGTCCAGATTGCACCCCTAGCCATTGACAAATTAGTTCTTATTTCCACCTCTCCTCCCCCTCCCCCTCCATCTGTTCAATTCACCATCTATTTAAAATGATTTCTTATTAGGCAATAATCAATATTTATATTTATGGACATATTTTTTTAAGCCAATTTTGCGCCCCCCCATCACCTGCACCCCTGGCAGGGCCCCACCTCGCCACCCCCTAGCTACGGCCCTGCCTACAGCTCTAAACTGCTGCTGAGGAACACTGGTTTGTCACTTCACAGAGATATGTTGCCTCTTGCCTGCCAGGTGGTCTAATGGTGCTGCTTGATTGACAGCTCCTACCACTCAGCATCATGCTCAACCTTGGTGACAGGAGTGGCAGATCTACACACTCAAGTAGCACAGTGCATGGGATACAACATACTTTTCTGCAAATTATTTAAAATTCCTGTGCATAGAACATTTGCTAGGATGTTCCTATCTTATTTCTCCAGTTCTGTTAGAAAAATACTGCTGTGAAGTGCGTATTTACAGCTATATTTGCTCAATCATTATGCATAAGTAACAGCTTTTTTGGGGGGGGTTGGTTCATGCATTAACACAAACAGTGACTGTGCAACATGACTCATTCAGCCTAATGTATGCAAGTAGGATTTTAAGGAATTAATTAACCTAGATAATTTTCACTCCTTTAATTTAATTTTGTGAGAGTTTTCATTTGGCCCTTTCCTTCTGGCCTTGAAAAAATTATCAGCCCTAACATATACCAAATCACAGTAAGGCAACCTCTCATGGGAGTCTTTTCTACTGTTGAACAGTTCTTACCACCAGAAAGGTCTTCCTTATGTTTAGCCAGAATTTCTTTTCACATAACTTGAATCTATTTGTTTGGGTTCTAGCCTCTAGAGCAGGAGAAAACAAGCTTGCTCTATCCTCAATTTGACAGCCCTTTAGATATTTGAAGATGGTTATCATATCTCTTCTCAATCTCCTCTTTACCAGGCTAAATAAACCTCATAAGGCTTAGTTTCTAGACCCTTGATCATCTTGGTCCTCCTCCTCTGTACATTCCACCTTGTTAATATCCTTCTTAAATTATGGGGCCATGAACTAAACACAGGATTCCAGGTGTGGTCTGACCAATGCAGAATAGAGCAGCACTATGACTTCCCTTGATTGGGCCACTATACCTCTGAGGGCACCCTTTTGCCCTCTGGCCCCTCCCTGTCAACCTGAACCATCTACCTACCTTACTACTCACAATTAGTTCAAGTGCTGGTACTTTCAGCTTTCTCCAGTGTTGTCTTTGCAGAACTCAACAGGGAGCAATGAAACTAGAATTAGCTGGTTCTGCCCACCATTACTTCTGGCACCACCTACTTCTGGCCTCCCTACCTTCTTCCTTACTGGGCACCAGGCATACTGCAACAGGCCAAATAACAAGAAGGAAAAACCTTTTTTTCTTTAAATCTCCAAGCCATTCTAGAGGGTATGTAGCCTAAACTGTGGACCAAACTAAAGGAGTTGGGTGAAAGTTGTTTGCCTCATTAGTGTAAACCATAGGTGAATATAAAGTAAAGATAAAGGGACCCCTGACCATTAGGTCCAGTCACGGATGACTCTGGGGTTGTGGTGCTCATCTCATTTTATTGGCCGAGGGAGCTGGCACCCAGCTTCTGGGTCATTTGGCTGGCATCACTGAGCCGCTTCTGGCGAACCAGAGTAGCGCACAGAAACGCTGTTTACCTTCCCGCCAGAGCGGTACCTATTTATCTACTTGCACTTTTATGTGCTTTCAAACTGCTAGGTTGGCAGGAGCAGGGACCGAGCAATGGGATCTCACCCCATCACGGGGATTCGAACCACCAACCTTCTGATCGGCAAGCCCTAGGCTCTGTGGTTTAACCCGCAGTGTCACCCACGTCCCATATAGGTGAATATATTACTCCCAAATAGCATCTTGGAGAGATGCTATATCTAAAAACATGGGTTAAGCTCCTCTTTACCACAACCACATCATGTTCCAATTCTAAATGTCCCATTGCTGCTTTGAAGTGAAATTGAAAGAGACAGGAAATCACAAACCTGCAATTTCTCACCTTATCTAGCTTGGCACCAAAATGGGAACCTTCTTGTCAGAATGGAATGCTGCACAAGATATATTCATCTGGGTTTTGAATCATTTATATGCTGGCCTTTTTAATTTGGGACCACAGAAATAACATGCATCCCTCCCCACCCCAAGAAATGGTATATTGCTGTCCTACTATACCCTAAATCAAGTTTCAGGCAAGCAAGGATACAAGGCAATGTAGGGATTAACCAAGATGGCAGGGTGGGTAGCTTGAATTCAGAATGAGCTACTCTTGTATGGAGCTTGGCAAGAGGTATTACCGTTCCTATAATGGAATATCCAAGTCGTAGGAAAAATTATCTATTCCAAACAGCCTTTAAGTCTCTCATAGTTTTAGTAGTTAATATTCTTTCTTAAACACTTTTTTATTGCTTTCAGCAATTTCCCCCAAAAGGATAAAGTTGGAATTTTAAAACCATTTAAGGATCCTTCCCCCATCCTTTCTTTATAGTTTATTAGTGCTCAGTTTTCTGTTTCATGAGATGGAGCTTTGCAGACTATCCCGGATGATCTTTAGGGATATATATGTTTAATATACTTTAATATTATATTAGCATATTTGGAAGATAAAAAAGTTTGCAGAATCATCAAATTGGATCTCCATATAGCAAATAAAGCAGATTTCATTGTCTCCAAACATCTACAGAGGACCACAGCCAGAATTCCCAGTGCACATAGCAAATTTAGTGAAAACAAGAGAGAGATGGGAATGTAAGTCTGAGTAAGAACCAGACATTATACAGACATTAGAACCATCTGTCATTGGAAATTGTTTAGACATACATAGCCGCTTAAGATAGTTCATCAGAGATTCCAACTGGCAGGTGGTAAGCTTTATAAAAATTAAATGTGTGGTATTTACTTTTACTTTTCTTTGAAATTGCCTTGAGCCCTGGGGAGACTGAGAGCTGCATAGTCTTTGAAGATTTGTTTTTTTACTTGTGGAGTCTAATTTTGCCCTTAGTAGTAAAAGCAGCTTATTTTTCAGATAGTGTCAATTAGCCGGTTCCCATTAGCATCAGTGGACATACCTTAAATCACACTTAAATGTTGCAGAGAACACTGAAGGTGTGAAGAGGCTCATCATGTTTTCGGATCCTTTGTATCTCACAATAGTTGCTACCTGTGCCCATCTTACTGCATTCTCGAAGTAGGCTGAAATTACTATGCCATAGTTTCTCATGAGGCCAACATCCTCTACCAAAATGCTAACGTTGGCCTGGGGCAGAGAAATTGAAGAAGGGTCATAGTTCAATAGTAACTGCAAATAAAGTGCCTTGCTATCCCACAAGGGAAGGAGCGGAGATGAGTCAGCTGTTTCTGAACTCTATTGTCCTACTGCCCCCCATAATTTGCAAAGGGACAACTGGTGATTGCTTCTGCCTGCTCTTGCATATTCCCATTGCTGGTTTCTCTTTTACTTCTTCTATGGGAAACCTTTCCTATTCCAATTCACATCCTGTGTGATTTAGAACCCTGGCAGACAAGAGCCCTGCTCGAAGGCAGCAGCTTCTGCCACAGAAGTTCCAGCACCAACTTGTAGGGGCTGTTGAAATAGTGATATGGACATGTAGGAAGAGGCAGAAGCCACAGGCTGTGAAGATCATTTGTAGCCAATAAAGGTAAAGGTACCCCTGTCCGTACAAGCCAGTCTTGCCAGACTCTAGGGTTGTGCGCTCACCTCACTCTATAGGCCGGGAGCCAGCGCTGTCCGCAGACACATGGCCAGCGTGACAAGCTGCATCTGGCGAGCCAGCACAGCACACGGAACGCCGTTTACCTTCCCGCTGGTAAGCAGTCCCTATTTATCTACT
The DNA here is from genome assembly GCF_964106915.1 of Podarcis gaigeae. Lineage (NCBI taxonomy): Eukaryota > Metazoa > Chordata > Lepidosauria > Squamata > Lacertidae > Podarcis > Podarcis gaigeae. The sequence continues at coordinate 53,388,904 of NC_139683.1, forward strand.
TGCACCCGAAGGTGCTTTCAAACTGCTAGGTTGGCAGGCGCTGGGACCGAACGACAGGAGCGCACCCCACTGCGGGGATTCAAACCACCAACCATGAGATCGGCAAGTCCTAGGCACTGAGGTTTTACCCACAGCGCCACCCGCATCCCAAATGGTGCAGTATTGGAGCTAATACTGCACCATTTTTGCCACCATTTTTGGTGGCATTCTACTCTTTTCATGAAACTTTAGATCTTTCCAGTTGCATGCTTTTGTTTCACACTCAATTCCATTTGGTGCCATCTCCATCTATCGTCATATGGATGGGTTGATTGTTCTACAAGTTCATTTACACAGGGCTTTTGCAGTAAAAACACGACACTGGCCTTTTAGGTACAGGATCTCTGCAGATGTCAACTCTGATGTGATGGAACTGAATCCATATGGAAGCACTGCTCACAGCAGTCATTATTGCTACATACCCAAACTTCCCCTGATGGCAGCAGGTGATCTTTCGAAGGTGGTTCTTGTGAACAGGTTAATCTGAGGTAACCTAAACTCCATGTCATCTGGGTAAAAAGGTAACCTTAAAGAAACCCCACCGCTAGTCATACTGAATTCTAATAATGCTTTGCCTAGCCATGTAACGAATAAGTGCATAGAAGGTCTGAAATACAGAGAGGTGATTTAAAATTTATTTTTGTAAAATAGTTTTGTCTGATATCTAAAATAAAACACTGGGTTATTTGACATGCTCAGATTAAAGAAGGGAATTAAGCTATTAATATTTCATTTCATGTCCTGTTTTATATAGTTTAAATGTATGGGTCATAGTGGAATATTTTAGTCTTAATGTTGATATCAAGGGATAGTTTCACAGTCATTCAGTTGGATCGGTGAAAGTACCCATGAAATGAGGACTTATTAAATCCTGCACTAAAGCACCTTAGCTTCGGAGCACTTTGACACTCAATCTCCAAAAACTCGTGAGTATAATTACTATGGTGAGCAGCCCCATTAAAACCATAAGATCATTTTCAGAGAACATGAGATCTGGAAACCTGTGGATGTCATCAAGTTGGTCATTGTCTGATAGTTCCTTATGGCAACCTTATGATTTCTCAAATCTTCATAGAAATTGGAGGTGTTGTTGGAGATAAATATTTCTCATTCTTCCTCTTCCCTGCAGATTTTTACAATGCTGAAGTTTTGTGAAGTAATAACTCCCAGGAACAGTTAAGCAGAATAAGACCCCTGGACAAATGATGTATGTGTGTTTTTTGTGGTTTTTTTTATTAAAAAAACATTAAGGAGACCACACACACACACACACACACACACACACACACAGAAAATAGTAGTGTGAATTGAGTCATCCAAGAAATTATTTTTTACATAGTGGGCTTTTTTTGGGGGGGGGATCTTATTGGTAACAATTTATTTAACAAACCTCAACATATTTTCCAGGTGTATTCAGTGTTGATCGTGGACTTTAGTCGAATATTTGAAAGCAGCTATGTTTTCTGCAAGACCTGTATCAGAAATTCTATATTCTTTCCTTACAAAACAGCACATGCAATGTTGGTTTTGACATTTCCTCCTAAAGAGTTGTCACACTCTAATCCATTCTTTATACATCAGTAGTATTTCCCTCCTCCTTCCAGCCACCCTCATTTCCATAGGAGTGGATTATCTGCCTCCCATGTCTTCATTAACGACAGACATCTTCTTTTGCTGAGAGAGTTGATTGCCAGGAATCTGCCAATAATATTTTACACATGTTTACTGTCAATGTGACAAACTTAATTGGTTGATTTAAACAGCTGCCAGGCGACTGTTAGGGGAACAACTGAACAACCGAAGGAAAACACACTCACACTCGCTTATCAGCTTATCATTTACACAGAAAGCAGTTAGAGGTAGGAATTTATTGCATGAAGGAAAGGAAAAATATAATGCGAGCCACAGATGAAAGAAGATTCAAATGATATTCATACAGGCATCATCGTGGCATTAACACTGTACCCATTCACTTAAAAAGCAAATTGGTTTAAATACGTGAGAAATCTCATTCACAGCTGTGTAACTAGACCATTATGACCTATAATAGTCCATTCCCATGAGTCACCCTGATAGAATCCAACTACTTCCAGACTTAAATCTGTCACTAGTTGTTGCTATACATGGACACCACAAGTGATGAAGGAGCAAAAGGTGACTGCATTTGGAAAGTACCTTATTTCTAACCAGGTTTTGCCTTTGTGGATCTCTAAAATAGGATGTGTAAATAGATCTATAATCTATTCATTACAGTGAACAGGGAACATTGCAAAATATCCATGAGCTTATGAAAGAGGAAAGAGAAGGAAAGGAAAGGAAAGGAAAGGAAGGAAGAAAAGGAAAGAAGGAAAATGAAGGAAGCAAGCTTCCATGTATGCGTTTGAAAATGTGCACTATATTGCAATAAATGGCTGATGATCACTGGTTTTCTCTTCACTAGAAACAGAAAATGTGGACTGGAGAGAATGAAACATATGCCAAAAGACAGAAAAAGAGTACAGATGAGAATTTAAGCAATGCAGGCCTGTGAAGAGTGAAGAGTCTTGTTTCAAAATTTTCTTGAAGAATCATTGTACTTCCTCCCTGCCTTGTCAAAGGGAAAAAAATGATTATGGGGAAAAGCTTGTATTTGTTTTCCTTGTCTAGAGACAACCTATTAGTAGAGATAAATGTCTTTTCCTGAAGCTTCATTGCTTTCAAATAATTGTATCAGTGATTACTGAACTATGTAATATTTTCAGTATCGGTCAAGATTAGCATTGAGGGGCGCACATTTAGAAGTGCTCTTAAAACATTTGGCTAGAAGGCAGTGGCGTGTGGTGAAATTTTTCAGAGGAGAACAGTTAGGATCAGAGGCAGCAGCTTGAGAGGGTGCTGGGGGGCTGACATGCATGTGATGTTGTGATGTTCTGATGTTGCACATGTGAGCACATGTGAGCATTGCTCCTCTCTCCCTAACCTGGGCAGAAGCTTCCCAGGCTTTCAGAAGGAGGTGCTAGAGGAACATTTAGGAGCATAGCTTAGTCCCCCTAGTCCACTGACCACTGTTAGAAGGAGTATCTTTTCCAAAAAAAATAATTGAGCAAAACCTAGGCCACAACTGCATTTCAAGCACTATTGTATCACTTTAACCAGTCATGGATTTCTCCAAAGGATCCTAGAGAATCTTTGTTTGTTAAGGATGCTGAAAGTTGTTAGGAGACCCCTACTTTCCTTACAGAGCTACAATTCTCAAAGAGTTCCTTGGGAAATAGGGGTTGGTTGTGATAATTGTAGCTCTATGAAGGCAATAGCGATCTCCTAACAACTCTCAGAATCTTTAGCAAAGGATAGTTCCCAGGATTCTTTGGGAGAATTTAGGGGAAAGGACTATAAAAGTAGTATAACTAGATTCTTAATGCATTGTATGGACGTTGCCTTAGTCAGTTTATACAATTTTTTATGAGATTGAAGTTGCATTCTCCTTTAAGATCAAAATTATTGTCCACCTCATCTATGGTATGAATGATAAATGTTTGTGCATTGCTCAAACTTTTCAATAAGGACTGGGCAGCCTCTTCACATGCTTGGTGCAACCATACAGTTGTTTCAGAGAGAGGAAACATCCAATTGCATTAATTTCTTGTGTAAAACACATGATTCACTGTCTCTAAAACTTCTGACATCTGCAATATGGGCAAAGATTAAACTTGACTTTTGCTTCATTTCAGAAGTCGTAATGCTTAATGAGCCTCTCAACTTAAAACTTTGTAAAATATTTTAGATTATTTTTTCCATGTGCTTGTTCTCCCTTCCTCTAAAGTTAATGGGTCTGATCTCAGTGAAAACATTGTCCAGAGTATGCTTTGTCCAATTATTTCTGATGTTTTCTGGCTACACTCAGAAGTAATAAAAGCCAAGCCTCTTGTGTAGACGCTGCAATGTCATGCACTTATTTCTTTCTGAGCAGCTGATTAATTTACTCCTGATTTGCAGCATTCCTTGCCTGTAAACAGATAGGCACAACCTCACCAGATTATTCATGCAATTACCAAGATGGATTGATGGCTCTTTATCTTTGCCTTGGCATTATTTAATTTTGCTAAGCATTATTTCTAAAGGAACAAACTACATTACAAAGTTGGGTATGCCAGTGGAATAACAAGTTGAACTAATCTCTAGGAAAACTCTAATGCCACTGAACTGCTGTGTTTCGGAAAGAGATATATGAAGAGCCAGAAGGTCAAAACAATAAAAGAGAGAGTCTACCGCTACCGTTTTTAAGGCCCACATTTGTTATTACTAATAGAGAAGTGAGGGTAAGTGTCTGCCTCAAGCCTCGGCTAGGTAATAGCAACGGCTTAATGATAGGTTCAGCCACATGCAGCCCCCCTGCAAGCTGGTGATTTACTTCCAGGCCAAAACAGGAAACAGACCATTTACTTGCTCCTGAAGGGAACTCTTAGTGTCATTTTTAAATGCTGAAATACTTTGGGCAATGAAAAGACAATGTTCAAATGCATTCGTAGGGAAGGAAATACCCAGTATATATGCCTTATGTACTATCAATACTGTCAAACAAGGCACGATGAACTGGGCTCTCTTTTTATGTGGCTACTTTTAAGAAATGAAAGCAGTACAGTAGACACATGGACCATTAACAGCATCCTGAAGGCCAGTTCCAATGGAATAGGAGGGCAAAACTGACAAACTAAGCAACAAGAAGAAAAATGCCAGAATTGTAAACATGTTAATAGTACTCTACTCTGTACCGCTATCTTTATCAGAAGGGGGAGGGATTTGATTCCCCCTGCAGTTTCCTGCACCTGCCAAAGAATTTGCTCAAGAGGCTCCCTCCAGTACAGTGTGGAGTGTGGTATGGGAGGAAAGGGAAGATTGGCAGGCGTCACTTCCTTTCACCAGTAGTAGCCTCGACTGTATCAAAGAGCTATCCTTGAAGAGAAGGAGCCCTTCTGCTTGTGGAGAAGCAAATCTAAATAAGAAGAACCCTCTGTTTGTGGGAAATGAAATATAAATCAACAACCTCCCCACATAAACAGCCACTTCAACAACAAACTAGACTAGAGCTCTTCTTGAAATCAGAGCCCGTCTTTCCTATTGGGCTTACTGGCACGATGCACCAGGGCGCTGGCCTCTCAGGGGCGCCCCAGTGAGTGGGGGAGCTGCGCAGCTTTGCTGGCAGCCTCCCCTTTCCCTGCACACCTGCCAGCTGTGCCCTGTCAACCATATGGCTGGTGGGCGTGCAGCTTGCCTCCCAAGCCTCGGCGAGAGGAGAGCGATCCCTGCAGAGGCTTGGGAAAAGGTTGACAACTGGGAAATGGGGGGGGGTGTGTGTGCTGGAGGGACTCTTTGCACTACGGCGCCGGATATGCTTAAGACAGCCCTGCTTGAAATGTTTGTTTTCCTTACATATACATATCAACTCATGAGATCTCTAACCTGAATTCTTAAAGGCAACAGGATGCCAACCTCTACCTACTTACCTACGGAGTAAGCCTTTTTGAACTTAACGGGGCTTAACTTTTGAGTAGACATGCATAGGATTGAGCTGACTTTCTCACAAGGACTCTATGGCAATTGGATAGTTCAAAAATCCTTGTGGCTGATTCAAGCCCTTCTCATTCATCAGGGTCTTCCGAGCCTTTTCAGGAAACCACTAGGGGCAGAAATATCAGTTTCAGCACTCCCCTTTCACATGCTTTCCCCTATGTATTTTGGAAGGAAATCAGCAAGCACCCACTCAAAACACATAACAAAGACATTAAGATAGTTTTGTAGGGACTGTCTCAAGGACAGTGCCCATGAAAATGTTCCTTTCATGCTTAGCTTCAAGGTAGGTAAGTGAAGCCATTGGGTTAATTGGTCTGTGGTTTCTTCTAGTGCACTGCTCACAGTTTTATTTTAGTTTATTTGTAAATGACACATTTTGATTTGATTTGAGGGTTGTCGTTTATTTACCCTTTGCAGAACCAGATAGGCTACATTTATTTTCATGAACATTGTCAAAGGCCTGGGTATAGTATATAAAAAATAACAACAAGCCAGCTTGCTGAATTTTCCTTGCTTACAACTGGGATCTCTGCACTGCTGAGAAAACTCAAGCGCTCTTTCCCAAAGCCCCTTAACGTGCACAGAAATATTGGGATTTGAATTAGAGGCTAATCAGGAGCAGCAGATAAAGTGACGTTTCTGAGGCCTGCCTTTTTTGTCGCCAATTACTCCAGGCTCCTGGTGTTCATGTCTTCCCTGTACTTTCTTTAATTAGCACTTTATTAGCTTGGCTTCAGAGAGCCGAGCCTGGAGAAAACTTTTTTTCCAAATCCTCCAAATGCTTGCAAAACAGAAGGTGATTAAAGTTAGTCTTAAGCAATAGGCAGCCTTTGAATCTCGGAGCGCTTTTTAAAAGATGCGCTCTTGGTGCCTTCCTCCTGGAGGGATGTTGTGCTGTCAGTAACTGTATTTGAAAAAGCAGTCTCACACACCATTAAGCTATTTTTCTGCCTGCTATTGATTGAGACCTATTATAAGAAGAAGAATCTTGACATTCTCCCCTGGCTTCCGCCATGAAATGAAGCCTGACTGTTGTTGACAGAACAAGGAAATACAGGTGTTCTGCAGGATTTATGCAGGTGATATGACAAGCATGAAATTCTTGTGCTGGAAGAACTGTAGACACACAGACCTGCACAGGTGCAGAACTCTTCAGGGCCAAAGCCATAAACATACTACTTAATATCATCTAGATCACAGTCCGCAGAAGGTGAGCATTGGAAGTGACCAAAGTACTGTACCCACTAGGCACCTCGAGTAATAGGAATAAGAAACACAAATTATTATTTAATAATAATAAATTTATTATTATTTAATATTAATAAATGGGGTGGCTGAAGTGACCCTCCCATCTCACCCAGATTAACTCCTTCTTGCCCCCAGATAAGGTACTCAGTTGACTGCAGCCATTATGACAATGAAACAAAAGCAAATGTGCTTCCTTATTTCTGGTTTAGTTCCCTTTCATTTAAGAAAAATGTTTTGACATGTTTTGCATTAAAGGTAGAGTGTTTGAGAAAATCACTTTGCAACAATGTGACTAATTCTGCTTTTTTATTTTATTTTAAAATGCCTATTGTCTCGTTTGCATTTCATCTCATTGACTGGTGCTCCATTTCTGGACTGCCATTGAATTGGTGAATGAGAAAGCCTGTCTCCCAATAGGGTTCTTGCATTGCTCTGGTCTAAAGACGAAAAAACAAGCTTGGTGCTTGAGCCAAATAAGACCCCCCCCCCAAAAAAAACCCTTTCAGTGCAGATAGCACAATGCTATTATGTTTTGCTGTACCTCAGACAAAATTTTAATACAAGTGAATCCTATGACAAATTCTGCATGGATTGGAAAGAGATGAATTAACAAACACCCCATACATATGTTGTCAGGGCCGTCTTAAGCATATCCGGTGCCATGGTGCAAAGATACCTCTAGCACCCCCCCCCCCCGGCAACTCCAAAACAAGTGAGGGGGCAGTGGAAAATGTCCTCTGTCCTCCCCTCGTCTGTGGTGGCGGCGATCAAGCAGGAAAACGTGCCGGCGGACATGCTCTCTGGCGTTGGGGCGCCCGAGAAGGCAGCCTGGGAAGGCTGCGCACCGCCTTTCGCCAGGAAGCAGGAGGAGGACAACGACTGGGAGCAGGGCTGTCTTTAGCAGATGCAGAGTGTGTGTATTCAAGTATCTTATCATAACCTATAATCTCTTCAGTGAAATATAATGAAATGTTTGGCACATGTACAGACTTACATCCTCTTCCTTGCTGAAATATTTCAGCTACAACAGCATGAAAAATACCTCTAGGTACTTTATCAGTGGATGTAGTTCCATATTCTTGGCAGGCAAAGCAATTATCTGCTTCTCCTCTGCTTGCTAGACATGCTTACTGTTGACTTATCGGATGAAACCTGTTTACAAGTTACTTTACTGAAAGTCAGCCAGGCTATCCTAAACATTCGGAAAGCCCGGGATCCTTTGCAGTGCAGCACAGTGGATCAAGACAAAGGCAGTATCAAAAAAGTGATGCACCGACCCCACATTCTGGATGTTCCATGTGTGTGTCAATATTTTGGTAGCGGAAGCATGTGGTCCTCCATCAGGATCAACAATAATTGTTTCAACTGATCTCCAGGAGTGTAATTTTTCTGTCTCTTAAATGCCTTTCCTGAAATTTAATTACCATTGGAATCTATGGGACATTTTCTTTAGCCATGACAAACAGTGCAAGCCTAACCACCTCTACTCAAGTTCACAAGACGTCTGCTACAATAAATATGTCATGCTGTATCCTAACCCCACATACCTGGAAGTAAGTTCCATTGAACTCTTTACAGCAGACATGCACATTCTTGAACTACCAGGGTGATAACCAACTGAGCCATACTTAAGAGTTTGTTATTGACATGTGCAAATCAATGGACTAAAACCACTTATGCCAGTAGGTATAATCTGTGTATGACTAAATATTGGATATCACCCTTAGGCAGCAAACTTAAACCCTTTATGTGGGAGTATCCCTAGTTGAATTCAATGGGACTTGGTTTTGAGCTGACATGGTTAGGATTGCAGCTTGAGTCTTTACAGTGCCAAAAATGTAATTGCCTGGATCAAGACACATCAAAGAAGTGTTTCAGTTAAACGCGTTGTAAACTTGGTATGAGAAATTGGGTTGGCAAAAACAGAACTCCACAGCGCCTTCTGGTGTCACAGTGTTATAATGCATAAGCAACACATATAAAGCGATTTTTCTTTGCCAATATAGTTGAGTCCTTTGTTTATATATTTATATATCTGGAAGTTATTATTTTTTTAATTTACTTGACCAGTAAGTTACAGGTACTTCTGGTGTTTGTGTGAACTGGGACAAGGAGTGGGGATAGCATAACGTTCTGTTCTGTTCAATGGAAAATGGAAAACAGTGTTGAACTGAAATTTATATCACGCAGGATGTAATTAACCACCTTGGAGTTTAGCCAAAGCAAAACTGCTTGGTAAAAAGAACAGCAGCTAGGTAACAGATGCTCAATACTAGAGAGATGAGAGGCATATAAATAACTATAAAGAGAGGAGGATATAGCTGAACAACCATATTTGAGTTACAAAACAGATTCTGAAATAAAGTAAATGTTGAGTATTATATTTTCTGCCATGTACAGTATATTTCAGTTGGATGAAAAATGCATTAATTCCCTACACATACTGGTGTAAAATCTTAATATGAATTCCTTCTCTGTCTCACAAGCATTGTTTCTAAATAGCATAGCTTTAATCATGTTTGATGGTAATATTGCAAAGCATGGTCTTATTTAAAGCCTACAAAATTAATAAGAAGAAACTGGCTCTAATAATATTGAGCAATATGTAGCCAAGATGACAAAATATAAAATGTATGAAATCACTGGGCCAGCTTTGCATAGGATTGGGTTGCTAATAACAGTAGTTAGAAATCAGGTAGATTATTTGTTGATGTTTTGCTTGGTCCTAAAAAAGTTATTGTCTGACTATATGTCGAAATTTTTATTCCTTCCTCATACCTTAAAGAGTACTGAATGTGACAGTTCAGGGTAGAGTCCAAAAACTGGATTTCCTACTGCTTAGAGAGGGGACTTTTACTCTTTGAGAAGTACATTCCCTCTAACCACTAGGTCATATTACCTGATTTGGCTTCCCTCCCCTCTGTATACCACCTAACGGTAATTGCCAGCTTTGCTGATGTAAGATCTGTCACATTCCTCTTTTCTGCCATTCTAAAACTCACAAAGAGCATGTGTGCTTTGCTTATTCTGAGTGCAGATCCAGGTAATCTATGGATTATATATTTTCAAAAGTGGAGGATTCCCAGCAGCCCTCAGTGCAACCTGTAACTTGCATAGCACTTAGAAGAACACAAATGGTTTCCTTGTGTCCCTGCAGATGTTGCTGGACTACAACTCCTATCATCCTTGACCATTGACCATGCTGGTTGAGGCTGATAGGAGCTGAAGTCCAACCAAATCACTGCAGTCCAATTCTCATCAGACTAAATGCAGACTGTGCTTGCACATTCAGAGCACTTTCTTTCCCTCAAATAATTCTGGGCACTGTGGTCTAACATTTATCTGAGGAAAATAGGGATGTCCTCTTCCATAATAAAAACATTTTTACTATTTATACCCTGCCCATCTGACTGGGTTGCCCCAGCCACTTTGGATGGTTTCCAACATATAAAAAATAATAATGGAATATTAAATATTTAAAAACTTCCCTATACAGGGCTGCCTTCAGAAGTCTTCTAAAGGTTATATAGTTACTTACCTCCATAACCTCCCATGTATCTATTGTGAAAATAGGGACATCTTAAGGAAAAGTGGAACATTCCAGGATCAAATCAGAAACTGGGATGGCTTCTGTAAATCTGTGACTGTCCCTGGAAAATAGGGACACTTGGAGGGCTTGGGTTCCAGATTTACAAATTCTTAGCAATCATGAACAAAATACAGTGAGAGTACTTTAAAGGTATAGTGTGCACATATACTTTGTAGATTCAGTGTGAAACCCTGTCTGCCCACCCCACCCTCTGTTTGTTGTAGGATCCAGCTTGAGGAAGACTTGTGGAGAACTCAAAGACCTCCTGATAATTTTGTGACATTTCATTTGGTCCTAACAAAGACATTATCTAACTGTGGATTTTAGATGTTCAGTATGATGGAAATAATTTCCCATTAGAGTCATCAAGCATGATCTACAATTTAGACTCATTTCCCCCTTATGGCAATGGGGTTGCAGCCTGAGATAGGGGCCCATTACATTTCTGGACCCCTGCAAAGTGTACCCTTCCTCTTGTTTCCATGTTTGGGCCATTATTTCTCTGAGCCATAGAGTCTAATTTCCTGAGCCATCTGTTAACAAGCATTTTGTTCTCCATTCTTCTTCATGTTGTCCAGGCTAAGTTTCGCTTTATATTCCAAGTGTGTGTGTGTGTAAGCACAACTGCAAATAAATCCATATATATATGAAGAGAAAGGTTTCTCTTCAGCTTTTGCGACTTTAAAAAATATTCACAAGTTTTATTTGTGTTTGAAGGGTTTTTATTAAGCGAGAAACTGTAGTCATATCTAGTCATCTCTCTGCCATTATGATTCTTTGTGTGCGGCCTGATGAGGGAGCTAGGTGGGATGCGTGTATATACTGTATGATTAATCTTGATTTTTAAGTGTAAATTGCACACAAAATAAATTTTCACAGGCTTTCACAATTTTATTTTATTTGTTTTCTTTTTTAAAAGAAAAACCAACATATTTTCCCAAGAGAATTGTTTCAGAGAGAGGGAGAGAAATAGCACCAATTACCCAACTATGAACAAACTTTTGAGAGAAAGTGAGAAGAGTTGAATCACCTTCTTCCCTAAACAAGAAATCCAAAAGAAGTGACAAAATACAGTGGTACATCGGGTTAAGAACTTAATTCGTTCCGGGGGTCCGTTCTTAACCTGAAACTGTTCTTAACCTGAAGCACCACTTTAGCTAATGGTGCCTCCTGCTGCTGCCGCGCAATTTCTGTTCTCATCCTGAAGCAAAGTTCTTAACCCGAGGTACTATTTCTGGGTTAGTGGAGTCTGTAACCTGAAGCGTATGTAACCTGAAGTGTATGCAACCCGAGGTACCACTGTACTGCAGAGATGTATGGAGTGACAGGTAGATGTTTTACTCCAGAGCAACAGAATAACCCAGTTATCTATGGTAGCACAATCCAATGTTGTTTGTACTGCTGCATTTCAGTACATATTTAAGAAACCAGCAAACTTCACCATATTTATTACATGGTGAGTTGGTTGTCTATGTTTACACAGTGTTGACACTGCATCTTGTGATGATCTAGCTAGGTCAGGGCAGTAGCAGTTGATGGGGCAAGCTCACCTGACCTGCCATCACCTGTGTTGCTGCTGCTTACCAGAAGGTAGAGTGGGAATAGACAGGGAGGTTGGTGTGGTGCAAACACGTTAGTAGAGCACTGAATTTGGCTCTGTCAGTGCATCTGCACCATGCTGACTTTGCCATCACCTCCCCCTCTCGCTCTACCACCCAGTAGGCAGCAGTAACACAGGTGATGGCAGGCCAGGTGAGTGCTGCTGGGTGACTCAGGGGCAGCCAACATTGTGCCATACAGATATTGAACTCCCACAAGCTCTAGTCAGCATGTCCAAACAACATTTGGAGAGCCCTGGATGAGTTAAATGTGATATCCATGTGAAGAGTTGGTACATCTCTGAGTACTGGACTCTGAGGACAAATGAGAGTGAAAGGCCAACATATTTCTGACCTTGCCTGTGATTTTCTAAGGGAATCAGGTTGGGTGCTTTTGTGGTCTAAATGAACCTTGATCTGCTATAGAAAGGCAAGACAATTATGATGCTCTTATGATCATGTAACCCAATTCAACATCTATCTTCTGTGGAAGCATTAGCTGACTGCCTTGCATCTCTGCTCCCTCTATGTGATCTCTGATTCTTCGTTTGCCCAGTGCCACTTTGCTGTGATTAACAGATTTACTTCACTTTTCTCTTTTTCTCTTCGCCCCCTCTTTTCAATTTTCACAAATTGAGTGGTGTTGCCTCAAAGTGAAGAGCTGGGTTCTTTTTGATGGTTCAGCTTCACATGTCGTTTCTGAGCTTCGTAATCCTGCTGGTTTCACTCCTGCTCTTCAAATTATTTTCCATCTTTCTGACCTACAGAACACTTTTACATGCTGTTTGCAGACAACTGCTAACTAAGCCCAGCAGAGAGCCCAAACCTTGAGAAGTCTTTCAACCACCTGTTTCCAAAGAAAGACTAACAGAGTTAACAGGTGGCAAAGGAAGAAAGCATTCAGAGGAAGAAGTGGTGGTCAGGATTCACTGGGTGCCAAAAAGCAGCATAATTCAGGTCTGAGTGAATAAAAGACTAATTCAAGAAAATATGGAGATGTTTTGAAGACTGAAGAAAAGCAGCCACAAAAGAAGAAATGGCAAAGCATTTCTGTGTGGTGATTCCTTTGGGATTGGTTCAGGTGCTGCAGCTGGTGCAGAATGCTGTGGCCAGGTTGTTGAGTGGAGTACCTGGACATGCACCTATTACACCTGTGCTAAAGGAACTACGCTGGCTGCTGATCAGCTACTGGGTCATGTTCAAGGTCTTCTTGTTAAAATATAAAGTCCTGAAAGCACCACCTGCCCCTCTATAGACCCCTGAGATCACAGAGATCAGGCACGTCCAACTCCCAAGAGACTGCGATCTACTCCCAATATAAAAATTCTGGAAGTGACCTACCCATGAAGGTGGGGAGTGGGAGCCAAAGTTGTTGACCTATTTTTAGGGGGGGGGGGGTGCAAGCCAAATTTGTGGACCTTTCTTGGGGGGGGGGGAAAGGAAAGCATGTTTACCTTCCTGGGGGGGGCATCGCTCACCTAAAACAACGACGCAGCAGTAACGACTACTTTAGTTTTCTAACTCGTTGGCAAAATAGCCATTGGACACAATGAAGGAAAAGAGCGGCGGGGGGCAAGGAGTTTTGCTCCATTGCTTATCACTACCACCGATCAATAGAGATTCTGCCATTCACTGTGACTCACCACAATCACCCGGGGATTGAACATCCCTGACATAGATCATCTGGGGAAATTCTACTTGTAGCACTGCTGCCTACAGAATAGAATAGTACGGCGACTCCAAAATAGGCATTTTTGCTGATGCCTCTGTTCTGTGAAATGCCCTTACCTCCGCCATATGTGAAGCAGCAACCATCGTGCTAATAATAATAATAATGTGTGAGGCTGGTAAAAATACAGCTGCAAAGGAACAATAGGGAATTTAAAGTGTCTTCTCAATTATTCTGTGGTAAGTGGGGATCTCTCAAAGCACCAATCAGCTGATCTGTGTTGAGGGCACCCCCTTTGAAGTAATATGCAGGTGCGGTTTGGAGTCAAGCTTACACAATTCCTTTCCAGGCAGCTTTGCCATTTGAATGAGGCAAAGGCAGATCTAGGGGAGCATAACCAATTTGGTTGCACCAGGCAGATCTAGGGGAGCATAACAAATTTGGTTGCACTAGGCATGGAGCCTCTGGGGTGCCGCAACAGGCTCTGCAACTATGAAGTCCAATGGAAGGTGAGAGGCAGGGAGATCACCACAGTCTTAGAAACATTTGTGAAAGCAGCCATTCTGTGACTTTAGGGATACATATCACAGCCCACTAGTTCAGCCTAATTTTGTGAACATGTTGTTGCCTACTAAGCAGCAGCATCCCATTACCATCTGTTAAATCTGGTGATACACTGGAAGATGATTATTTTTAAGGATATACAGTCTAGCTATTTCATTTATGAGTTGTGTGCCATTGAAAATTGTGTGTCATTAAAGTGATTTAACAGTTAAAAACAGTTCCATGTATCTATCAGAGCTTAAGAATGTGAGAACTTTTCTCTTATTTAACACATAAATGTCATGTTTGTTTCTATTCTTAAATGGCTGAAGTATGCTTTTTCAGAAATACATAACCAATAGGTGGCAGCACTTGATCCAGTATTTTTCAATGGTGTTCCTTCTTCCATTGTTATAGGCAAGTTAATTGATTCGGAGAAGTGTTTCACTACAGAGCGATACACATGGTATTACTAATTCAAACACATCCTTTAAAGCACTAACAGATTACAGACCTTCATAATGACTTAATTAGAGCATCACAAACAGTGGCATCACCTCCCAATTTAGCATCAGTGATTTCAAAAGATCTACTAGGGTTTTTGTCCATAGGAGAGGACACACACACACACACAGTGATTCTCCACACCTTACTGTAATATTTAGTATGACCTATGCTGTGAAATCTCTTGATATGCACATAAAGTTTACACACCAGTTCAAGAAAGTTTTAGAATAGCTTCATGGAAGCAGCTTCCCTACAGTTAAGGTAACAAATGTGCAGAACATTGGTCTAAAACCTTGACCATAAATCTTCTTGCCATATCCCAGCTTCAGAGGTCCATCCCTTTTCAGACTTTCATTAGCAAATGGATTCTGTCTGGTCCATGTTTAAGGTCGTCAGGGAACTTTGAACATGGACTACTTTCTATTTAAAAGTGCTCATGTCTCTATATTGCACATTCATTGGTCATTTCTTTCCATGAGGCAACTTGTCAATCAGAAAGAGCTTCAGTAGCAGCAATTTCCTTAAAATCAGAGCATGTAGAAGCTTCAACCTCTAAATCAAAGGTCAACCTAGTCCAGCATTCTGTCTCACAGTGGCCGACCAAATGCCTATTGGAATCCCACAAGCAGGACATGACTGCAACAGTGCTCTGCCCCCCTGCAAATGGTGTTTAGAGGCATCCAGCCTCTGGCAGTAAGAATATAAGAAGAGCTCTGGTGGATCAGGCCAAAAGGTTCATCTATTCCCATATATCAGGCAACCTGAAGTCTGCAGGTATTTCATAAAATCGTCACAGGATCACTGTTATATAGATGAAATACAAGCTCAATCCTTGTTCTAGCCTGGCAGGCTCTCCTTAGAGCAGAGTGGATGTTCTTTATTCCAGAAGTCTGGAGCATCATGTCACTCCAAAGAATAATCACTACAGCTCCTCCGTGTCCCTTACTTTTGCGTCCTGACATTTTTATCTAGCAGCTATAATGTTGAGGTACAGATTACTGTCTGAGGAATCTTTAGTCCTTGTATCTGTTTCCTGGTACCTAAGTTATGTTGGCCAAAAGGCTATTTCATTTGTAAGAAGTGAACAATAAATTGGGCCTTGAGGAGAAATGAGCTGTAAGTCCTAGCAGGAGGAAGGAGTCGCAAGACTTTTCTGCTGATATAAAGCAGAATTCGCTCAGGTGCACATGTTTCATATACCTATGAAAATCAATAATATGTAAATCAAACATGTTGTTAGGAGGCCATAGACACAGCATGGATTTTCACACAGTGAAAGTGAGGGGAAATAAGGGGGTGGAATTAAACTTGTTCTGAATGCAGCATATGATCAAAAACTTAATATATTGTGGTATTTAATATAACAGTTCAAAGTACATCTCATTCTGCATCTGTTTATTTTTTTTTATTTGTTTTGTGTCTGCCCAGTTTTTCACCTAACATTCTGAGTATCCTTTTGAGAGAATGTGACATCTCGCAAAATTGTTTTTGCCAAGATAATAACAAGTCTGGCAAAGCAATAGAGGCTGCAGTCCTGCACAGTTACCTGGGAGGAAGTTCCATTTGACTCTGTGGGGCAGCATCTGCTTTGAATGCAAAAAGTCTTGGGTTCAATCCCCAGCATCTCCGGGTAGAATTGGGAGAGATCCCATCTGAAACTTCATGCTGGCTGTTTAGCCATAATAATTAACATTCTTTCATTCATTCATCTGAAACTCCAGCCAGTGAAGACAATAGTGAGCTAGATGAACCAATGGTCTGACTCAGTATAAGTCAGCTTCCTGTGTCCATACATGCTGAGCAGACATGCATAGGGTTCTACTGCAGGTCTGTGACCCTAACCTATTACTGAGGAGATAAGATATTGTTGTTGTTTAGTCATTTAGTTGTGTCTGACTCTTTGTGACCCCATGGACCAGAGCACGCCAGGCACTCCTGTCTTCCACTGCCTCCTGCAGTTTGGTCAAACTCATGCTGGTAACTTCGAGAACACTGTCCAACCATCTTGTCCTCTGTTGTCCCCTTCTCTTTGTGCCCTCAATCTTTCCCAGCATCAGGGTCTTTTCCAGGGAGTTTTCTCTTCTCATGAGGTGGCCAAAGTATTGGAGCCTCAGCTTCATGATCTGTCCTTCCAGTGAGCACTCAGGGCTGATTTCCTTAAGAATGGATAGGTCTGATCTTCTTGCAGTTCATGGAACTCTCAAGAGTCTCCTCCAGCACCATAATTCAAAAGCATCAATTCTTCAGCGACCACCCTTCTTTATGGTCCAGCTCTCACTTCCATACATCACTACTGGGAAAACCATAGTATACCTCAGTAAATTTATGCATATAGGTTGGATTACTTCAATGAGCTCAGTGGAGGTCCTTCAGGTTGGTCCAAAAGCTGAAGCTAGTGCAAAATACAGTGGCTTGACTGTTTCTCCCAGGACAGGATATTCTCACTAAGTTATTATAGCTGCAATCCCTAATTGCAGCTACAATATAATACAATATGTTGACTTGCCCTGATGGTGGTGGCTACTTAGTGGAGTGGGGACTATAGGATTGTCTGACTCAAACACACCAATCTGCACTATTTTCTGTTAATTTTGCATATTAAAAAAACAACAACAACAGTTGGACGTTTACAATGGTATCTTGAGGGGGAAATGTTTGTTTGTGTGGGAGAGGAGAGGACTGTATGTTGATGCAAACATGCAGCCTCACCAAACAGTCTCCTGAAGCAGTGCAGTTCTTAAGAGCTGCATCACATGCTTTCCCCTTGAACGTTTGCATCAGCATGCGGGACAGACTCATATTTTATACGTGTAAAACCTCAAGGCGTTTCAAGCAGAGGAAAAGGAAGAAATCTTTAGTTTTCTGGTTTAAAATAATTTACGATGTCAGATGCCTCAGCTGCTAGTAAGCATATTAAGAACCCTATTCTCATGCATCTGGGCTTCTTTTTTGTTGTAAAAATAGATAAATTTAACAGCTTATTCTGTTAGTAATATATTATTTTAAACTATGTCTTTCTATGGTTTCCCACTCCATGGTTCTATAACTCATTCCCTGTATTATATGCTACTCCACTATCTGTGATGATTCCCAGCTCTCTTAATAAAAAGCCACAACTCCCATGCTGTAATCACTGAAACATCTCACCCTCCCAAGTGCCTCAGGATGAAAGTGATGGAGTTGGATGAATCAGTGCTGTTTTATTACTGCATACGCTGTGATGCTAATGGCTTCAACACTGAACGTATTACATGCTAAAATTAGCTGAGAAAAGGCAGGTGGGCATTAATGATATGTACTAGGCCCACCCAATTTTAGCCATATAATGTGCCCCTGCCTCCTGGTAATGACAGTAACTAAGGTTATGGCTGGAGGAGAAATTTGGTTCTGTCTGAGTATTTTTGTGAGCCTGCCTAAATTGCACTTATTGCAACAATGGCAAAACTCAAAGCTATCATTTGAAATTCACACTTCTCTGAATTTTGCAATTAAGCTCGCTGATTGAAAAGAGTACAAAAGTGGACTTTAGAGGAACGTGTGCATGAAAATGCACATTAGTGAATATAGCATATAAAAATACACTATATTCTAAAATATTCTTCCACACTACATAATACGTTGGTTGCTATTTTTGTGTGTGGTAACCGGAACAGCAACACTACAGAAAGTACGACAGATAAAAGATGTAAACCAAACTCATATCTTCAGAAAGTGTGCGAAGGTGAGTTTCTGTTCTAATATTGTTTCTTGTTGTTTTGTAATATGAGAAAATAATGAAAGCTAAATAAAAATACACTATATTAGGGGAAATGGCTTGCAAAAATGTGTATATCAGGTAAAACAGCACATATGGATGTATGTATGCACACTAAAAACACTAGAGACTACGTCCATTTTTTGAAACAAAAGCTTATTTTTAAAATATGGTAAGTAGATCTGTAAGGGTAAATTTTCATTTGAAACTGGGTGTGATGAATTTCTTTCAAATCAGTAGAGTCTTGCAAAGGTAAAGTATTAGTCATATTTAAAAATGTATATCTTACATTAGTTTTCATTTTTTAAGAGCTAGAAAAATCAGCTGGATTGCACTTGTTCAACAAGGAAAAGTTCTTAGTCTCATACAAGGCTGCTGGTGTTAAAATGACATTTTAGTTCGAATAAGCTAGAACTAGAGGAGAAAAACAGCAGACTGAATACTTAACAGAAGTATCCAATTCTAAAGGGGAGAATAAGAGAGAAACAACGGCAGTTAACCATAACATCCAACATCCTGCTTGACTTGTGCTGGAGTCATCCTGGCACTGGGAAGCAGGGACTGTCAGGGGACCAGATTCCACACCTTCCCCTGATTTGTGTCCAACATGCTCCACTCCACCATGATATTCACCCAACACATCCCCTTTTCTGCCCTATCAGTATATGGGCTCCAACTTCAGCAGGTAGCTGCAGGAAGAAGGCACCCTCTTTGCAGAGGGAAGGAGATCTTAAATTTCTGATGCGACCCAGGACACTGCCAGGGAAAACTGAATTGCAGGGCTAATCTTAAATGAAATTTAAGAAAAATGAGTAAGCAATACTGGGAGCCTAATTACAACACAACTGTAACAGTTAATGGTCATGGTTTATCCCAAATAATCCTGACAAATTCAGTTTGGTGAGATGCTAAATTTTTGGATAGATACCCTTCTCTGACAATACCAAATAACTAAGAAAATCCTGGGACTTTAACAACATCAAAATACTACATTGGACACATCTGCTGACTTCTACTTTTAACTAAGGATTGCTATGACGACTCTACCCATGAAAAAGAGGGTGTCTCCTGGAAAAAAAGGACATATGTCAAGCCTTGTTATGATTATATTATTACACCATGGTTTGGAAGCTGGACCAATTTCCTCGCAACTATTAACCAAAGTCCCAGAGGCCATATCATTCAACTTTTTTTTTTTAATCAAGGAGGTGTTTCCAGCAGTTCCAGTTGAATTTCATTTTGCTTTATCCGCATATACAAATTAGTGTAAATTAATTTACTACTATTTATTTAGAAATGCTTTCTACATCACATCAACAATGTCAGAAGTGACACATCCCAGGTGAAAAGGCATTCATAGTTCTTGAGAAAAACTTCTCAATATTATTCTAATTCAGGAAGAGTATCTGATGGTAATTATTCTAGGACACTTATGTCAAGGCAGTTGAAGCATTGCAGGCTTGTCCACCAGGGCAAATGGGGAACTGCTCTACCCACACCAATCTGCTCTCTGTTCTTTCACACCTTTCTGCCTTCTTACTTACAACCAGTCCACAGGATTACCAGAGGGTTAGAATTCCAGCTCCATGATTGCAGTCATGGGATTTTTGTCTATCACATGACGGTGTATGTTTTGACTCCACAAAGTGGGAAGTGATGGAGGCAGGATGTTTGTGTTACTGTGTTCCGTGAAGTGGGACTATTGTCCTTTGTTCTTTCTCTTTGCTGCCTAATGCTATGTTGCAGTGCTCTCTGTGTGTTTATATGTAAATAAAGTAGATTAGCCAAAATGCTGAGTTGCTGAGGTCTGTCATGCGAACTGTGCAGACTCTGAAGATCCCTAAGTGTGCTGGTGTCTATTGGCATTGGTTGCTGTGAGGTTCGGGCAGAAGAAAGCCTTTGAAGCTCCCGAACGATCGACCAGGAGGGAGAAAACTTGCCAGTCGGGCATGTGTCTCTGCCAGGGTCCTACTCGAGTGTAGGACATCGCCTGACAAGTACCACAGGGTTAGCTACCTCTTCCTTAAACTCAGTGTTGCCCCTTGTAGAATTTAGCATAGAGAACAAGGGGGGGGGGAGACTAGGATTAGTTGACTTTGCCTGTCACTGGCTCTGGCTGCACATGCTGTTGGGCTCCCTGTCTCCTGCCCTACCAGTCCCAATGGGCATCAGCCACCAATGGATTGAAGTAATGTCATTCTCAGTTGTAGGACAGGATCTACATGCACATCAATCCTACTTCTGGGGGGCTCATGATATCTACACCCCACCCCACTGGGCATACGGACAAGTTTTGTCCCACCCTTTCAGAATTTCACACAATTTTCTTATCTTTGAGACACTGAAACTGTCAAAGAAAATGGCAAATAAATTATATACTGCAGAACACTCAAGCACTGTATAACGCCAAGCAAATAACCCAGGTGCCAAAACTACAGTAAGATTTTCTTTATTAGCTTAAATCCTTTAGGAACACTTAAGTTTTAAGCTGCCTACAAACAGCAAAGGGATATTTAACCAGAGAGGAGTATTGTAAGGATGGAGAACTTTCCTTAGGGAATGGTGGGGAAACAGCAGATTATTCTCCAATGCAACTACGTAATGTTGCTAATGATGCGCGTCTAGGATTTGCATTTCTATATTTGGAACAATGTGCAGTGAGGGATATGGATGCACTGTGGCACAGGTAGTTTGACAGATCTGCAGGGAATCCAATACATGGTGTTAGAACATCTGTTAAACCTGCCATCAATTTGAGGGCAGCCAAAATAAATATTTATCTGTTAGATGATCAGGTAAGTCTCACATCATGTTCCATATCCCAAGAATATTGCCTTCAGAAAACCTTTTCTTTCCCAGCTGTTTATTTCATGTACACACACACACACACACACACACACTTTATATTTAGTACACACTGAATAATATACAAAAATGGTCAGATATAATTGTTGGGGTTTGTGTGTAATTTTATGCATTTTAAAAAATGAACATGCATGCAAATTTTGACCAATATAGAACTTGCAATATTGCTATAGTTTAGCTCTGTGTATCTTTTGATTAACAAACCAAACACAGTCCACCAGACATATCACAATAACTTAGAGGGCTGCATTTCTCTGAGTGGGTTAAATATTATGCAGGTTTTTACTCTGGTCCCATGTGGCCCTTTAGGCTTCTCAATTTGACCCTTAATTCTCAATTTGACCTGCTTCAAACTCACCGTTTATGTCTGGCTGGAGTATTTCATTGAATTCAGACAGTGCCTCTTGCCTCTTGGATGGAGGATATAAAGGGGTGTGTGAATGTGTGTAGAAACTAGACTGCCATATAAAGTTAAAGTTCACATCCATTGCTCTCCCCACTTTTGCCTCTGGCCTCACCCACCACTGGTAGATGGTCCACAGAAGGTAGCCCAGAAGAGAATGTGGCTGAAAAATGTTTCCTATCCCTGCTCTACTTACTGGAGTCTCTCATGAGTGGTCCTGATGATAGCCATCTCAATTATGGGCATATGATTCATACAATCATTCATTTTTTTGGTCAAAATGAACATGCTTTAGAGCAATGTTTCCCAACCTTTGGTCTCCAGCTGTTTTCGGACTACAGTTCCCATCATCCCTGACCACTGGTCTTACTAGCTAAGGATGATGGGAGTTGTAGTCCAAAAACAACTGGAGACCCAAGGCTGGGAAACACTGTTTTAGAGGACTGAGAGCATGACAGGAACTCTGCTAGATGCTAACCATCTACAGGAACATCTCTTAAAAACTGATAGCTTGACAAGTACAAGGGAGCTGTTTCTTTGCCCATTGGCTCCCCTCCCCATGAGCTTGGATGAGACCTTAAAACGTTATGCAGTCTCGGTTTTCAAATTATACTTGGCAGAATCCTCTCTGTAGTTTCTGGTAGCGCTTACCCCGTCTTAGGCTGTTTCCACTTTACTGCACAAGCAGTAGGTGATCCACACCTGTGTTTCTCCATCTCGCTGTAGCTGTTAACACTGTCTAGTTTGCACAGGGTGTGTTTATTGGCACCAAAATCATGTGAGCATCTGGATGGGGTTTCAAACAGAGACTCTTTCACCACAGTGGAGGGTCTGTCTACCACCCCTACTGCTTCGGAGCATGAAGCTCTGTAGATGGGTATTCAGAAAACTATACATGTTTCAAAATATCAGACAGAAAGAAGGAACCGGGGAGGGGTGTGTGTGTGTGTGTGTGTGTGTGTGTGTGTAAATCTGCTTTCTGGTTGAATGGAATGATTCGTCTAGATGAGCAAGAGAAAGTTTACAAGAAACCAGAAAGGGAAAATTGCCAGAAATTGACAGCTTGAGCACTAGCAAGTATTAAAACCCTCTTTGCTAATTGCTGCCATCACAAATTAATGGAAGTCTTTTAAGTCTCTTGTCAGTGCTTATGTGGCATTCCATAGTTAAGGGATTTCTATGCTGTACATAACAGATGTCATCATTAATATGCAACTACATATGCTTCAAGTCTATAAGGTTTTGCGTAACATTTCTCAGCCTCCTTGGCCTTTATTTTCCGTTCTCGTTCTTTCATTCCACCGTGGCTAGCTTGAATTTTATTTTATTTTATGCCTATTATTGCTTTCCACTCCATTGGGGGCAGGGGGATCAACACAAATTTGATGTGCTCTCTCCTGCAGGGTTCTACTTGAATATTTTGTATAGAAAGATGCAATATAAATCCTGATAATACATAATAAGCAATAAGGATAAGGCTGATCAGAATGACATTCAAACATTTTCAGATATCTTGCTCATGGGGATGAAATCCACTCCACCCACCCAGCCCACTTTGTTTTGTCTCCAAGCAACTTTAAACAAAATGTTTCCTGAGACTCCTGCTGGTTTTCAACTTCTAACTTTGTTAAAGCCTAAAACCTCTCCTGCACTTTTATTATATGGTGTTTTCCTTTAGGGAATTCATTTGAGCCTTTCAAATCTTAGATGAAAATAGATAATTCTTTTATGAGACTCTATTGGCAACAGAAAATGGCTATCCCTTTGTTCCTTCCTCCTGTTGATCTTATACAGAGCTACTGGTAGGGAAGTCCCGTTTTTTAAAATAAAAAAAATATGCTTTTATATGCATTGAAGTCCAGCAACAAAGAATATTACCATCAATGTTTTCCATTCCCACATCCATCTGTGGTTGTACCGAAGCTGCCGTTGTATCTAATTTGTTTGCAGGTTCTGTGGGGGTTGCGATCAAGAACATATTTCAGTATCAGGACTAGTTTTAAGAATCTTTTCCCCCCCAGAACTCTCTTGAAAGCATCAGAGAACTATACTCTACTTGATTGCTGCACTATTAGGGTTTTAAGAAGGCAGTGCTTGCCATCCCACTCTGTATTGATAGCATGCATTACTGTTTCAGTTCTGCTGCAGTTCACCTTCCACCAAAAACTAATGCTTTTCATTTCACTGCCCACTGTGGTGAAATTACACAACTTATGGAGCTTATTCATAATTAATTGTGCAACTTACACAATTAATTAGGTATGTTGCATTGTCATTACATTATTCCACACCACTCATCTAAATGCCAAAGAAACACAATGCCAATAGTGAAAAACACACACATCAATTCTGTATTGTTTCTGGACTGAAAACAACAACAACATCAAATACTGATTGTATTCACTGGATTGACTTCCATTTGTCACATGGGAAGAATAAGCAAACTTTGGCAATTTCTGTTCCTGTTCTCATTGGAATTCTCTGACTACTATACACTTGATTACTAGCAGCTTGGTGTTCCCCCTGTGTATCTTGTGTAGTGTATGGAGCAGAAATGACAGCATAACACCACATGAAGCCAAACACAGTGATGCCAGTGCTTCCTGGAGAGGAGGAGGCATCCAAACTTCAGGCAGTGTGGTCACAGTCATATGTTCATCACTAACTTTATGCCAAAATGTCACCTACAACTTCACATTACGCAAAGGCTGGGGAGACATTTTGGCTCAGCCTTAGGCAACGCTGAGCCAAAAACTGTCCTTCAATTTATTGAAAGAGGCTTTTGCTTTTCTTTCTTTAGAATTTCAGTGGGGTTGTGCTTATTGTTCAAGAAGGGTGTTGTTTGTTTTTATCTTTCTTTTTATTAAACCTTTATCCAGCACTCTGCAGCCTCCCTGGATGCCTGAAGTCCAAAAAACCTGCAACCCAATGGGAGGACTTACCTCATGATGTCTTCCCCTGAGCTTTAATTGAAGCTTGAGAAACTGGAGAGACGGGCTATCAAGCACCTGAGACTGGGGTGCTCATTTTGTTTTTTTTTTAAGGGAACTCCTTTTTCAGAAAAGCAAAACCCAAAAAATCTGGTCACACACACAGCACACAGGTGTCATGCCTCCCTAGCTTCCTGAGCTTACATGAAAACACAGCCAATATTATCAAGAACAGTGGACACATGGGGAGGCTGTAGAATTCAGACTACCAGACAGAAGATTTCTAGAATGAAAGAAAGGATAAACCGTGGCCACTTTAAAAGTAAAGTAAGCATAACAAAAATTCTCTAATCCACACAAGATAATTTCTCTCTCTGTGTCTCTCTCTCTTGTTTGACACCCCCCTTGGAAATCCCTTTGGGCAATTTCTGAATGCAATTTCTCTTCTTATTGATTGATAGAGAATTCTAGGAAAAAATGCAGAATATATTTTCCATACCGCAGTAGCCCAAGAGTGTTTTGGTGGTATTGTGCCTGTGTCTGTCCATTCAAAAATGCAAACTTTTATTTTGGTGCAACCATCAATAGGCAAACAGCATTGTGCACACCTGCCCTAATGTACCTTGTTGTTTCTGTCTTCTTTCCCCCCTTATCTTTCAACGAACATTGCATCATTCATCTTTCTTGCAACCACCAGCCAGGGACACATAACCTTAGAAATCCTTTCTCTAATGTCCTTCTCTCACCTTCATGAACAGACTGTAGACTTTTATTTTTCAATCAGAAAGAAGTTGATGTCTCTTGGTTTGGTACTGAACAGCTGATCATCCTCTGCCTCAGGGATTTGGCACTTAACGCCTGATTGGGAGATGGAAGTGTGACTGAACACCAGTGAACTGGGGAGCCTTCAGCCAATCTTCTGCATGCCTTATGTAGTTCTTAAGGTTTCTTCAGGTCAACTGAACACTGCTGCTTATGTTCATTGACTGGAAAAGCAAAATATCTATATCTCTTGAAAAGCATCAGCAGTGGCAGTTCTCTTTCTCCTCACATGCATGGCAATACTAATGAAGATTAACACATACACACAAACATACACACAATTGGTGCTTGGTGGAAATAGGTGGCATCTGCTGCAACCTACAGTCTGATACAGCACAGGACCAGGATACTTGAAAGATAATATCACCACTTATACCTATATAACCAGTCACTGCACTCTGCAAGTGAGGGCCACCTGTGGTTACCATCTTAGCAGGACAACTGTTCTGTACAATATAGGAATTGGGTCTTTAACATTGTGGCACTACTATTTGGAATTCCATCCCATTATAGATTAGACAGTTGGTATCTCTGTTGTCTTCTCAGAGCCTGCTGAAGACCTCCCCACTCCAACAAGCCTTTTGAGTTTGGATCAGTGTGTGAGCATATTGGAATTGTTGCTAGATGTTTCTACTGTTTTATCATTTGTGTGTTTGCAACCCAGTGATACTTTGGAAGGAAGGGTGGGCTGTAAGTCAAATGAATGAATAAATAAATACATGCATGATCACTTGGGTTCCTTTATACTGTCAGATAATTCCACTGTAGTACTTCTAGCCCAGTTCTGCAATGTACTGTTATTGCACCTTAGTTAAGGTAAGATTTGATTGCTTCCACATTACACTATGAAGTTCATTTGTTTTATATAGGATGTGATCCAAGTTGGTCACTATTATCTAATTCAATATTTTTTTAAAAAAGTTTGATTGTTTAAAGCCAATGTTAAGGCTATTTTATGTTGGCTCAAGCTCCACAAAGCTGGAAAACTTGAAGGTGAAGTTGATGCCACAGCAGATCAGTAATGATGTTGCCCAAAGTCACACTCCATAACCTTGTTCTTTCAGGCTGAAATCTAGATGTGGAGGATGGAGTGCATGGGACCAACAAAGATGTTCGACAGTGTTATGTTCTTGTATTGCCTCATGAAGCATTTGAGGCTTTCTGCTGATCTAGATGAAGCCTGCTGCTGCTGTCCTGTGCATTCCACCTGAGCATTCCACCAGCCCCTTCTTTGATAGCTCACATTCCAGAACTAAAAGAAAGAAAGAAAGAAAGAAGATAAAGCACATGGAGAAAGAAAGAAAGAAGATAAAGCACATGGAGTCCACTAGGTGTCTCACTCTACAAGCACTGGTATGCTGGCAGAATTCTAGCTTCAGAATGAAACTGAGCATGCACCTTATAACTTTTGCCAGCAACTGCTGTCATAGGCTTTGATGAAGCAGAAAAATCTTAACTTTTGAATAACTGCTCAATGGGTTTGCGCAATTACCTATTCATTCGCTATAATTTATTACTGTAGTCATACTATTGAACCTAGCACAGTTCACATGGGGTAATCTTAGATCTGGTTTATCATAATAATCAAACCTTTATTGGCATCACTTACAAACATTCAGAATAAATAAGCCAGTGCGATCTCTTTGCCATTTCAACAGTACAGTCATTTGCCAAAGGGAAGAAGAGGCGAGTGATCCATTTCATCTCTGTGGGTCTCCAGCAAGGGCAGGATCCTGTAGCATACTTCAGTGGCAAAGATCTGGTTTATGCATCAGTTCAAGTTATTCATAGACTCTTTAACTTTTTCTTTTCTTTTCTTTTTAAATCTCCCAGGAGTAGGGTACAGTGGTACCTCAGGTTACATACACTTCAGGTTACATACGCTTCAGGTTACACACTCCGCTAACCCAGAAATAGTGCTTCAGGTTAAGAACTTTGCTTCAGGATAAGAACAGAAATCGGGCTCCAGCGGCGTGGCAGCAGCAGGAGGCCCCATTAGCTAAAGTGGTGCTTCAGGTTAAGAACAGTTTCGGGTTAAGTACGGACGAATTAAGTACTTAACCCAAGGTACCACTGTATTACAAATAAATAGACTCAGCTTTGGGAACCTCAGTTGGGAAGGTCAAGCGGTGATTAAATTACGATTCTGATGCATATTCAGCATCCTGCAGTCTGTTTGGGTTATGGTCCTTGTCATATAAATATATCATCCTGTTCCCCACCATGGTGAACCAGATGCCCCGGGAAACCCACAATAAGTACATAAGTGTAAACATGAGTGAATTTGTCATTTTTGCTTTCTTTCCATGTCTTTTTTTCTCAATTCCAAAACAGTCCTCATGAAAATTTCTCAATATTTTAGAGCAAATGTCTCATAGTATACATTTTTGTATGCAGTTTGCCTAGTTCATACATTTTTGCAAAACAATTTTCCTAACATGATACAGTTTGATATGTTATGTTTAATAACATTCACATTTATGTGCAGAATATACCCTAGCACATGCATTTTTGCATACATTACTTAACTGGACTGCATTGTGAAAATTCAGAGAAGTATGAATTTTTTAAGGGTAGCTGTGTTTCAGTCTGCATATTGTTTTGGAAAATGTGAATTACTTAAGTTAACCTTTAAATGCAAAGTAAATCAAATTTTTCTACCATCCCTACATGAGAGCAATAGTCCTCTCCCATTGCTGCTGTCTAGCAAACAGTATACTGTATACTTGGTTTGATTTGAATATATATATATATATGCTGCCATTGTACAAATCACAGGACAATTTACAAGAGGCCAATAGATATAATGCCCCTACAATAAAATAACGCAATTCTTAAAAACACATAATAAATCATTAAAAAACAATTTCTAAAAACAGCAAGTTTTTGAATTAATATCTAAACATTGTCTTGATTTTGTATTCTTTCAAGTGGATCCCCAACTCTTGCCAATATGGAGGTTTCCACCCACATATAAACCTAAAATGTTTTGGCTTTGTGGTCAAATTGCTGCAACAGTGCAACTTCAGTTGTAAGTGTCCTTAATATATCCTCTCTTTTTGCGTTAAACATCAGATAACAGAATCTGGCTGCAATTTACATTTCCCTCTTCCATCGTCGTTAACAGAATTATTAGGACATGTATTCTGAGGATCATGGCTTTCAAGCATGCAGATCACTGGTATTCATTGGCACAGTAAATACTGTCAATATGCCAACAATGCTGCCAGAACTAACCAAAAAAGCATCCTTCTTTAATGCCAAGCAAGTACATGCAGCTACTATATATGACATATTCAGTAATAAGAACCTTAAAACCTTAAATCCTTTTTTTACCGTGAATTAAAAGAAAGTAAGGCTGTTACATATTTTATTCTTCAAACATGAACTACAGTAAGTTAGCTTATTAACTGCATCTTTGTCCAGTGGATCTGCACAAAGCAAATCCATAACACCGTATAACTGCCAGCTCCTACCTTTTCAGAAACAGTGGTGTGCCATTGCAGTCTATTGTAAGCTTTATTTAGGGTTCTTCAGTTGAAATCCAGACTCCTGTTCAAAGGCAGAGATCATGGCTTGCATTTAAGAATCCTGGAAACAAATGGATCAGAAAACCAGGACCTATAACTTCAAAACTTTCTCCTTTTGTAACTGAATACCCTGCTGGGCTCAAGCAAAATCATAACTTATGCTCAGCTCAACAAATGACACTTCAAAGTTGTTCTTCTAGCTATTGTATAAATATCGCAGCTTCCTTAAGGGAAGAGAAGATGGCAAAGATAAAAGCTCAACATGTGGTCTTCAGGAGGCACACTCCATCCCTGATTGCTATTAGCTTTTTATTTTCTTTATTTCTTCCTTCTGGTATTATCACTAGGTAGCTCTCCTGCCAACAGCAACAACAACCAGTTTCAGCAAAGATTTCACTGGCTTGACTTTTGGAAAACAAAGTGAATCAGTGTTGTCTGTTGTTTAGGCCTCAAAGCAAAAGAACAGCAGCTTACTCGTCTGTCCTTGTTCTCCCCAGATCTTTCCCTGGATAATAACTCCCAAAATAGAGCAGAAGTTTTCTATTTCACACATCCTGGAAAGGCCTGATTCAGACATTTGACAAAGTCAGTGTGGTATGGTGATTTGAGTGTTAAACCAGGGCCTGGGAGACCAGGCTTCAAATCCCCGTGCAGCCATGAAACTTCCTGGGTGACCTTGGGGCAGTCACAGTCTCTCAGCCTCAACTCCTTCTTACGGTTGTTGTGAAGCTAAAATAGGAAGGAAGAGGACCATGATGCCACCTTGAGCTTTTTGGAGGAAGCCACTTGACAAACCATTTAAGGACCTTTCCACCTGCTGTAACAAAGCGTGTTCTCCCTAAATGAGAGCACGTGTTGCGGTGGGGTCTGCTGAGTCACCCCTCTGTTGCCAGGTAGGGTGTTTAAAATATCACCTTGGCATTTAATTGGATGGCTGTGTTGCTGGGGGAATTTACTTGTTGCAAATTTGATGGGAGGGACTGAACTATTTAAATTCCAAGCACGCAGCTTGGTGCTTTCTCTTTTGCTGCGTGAGCTGGATCACCCGCCCGCCCGCCCTGAGTTTGGAAGGTTTGCTTGACCTTGGTATGCCTGTCATGGGGTCGTCTGCCGTTGGGGCAGGGGCCTGGTAGGAATTTTGTCCATCTGGCTGATTGGCTGGGCCATATGGTTTTTGCCTACTGCGTAGCAACTCGTCACAACTTGTAAGGTTGGCGGTTTGGCATTGGTTATCAATTGGTTGGAGGAGGGGTAAGGATTGGCTGTGCCTGCCCCTCCAATGCTGCTGCGGAAGGGAATTCCGTTAAAGGAATCCAGGGGCTTGCCATGATTTCGTCCAAATCCCTGGAGAGGGGCTATGGCTGGCAAGCCCTGGGAAGCATGCGGGTGAGTGCTGAGGGCCTGTGACTCAGCTCCATTGCTCCCCAATATTGTTTTCCCTTACTGGCATCCGATGGAGTTCGGATGTCAGTTCTGTCCCCAGGCGGGGGGACAGATAGTCTTAACCAATGCCTAAGCAACCCCTCACAGATATGTATTTTAATAAAGTTGTGGCCAAAATTATGCCAAAAACCTTAAACAAAAATTTATGTGTGAGTTGTGAGTTATTTGAGGGGTGGCTTGGGGACCTCGACAAGCAATTATAATGTGCTGCGCTAGATACTGTGTGATTTTCAATTGTATTTTATTGCTTCTTTTATTTCTTGTATTACAATTTGAATTCCATTCAGGCAATAAAAATACAATTACAATCAATATACAAAGTCAGTGCAATGGGTGTGCTCTCTTCTGGCTTCAACCACAAATCCACACACACGCACCATGGACCACCTGAACGAAGCTTGCGGATCAGCAGTGCATCACTGAAGTTACTAATCTAAAAGGTCTGTAAGCAAGCACCCTTCAACTAATTTACTTATTAATGACTGAAAAACTTGATCATTCTTTTAAACAGGCACAAGCTGTTAATAGTACAGTCCTTTACTACCATTGTTAAGAAAAACAACACTCAGTGTTTATTAATTAGCTTCTTAATTGATGAATCCATAATTAATTCCTACATACTCTCTAGAAATGCAAGAGAGGAATATTTTACCCACTACGAAGACGAAGGCAATGTGTCAGCTGGGAATTGTAATCACATGGTATCTCTCATAAGGCCAAAGTGGGACTTAAGATCTCCCTGAGCATGTATGATTCCACTCAGCTACCTAGCTGCTTCCCTCTGCCATGCAAGATCAAGGAATGATTCAATGCTTTCAAATGACTCTTGAGTCTGAAAGTCCACCACTTCTAACTCCTGGCACTGAAATATGTTTGCAAATGCAGTTGCTCATTAATAAGCCTTGTTTGTCTTTCCCCCCTGTGCAATGTTTGCAAAATTCACCCATTCTCAATTTCTCATTGTTCTTATATTCCAGTCATCAAAAATGTGTCAGTGAAGTTAAGAGGCTGAAAGTGGATTCATGTTCTCTTAGCTCCGTCTTGACCTGTGCTGAAGAAATATATATGGCCTCTTCAAACACTTAACTGTCTATGAATAAATCATTTCCTTTAACAAAATGTGAAGGAAAAATACAGTTTAACCTGTCTGTTTCAACATAGCTCTGCTTTCAGAGTTCACAGAGAGAGGATTGTTTCTTGATTATGTTTCATTATGAACCATTTACATGGACCTTTTCGTGTGTAAATAGTTCTTGGTGTTGTTTTTTTTTTTAAAATCACAAAACATTGCAAAACTACTGTTTGCATTTAGCAGATGGAAACTCAGACTGAGAGATTGTGGTTTGCCTAAAGCCAGCAGTAACAAGAGATGTACAAATTTGAACCCAGGTTATATTTGATATCCAGTGGAACACAATAGCTCTCAGCAACTGAAATAGCTTATTATACATATCTCTATGGCTGCAAGGTGCTAACAACCAATACCAAGATGAAAGTCTACCAGGCTTGCATGTTGAGCATCCTGCTTTACAGAAGTGAGTCAGGGCGACTTACAAACACCAGGAGTGATATCTCAACACCTTCCCCATGTAGTACGTCAGGAAGATTTGGGGCATCACATGGCAGAGTCTCAAACAAAGATGTTCTCTCCTAAGCCCACATTCCCAGTATGTTCACACTCCTGGCTCAGCGACATCTATACTGGCTTGGTCATGTGCAGAGAATGGAAGATAGCAGCATCCCCAAGGATGAGCTGGCTTCAGGCACCAGGCTCATTGGCAGACCAGCTCTGCATTACAAAGATGTCTGCAAATGAGACATGAAGGCTGGCAACATTAACCATGCTGTGTGGGAATTCCTTGCAGATGACCACAGTGCCTGGAGACAATCAGGTTGTGTATCCACAACGGTGACCAGAGGAGAGGAATGACCCCTGGGAGGAGCGCAGAGAAGAAATGCCATGGTGCATTTGCAGCAGCACAACCAGACACGCTCAACTGCCTCAGCTGCAATGAAACATGTCTCTTCCATATCTGTCTCTATAGCTGCGGCAGGAGCTGTAAATCTCCAAAGGTTTGGCTTCACCAGTAAAGGTGCACTGCTCCACTGCTGCCTTAGATAGATGGATGGCAACATGGCTAAAAGTGCTCCTCTACAAGTGGTATTATGCACAAAGCACAACATGCTTTTCTTGTAAGAATCAGAGGGTGCCAATTGTAAATAGGTTTCTGTCACTGTTAGGTCACCATGCCAGATGAGACCCATTATAGATACGATGCGCCCATGATTTAACACAAAGAGAACATTTCCTTGACCCTCTGCTATAAATTACTATTAATTACTTACACTGTTTCTAAATGCTGCAGTGCCTGGTGATGACACAGAAAATGAACCCCATGACCAACATTAAATAAATAAATACATTTATCATTCATTTTCTTTTTGTGTGACTGACACACAAACAAGAAACATTTTTATATATTACCGCAAAACAACTGATTTTGTGTCCTGCTGGAAGATGCAGCCTGTTTGGTAGAGGTCTCTGATGAATACATTGCTACAAACACGATTGTCAGGCCATTCACATTTTCTCAGCATACAGCAGGTTTTACATACACTGAATGTTTAATTAATTTACTGATTAATGCTTTTTTTATGATGCTATTGCCATTTGGCAGCTGTTTTGACAAAGCTGCCTTCCTCATTATGGAATTTTGACTTGTAAAAGGAAGTCAACCGGAGAAAATGGGCTTATTGAATTATCCAGCTCACCAATTATATAGTATAAAATTATTCATCCTGATATAATTTGATCAGGAAAAATCATTTATCTTTACTAACTGTGTAAAATTAGATATTATTCTGCTGGATAGGTGCAATTTTGCAAGTGTCTGTAGTTAGAGAACTTTAAAAAATTTCCTTGCGCACTGAATTATTGCCTATTTTCTGATTCTACTTTGTTATCAAAAAGGTTAGTTTCTGACTAATCGCTCCATTGAGCCCAATTCACTCAAAGCTTTAAAAGCAACACTTAGCCATTTCAGAGCAAAATGCCAGACTAGGGGCCCATTATTGGTGATGACGCTTTGCAAAAGCTAAGTTCAAGTATGTTTCAATCTGTTAGGAAATTAATTAATCCAAAATCATTCTTAACCATTTCTTCATGGAATCAACATGGTGTAATTGTTCAAGTCCATACGGCATAGAAATAGAACTATTTGATTAAAACCATGTGGAAACTGGGAATATGTGCTAGGCAGAATGTTTATCCGGCCCCTGGGAAATGTTCTAAGAACATAAAAAGAGTTTAGCTGGATCAGACCAAAGGCAGAGCCTTCCATACATACTATACCTTGCATCACCCTGGACCATTGGCCATGCTAAGTGTGGCTCATGGGAGTTGTAGTCCAGCAACACCTAAAGGGCACCATATTAGCTGCCCCAGGTTTATCCTGTCCACCATTCTGTTCCTGCAGTAGCCAACTAGAGGCCTATGAAAGCCCACAAACAGCATACAAGGGCAATAGCACTCTTCTGTTCATGTTCCCCACCAACCAGTATTCAGAGACTTACTACAGCTGATACCGGAAGTAATAGTCATTATGACCGGTTGCCATCGGTATCCTTATCCTGTATGAATTCAGCTAATCCCTTTCAAAACCACCAAAACCGGCCACCACTACATCTTGTGAGAGAAATTCCAGTGTCACATTATCCGTTCTCATCCTCACATCTAAGTAATATTAGGGCAGTGCTTGTGCTGGCCAGTTCTTTTGTTACAACATGATACTTGATTGAATAATCATAATATATTTTGGCTTCAATCCTAAATCCTCTCACCTGGAAGTTACCCCCATTGAATTCATAGGGCTTATTTCTGCATAGACATAGTTAGGGCTGTGCTATTGCGCCTTGTTCCTAAGAACTCTGAATAAGAATTTCTGAATAAATATGTCTGAAATCTGCAGGGGTTCTTGATCATGGACCTTCATGTTTACTTGTGTCCTTAAACTGCTACCACTAAAGCATTAACTTGCTTCATACTGCCATTAATTAAGGTTAAATGCAGATTAGATTTATATCTTCTGTCTTCAGTTCTGCTCAGAAGCTTCTCTTTGATGCTGTTCTTTCTAGCAAGAGAGATAAGGTATCTGTTTGGAAGACAAGTCTGTGCTGTCTAGTAGTTCAGCTTTAGAAAGCTTGATCTTTTTGCTATGACCTAACAGCTCTGGTGTTTTTGTAACTTACCTCCAGGTAGTGGGCTTGTATATTTTCTTAATGAGGTAAGGCAACAACTCCAGGTCAAGCAGTAAATGGAACAACTTCCCACCTCTGTCATAAGTTTAAAGGTGACTGAAACAATATCATGCCTCATTTTTTCTTCTTTTTCACCAAGATAGTTTCCTTTTAGATTGAGCTTCTCCATATTTCAGGCAGAAAATCCTCATATATCTCTCACATTCAGAAAGATTCTGATGATGGCCAGCATGGGTCAAATACATTGTCTGGAAACTGAAGAAAGTATTTTAGTTGATACATAATTCAGTTTCTCAAGCAAGACATTGACTGTGTAACTTATACCCGCTTAGATATCAATAAAAGAGGGAAGCATAACAAAGGCATTGCATTGCCACAGCAACAACATACGAGGCAATATGGAATTCATTCCCAATTAAGGCTGCAATACTATGTACACTCAAAAGTAAGCTCTGTAGTCTTCAATGGTGCAATGACCACTGAGAGAAACAGTTATCAGAAAAGAGAAGCTAAATGGCAGCTGGTCACTCATCTGAGCCAAAAGTGTGACCTTCACCAGGTCATCTTGTACTCTGAGACAGCTAGATGAAATAGCCATTGCATTTCATGGGGGGAGGAGCCCACGATTTAATCATCCCTCTAACAACACATTAAAGTAGACAGCATACGAAGGCCTGCTAAGCACTGGACATGGCTTTATGCATCTTAGATGAGGCCCTAGATTATTTTGTAAAGGGGAGGAAAAAGACAAAGGACAAAATGGATGAATACTACTTAACAAATTTATTTTTATATATACCGTATTTTTCCGTCCCCTGTATAAGATGCCCCTATTTTGGGGGACTCTGATTTAAGAAAATGGGGGAAGAGCTATCAGTGTATAAGATGCCCCCAAATTTTGGATATTATTTTTTAGAAAAAAACCCTGGTCATATACACGGAAAAATATGGTACATATACATTTCTGTCCTGCCCTACTGATGGACCACTCGATACAGTTTACAATTATTTAAAATCACAAAAGAATAAACATATATTGAAATGCAAAGAATAAAACAATAAAGACACAACAGGTAAGATACTCAACATTAAAACCCATTTAGGATCCATCCGACTCTAAGATTCTGTTTAATCATGAGCTGGATCCAGAGCAAAGTTAAAGGTGCTTAGATCCCAACTGAAATTGATAGGGCTTAAGTTACTTATGACTAATTTTCCACATTAATTTCAACAGGATCTAAGTGTGAATTCAAGCCCTATGGTTTGAAATACATCCTAAAACTCATAAAGCAAATTTACTGGAGAATAAGTCCCAAAGAATTTAAAGGACTTATTTCTTAGTATATCTCTTCAGGACTACACTATTTGTTCATTTTAAACTTCTCACTCTAATGCACAGAAATCTACCAAAAATACAGTCAACCACCAACACTTGAATTAGCAGGATATATTGATGCCTGAATATTCTTCTCTCAGTTCAAAATCCTACTAAACATTTAACACCTATCAAAAACAGTAGTTGTTGGTTGAAAGGGAGGCTATAGGAATTCCTCCATGAGATAAGTTCTCCAGTTTATACAATTGCATAACACTTGGAGCTAAGTTGGGTACTCCTCCAAGCCATATTACATTGGTCTCTGCTGCAGGCATATTACAGACCTGATAGACCAGGCGAATGATCCATCATAGCACATCATACATAACTGCTGTAAAAATTGTTTCTCCAAGGGGGACATGTGGTATTTTGCTTTGTAGAGTGCTTTAGGGATGCAGTGCCTCAGAGGGTGAATGTATAAAGGTTAAGATTAATGTTGCTGCCTTGTCCATAATTTGGAGGAGAAGATGAAAGTGCTTGATGGACGAAAACAGCAACTTAAATGCTTAGGGATATTTAGGATGACTCAGATAGCTGATGAATCTCTTTAGGAGCTACCAAATATAAATGGGGATCCTTCAAGTAGCCAGACAGATGCTTCAGAGAGGTTCATAAACATGGTGTGATGGTGATTCAGAACCATATTCTGAACTTCCAAGGTTTTATACAGTAATTGGGTCTGCTGAATTAATCAAACCCAATGCACTACAGGCCCAATATATGATAACCATTGTAATGTCATAGGATATCCCGACTGATACTTGACGGGGAGAAAACTTATAAAGAGATGGATTATCTGTATTTATTAACTGTACCTCAGCTATATATCTTGTGGTAGTAAATTTTGCACTTTCCCCAACTCTAAATGCCATCTATCATCTTATAGTAAACAAAAAATGATGTGATGTTTAATGGGTGATAAAAATGCCCATAAGATTTGCTTGTTTGTCAAACTGTTATTAAATGTATTTACAATGATAAAGTATACGAAAACCACCAATAGAGAGTTCCACAGTATTTCTTATTTTATAGCTGACATCACCATGAGATGATACTTAACAGTGGGGGGTGGCAAGGAAATTTTAGATTCAAGACATGCAATTAAAGACATATCCAACTTGGCCGGCCAGAGCTGTTTTTCACCTTGATTATGTTGACATTTAAATTGCAGGTTTGTCATAAATCTTTGGAAGATTGTGGACCTTATAAAATCAAAGGCTCTGAGAAAGAAAAGATCAAGAGTTTAAAACAGAAAACCCATTATTCTGCTTTCATAACATTTTTGTACACATACTGAGCAAGGGAGATCAGCATCCAGTGTGACTCTCATCTATACTGGCAGGCATGGAGTGGGCCTCCCATTCATGTCCAACACAAGAATGGCATGCAACTATGGTACTTATGGGTCAGGATTATATATTTTGCACCAAAATCACACCAAGCAACCAACCATATACTGACACATGTAATAGAAGTATCTGTCAACCTAGGCATATGCAAGCTTCATTGATAGGCAGTGAGTGATACAGAAAGGGGAAAGTGGGTAGTAAGAGAGACCCAACACAAAGGTCTCTAAGAGGAGGAGGAGGAGGAGAATGCTAAAGTTAACAAATGCTGATTTCTTTTTGTCACAGAATGATTAGATGCTTGATTCACGGCCATTTTCTCATTGGGGGTGCTACCCAAGAAACTTGAATGTAGTCAGTCATAGCCTATCAGGTTAATGATGAACAGGATAAATTATTGGGTGTTCCTAGCCGTCTTTAGACTGTCCTCTTGTTTATGACTCAGCATCTGCTTTGGATGCAGAAGATCCCAGGTCCAATTCCTAGCATCTCCTGCCTGAAGCCCTAGAGAGTTTCTGCCATTTAGCATAGGCAATCTAGAGCTAGATGCACCAAGGGTCTAACTCAGTACAAGGCACACTCCTATGTGGAGTCTCACACCCACATAATCTCCATGCCTCCCCAGTCTCCATGCATTTACAGGAACCTGTTAGCACAGGACACAGTGGTGTGGAGAAAGGATCATACAGTCCCTGATGGATTATGCCATTGCTGCTACAGATTATAGACATCCATTGCTCTGAAGTTAGGCGAGATTGAAAAATGATTATTTCTGTAGAATATAAACCAACAAAAGTGTTTTTTTATCTAGATCAGAATAAGGTATGTGAAGTATTGGGCAGCACAATGAAATAGTGCTAAGTTGATGTTAGAACTCTGTTCTGATGAGCTGCGAGTTCTTTGAGATAACTCTTTAGGACTGTTATTCTGGTTCATATTTTTCTTCTTGTTTATTGAAGCTTTTTGCTATGCTTACCATTATGCAACTGAGTGGAGTGCCATAGCTGAGCGATAGAGCGTATGTTCTGCATGCAAAATATCCTAGATTCAATCCCTTTTCTAGATAGGGTTGTAGAAGACACTTGCCTGAAATGCTAAATGACCACTGCTGGTCAAGGCAAGCCATTACTGAGCTAGATGGACTGGTTTCCTGACTGGGCATGCTCCTGCTTACAAAGAAAACCCCAGCAACAGTTATTTTAAAAACCAAAAGTCTGAAAACAGAAAAGTCTGAAAACAGAACAACAAAAGGAAAAAAGATGGCCTCTAGCACTAGGCAAGAACCTCCTGTGGATTTTGATAATGGGAATATCACCGAGTATTGGGCCTGATGGAAGGTATTCATGAAGCTAATATTTGCAGGCCCAGAGGCAGGCACTCTGTCAGAAGAACAAAAAGCTGCACAGCTCCAAATCAGCATTGGACAGAAAGGTAGATATATCTGCATGGCCTGGGGGGCCTCTTGACAGGCTATCTGCAGCAGCCAGAAAGAAACCTGCAGTGTTTTCTGCAATATTTGAAGCATAACGTTGGCCCAGAACAGAAATGTCTGCAGACGGCACAAGGTGTTATATGAAAAACAGCAAGGGACAGACATAGCCAGTATTTGAGAAGCACATTTGAGCTCTGCCAAGCTGGTCTGGTGAGAGCAGGTGTGGGGTCTCTGGGCCAAAAGAGTTGCCAGTCTTTCTACCAGCTACCTACATTGAAGCTGTCAATGGGCGATGATGCGTATTTCCATTCTGTGATGAACCTCATCTTCTGATTTCTACAGAATGAATTGCTGATGAAGGGGGTAGAACAGGCCAGGCTGATGCGAAGAACCTCTGTTGGTTTGTTTCTTGTTCTCCAAGTTGTCACTTAGAAGCAGATATGCGCATACAAGCATGTGTATATGAGGCTCCATCATTATGTAAGGAAGCACTCTGAGAGATGCCTTATAGCCTGAGAAGAATTTCTAAAAGTAGATTTGTTTTGCATGTGTTCAATCATAGGTCAATTCCATCCCTCCGCTTTTTGCATATTTAGAAAAACACACATGTGGACCTCCCCCCATGAATCTATATTCACATTTTGCATGCATTTTGAACACATGGTTTCCATACAATATTCATTTTGTACTCACTTCCCCTATAAAATATGAATTTTGGGGGACATTTATGAAGCAAGTGTGTAGTCAGACTAAGAGCTATGTTCCAGGACTGGCAAACCAGGTTGGTTTGCTTTAAATTGGGGACAAAACAAATTTCAGGCTTGCCTGCTGCTGGATTAAGTATAGAAAAACAACCTTATAAAACAGTAGCCCAAATGTAAGTGTTGCAAGCTGAAGTCATAGCCAGTTCTTTGCGGCAATATTATGCTTATGGAGATGTCTTTCTTAGTTTGGATGTCACAAGCCCTTCAGGCTGGTTTCTCAAAGATGGATGCTTAGCCAAGGTTCTTGGATGCATTTTTCTCCTAAACTGCACCTGGAGAGCATGTGGTTCTGGAGTTTGTGATGAAGCAAAGCATGGCCGACAGAGGTTTCTGTCCACCGCACGTAAGCCAAGCTGTGCTCTGCTGCACCTGCTGGAAGACAAACATGGGTCATCTGTTTGCGATGTGGACTGTTGCAGCCCTTACAAGCCATCCATCATGTCTGGTCTGAAACACCTGGCAACTTGGCCATCTGTCCATTAAGACTTTCCTAGCTTACTGATGGGCCCTGGCCTATCCTTTTGGAATGAATTATGACATATTGCATAGTTTAGATTGGCTCCCCAATATTGTGGAAATAAATATTCCTAAACACCCTGCTACACTTTTATGAACATTTTGCTCGAGTGAGAAATGAAGCCAAACAAAACAACACTTGAAATGTATTCCTTCTGACTGTTTCTCGGGGAAACAATTCCAACAAAGTGGTGGCAATATATCAGCATTTAACATACATTAGGGAGTTGAATGTGTCAGGAGTGGTTTGAGCAAATCAGCTAATGTAACTTCTCCAGCTTCTGAAAAGTAAGAACGTAAAGAAAGCCAAGAAGGACTTTTACTGACAGAATCTGCACCATTTTATTAATATTAGTCATAGAATGTGAGGATGCAGGACATCTTGTGAAATGCTTTTTAATCTTTTACATCGGGGTAAGGGAGTAGACCCAGTTGGTAGGCTAGATCCTTGCTTCCCACATCCCTGTGTAGGGGGAAGGTGGCCCACTAAACTGCAGTTAATCTAAAACTTGAGTGAAAGCTGTTAATCTCCTCTTTGAAGGTATGGAAGCTCCCAAGCCTTGGGGAGGCTAGGCAAATTTTGATAGAGTTAAATTATGGATCTGCATTACATCTGAATACAGTAACTAAACTCAGCCTACCAGACATGCACAACTCAGCTTGAATTATTGCTGGATCAGGATTATATATTTTGAATTTTGAGCAATGATTTACTGACATATTTAGTAAAATTATCTTTCACCCTGAGCATGTAAAAGCTTTCTCTGTCGGCTCCTTCACTGGCAATCTGTGAATGGTGGAGTGGTAGAGAAAGTGGAAAATGGACCTGCTTTGGCAAGTGGGCAGGGTTGCCCACTTGTCAGTCACCTGGCCTCATTATGCTGATTTGCATTGAGTGTGAAGACAGTTGAGCAAGGCCTCTTCTGTCAAATAGAAATTAATATCCATTTCTCTATTGGGGGGGAGGGTTAGTATAGCCCAGGGGTCGGCAATTTTTTTTTTAGCTGTGGGCCGGTCCACTGTCCCTCAGACCTTGTGGCGGGCCGGAGAAGCAGCACGGTGGGGAGCTGGAAGAAGAGGCGAGGGGGGCAAGTAGTCCTCCTTCCCACCCCTCAGCCCCAACCCCAGCCACTACGCTTCCCTTCCCTGGGGCTGACACTGCCACCACGACCGCCACCACTGCTTCTTCTTCTCGTGGATAGGCAGAGCGAACTCATCCGCTCTGCTCTCCGGCCCATAAGAGCACCAGGGTGGCGGCGGCAGAGGGAAGCGGAGTGACCCAAAAGGGCTGGCTCTGGAGAGGGGCTGCTTAAAATGGTGCTCAGCCAGCTCAGCCCAGCCCCTTTCCTCCTCTAGGCAGGGTGGGGAGAAGCCATGAGGAGGGAGGGAGGAGGCACCGCTCTGGTTTGTGTGAAGGAGGGGGGGAATGGTGCAGCCTAAACGAACAGAATCTCCTCACCGATCCACGGACAGTCCATGGGTTGGATCCTGAAGGCAATTGGGCCTGATCTGGCCCATGGGCCTTAGTTTGCAGACTTCTGGTAGAGCCCTCTGGTCCCCTGCCCTTGCCCACCCAACAGGTGATAGTCACTACTGATGACAATCTCAGGGAAAGGGCCAAACCTCAACTGGGGATAAAACACTTTGTATGCAGAAGATTCAGTCTCTGGTATCTCCAGTTTAAAAAGAGAGAGGCTACAAGTGACCTAGATGGGCAACTAGCCTGGCCCATCACCATCCTGTGGCCCTGCCTGGGACATGCTGCTCTACTTCGCTTGTGGCACTATTGCTAATGTGGCGTTAGGGTCAAGACCTAAGTTGATAATTCCCCAGGGTCGCTAATATTTGCCAGCCTCCATGTTGAGAACAGCATCACACATTGATTCATCCATACCAAGCTTGGTTAAAGACCAAGGGCAGGGCAGGAAGCAATCATAAA
The DNA here is from genome assembly GCF_964106915.1 of Podarcis gaigeae. Classification (NCBI taxonomy): domain Eukaryota; kingdom Metazoa; phylum Chordata; class Lepidosauria; order Squamata; family Lacertidae; genus Podarcis; species Podarcis gaigeae. The sequence continues at coordinate 53,431,023 of NC_139683.1, forward strand.
ACCAAAACGGTGGCAAAAACTAGTTTTTTCAAGGCATGCATATTAACCGGGCCATGGATTACTCAATTGATCAAACACTTGATTGATCAAATACATCATTTTCTATCACAAGCAAACCTCACAAAGGATGATTCCCAAATTTCCAAAGTATTGCAACGCAAGTGTTTTCTCAGGTATACTGAAATTTTGTAAAAAGAAGAAGACTGTTTTAAAGCCCTTGGGACCCCAAAGCACCTCATCCCACATTGTTCAGTAAGACAGGAAACTTCTATGGATATTATCACTGTCTGAAGTGCATTATGCTGTGGTGGCAGAAACTTTGGAACACCTTCCCCAGAGAGGCTTGGCTGGCTTTGGCAATGAAATCTTTCCATTTCCAATTTAATATTATTTTCTTAATTGCTCAGCATTTTAAAGGGGTTACATTTGGTGTGTTTGGGCTGCTGTTGATTTCTTTAAAAGCTTTTATTGTTTTTTGATAGATTTTATTTTGCTTTTATTGTTGATATTATTGTGGGCTACCCTGGGATGTGAAGGCTGTTTAGATTTTTTTTGCAATTCTTTCAGAAAGGATAATAAATGAATTCTTTCAGAAAGGATAACAGAAAACGTAAGCTTGTTTTCTATTGCCTCCTTTTCATTTTGGGATCGAGAGCACCACAAATATTAGAATATGAACAATCACTAAATGTTCCTCCATGGTATATAATGATGTGATTTGTAATCCTGGCATCATGGATGTGGAAAAGATCGGTTCAACAACTTTATAAAAGAAAAAAGGTACAGCAAATTATGTCTGAACAGTTAATCTCCTAGAATGCGGAAACCTAGTCACTGCTTGTGCTGCCTCTATCCATGGTGATACCACCATAAGCAATCTGGTGTGCTCCCTTCTAGCAGTGATGAGGAATAATTAAAATAAAAATAAATTTTAAAAAACAAACAATAGTGGCAAAGCAGCAGGCAACACAGCCTCACGTAACGCCTTTCGGATGCTCAGCGATGCCTCTGACAGCTCAGATTGCTGAATGCACCACCTGTCAGTCTTCCACCCACAAACTTTAGAAATTGTGCTTTTCATAGCTTAGGTGTTTGTGTACACATGCAAACACACAAATATTTTGTCAAGTCTCAGCTAATTGATTTTCAACATGTTTAAAAGTGTATGTCACAAGCTTCATTTTTTTGTAGGTGCAGACCTGGGTCTGCACTGTATCTCTGAAGACTACACCATGGTTTCACATGACTGAATGGTCCACACTACAAAATAAAAATAAAAATCCCTGCACATAAAAGTCCAGGTGTCAGGAACAAGGATTCTAGCATAGGCTCCCCACCCCCTGACAAGCTAGTTTTCTTTCTCAGATTTTTGTTTTTGGAAGGAGCATCCAGCAGCGAGGGAGGGGAGAGGGAGTGCGATGTGGGAGGAAGAGAGGGGGATCTTTCTATCTGGCAAGCTGAAATGCTTGCACAAACAAAACATTTATGCAACACTGAATTCCACCCTATAAAAATAAATTATAGGCTGCAATCCTATACATTTTGGATGGCTAACCCTTACCCTCGGGGAGGTTCTACCCTGCTCACATGCAACCCCCCCATACCTCACTCATTTTGGCAGAAGTAGCAAAATGAAAAAGAACCATAAGGCAGATACAGACTTATCAGCTGGTCTGCATGGATCAGCTCAGGTGAGGTGTGTGTATACCTGCATGTGTCTCTGCATCTTTCTGAGGTGTGTGCTCCTGTGGAATGGCACACCCAACACTGAAATGTAATCCATGCACAGTTAGCCAATGGTGAGTGAGGCCCTCAGATGAAAAGAAAAGTTTGACAAAGCTGCTATATACACTTATTTTGGGGAAAGTCCCATTGAATACAATGGGGTTAATTTTGGCTTAGATATGGATAGCGATGCACCAACGAACAGTTAACATTAAAACACCACTAGAACAGAAACAATAATGACAAACAGAACAGAAGGAGAATAAAACAGCCAGACTACTTGAATGCTTCTTTAAAAAATGCATTTTCATGCATATATTCTAGCCACTTTAGTTAATGGCCTAATCACATACGTTTTAGCACTTTGTAGGAACATCGATTATCAAAGGGAGAAGAGACTGTTACTTGATAGTAACTTGGGCACTTTCACCAACAAAAATTGATTTCCCCTTAACTGCCTTGTATTTTTTCTCTGGGAACAGGTTAATTGTGACTCTTTAAACAGGATTGGCTACCTCCCCACCTCTCCTGTAGATCCCTGTGCCTTTAACAGCTGAGTGGAAAACAGAAAACCAACCATTTCCATTGTACAGATGGAGTGATAGGAAAAGCTTCACCCATCAGACTTCAGCTTGCCATACTGCTTAAAGCACCAAATCTCTACCAGGGGAAAAAAAAGGCACCCATAACATTTTTAACAAGTGAAACTGAAAGAGGCATTTTCTCATCTCCAGAGTGTGTTTGCAATGAAAGGTCAATGGATAAGATCTCAAATCATCTTGCTGCTCATGCCTGTGATAGATTTTCACATATTCATAATGGGTTTCATTTACACATGCATATTTTATGATCAGCTCAGCTCTTCTTGCACACTAAATTTATGTAACCTAATTGCGCTCTACTGTAATTTGCAATGTACAGCTCTTGTTGTTCTTCTTCCCTCCTGTGGCTGCAGTCCAAGGCACTCTTCTCTGTACAGAAGTGCCTGAAAGCTCGGCGCACAGTGCCATGCCATCTTCATTTTAATTGGCTGCTGGGGGAAACAAGCCTTTGAGAGGGAAGACTATTTATTGGCTTTCAAATATTTAAGACCTCCTAGAACTGATGGGAATTATAATGACCTTACCTTACCTTTGATGTAAAATGAAAATCGCCTGTTCAACAAAGCATACTGCATAATACTTCCTTGCAGCATTAGTTTAAACCTCTGACAGTGCTTATTTAATGCACCTTTTCTAATATGCGCACACAGGTTCAGAGAGAAATATTAGCTAAATTTAAAGCCTTATGCACACATATTTTGCTCACACAGGGTTAAAGTATGCTTTCCTTTTAACTATATCTGTCACTAGTGATCTGGATGTCTACAAGACAAAGAACCAGATAAGGCACTGTTTAAAGAGTGCTATGAGGAGTGGTCTGCCAATTCATTAGAGTTGCTGAATTTCAGCTTCAACTTTGAGACTCTGGTTAGAGTAAAACTAGACCTCAAAGGATGCAGGGGGACAGGGGGATGATTCACTACCATTTGTGAGCTCCTATTTTAGAAGGCACTAGGGGAAGCATAGTTTCACCCCCTTACCCCACCCTCATTCCTTCCCCAAAACCCTTGTTCAAGTCCTGACTCCTCTGCCAGGATCTCGCCAATGTGTGGCTATGTAACAGAAGCAAAGTCACACTCAAGTTCTGGCAGCTCGCAAGGAAAGCAGATGTTGTTTCAGTTAAGCCCAGAGCTTAATTCAGCAGTGTCCAATGTGGGACTCCAGCTCCCATCAGCCTTAGCCAGTATAACCAATGGTCATGGATGATGGGAGTTGTAGTCTAGCAACATTTGGAAGGCATGACATGGACTCAACTGAAGCTTTAGAACCCCTAGCCCAGCAGGACCTTATGAATGCCCAAACACTCAAGTAAACAAACACTGGCATTCAAGATTTAAACACCACTAAACAACCTCTTGCTTTTCCTTGTGGAGATACTTTGGGTGGTTTCAGATACCATAAAGTCCAAGGTGACTCAGTAACTTCAGAAAGGCCTTCAGAGATGGTCCTAGTTTTATGTCAGCATCCAAGGCGTTGGGAGCAAAGAGTCTGTAGCTCAGGTTACAGCAACGGATGATCTGGATCTCTTTAAGGTAAACGTAGATAATATAGATTCAAATTTAATTGAATAAGGGATATGGAAACTGGATTGTTTGTAGCAGATTCCAATGGATGGAATATTCTCACATTCATTCTGCTTTTCATCTCATCCACTACACAGTGTCTGTGTCCTTCTTTAATTAAACAGATGCTCATGCCAGTGTGTTCACATTTACATGACTTTCACTATTTGGACAAGAGGGGAAGTACCTGGTTTGCTGGGTGCCATTGGCTGTCATTCTGAAGTGCACCGCTGTGTGATCGTGACTTTAAAAAGAAGAGGGGGGCGGGAGAAGCTGAACACTGCTTATTTGGCATTCACAAAGTTGTCACTGTAGCTAACAATGTGTCAAAGCTTCAAGTACAAATAAATGTGAACCTTACCTCCCAAGGTCTCCCTTCTGGTTTTATCTCTACAGTGAAGTTAGTGTCGCAACAGCCCTGAGAGAGACTTGAATGAAACATGTGAAAGCAAAGCATTAACGTGCTGCAGGATGATGGTTTCTAAAGCTGTTTCCCATTTCTCTCTTCTCTTCATGGTATATTTCCCCTGACTTTGTTCTCATTAGTCTCAGCAAGCAGAAGTTAGTATTATCCCGAGGAAAGCTACATAGCATGCTACAAACCTGCTGCTGGAGATGAATGGAACACAGTCTCATCAATTTTAGACAGTGGAAAATGTGAATGGCTCCAACTTTAGGATCCTGGTTGGTAGCAGTCATTTGACCTTGATATTTCCTGTTTCAAGTGTTCCTACGTTAGCAAATCCTATGTGGCAGTTGCCACTCAACGCTGCAAATGACTGGGATTAATTCACAACCCATGATGGAGCGAAATATAAAATTTCAGAATCAGAGCCCCCATCCAAAATTAACATGGATTGGCATTCTGGGCAGTCTAGGTACAAGACGGAAGACCATGGGTAGTATTCAACAAAGCACAAAGCAACCTCTTGCGTGAGCAAAAAGACTTCTGTTTGCACAAGACCTCCACCTCTCTCCCTTCCCAGGTGACCCCTAAATCTGTTCTGGGTCCCCCCCCAACCCTCTGGAGCAAATTAGGAGATGGCACAGGGCACACACGAGGAAAGGGGGGGGTAAGTTCCATGACACTAGCAGAAATCATTCCATTAGCATAATTATTTAGATGAACATTACCCCATGACAACATTGCGTCTTGCAAGGCCAAAGGTGGGTAACCTGTGCCTTTGGATATTGTTGGAGTCTAACAATACAGCCAATGGTCAGGGTGATGGCAGTTGTAGTCCAGCAATATCTGGTGGGTCACAGGTTTCACGTCTCTGTGTTAGATCCCGTGGCCTCAGATGCTACTGATTGAACACTTTTGGCTACACACAAGAGGCAACATCCGCACCACAAATTTAAAGCACTCTTATACCACGATTATGGCTTCCACCAAAGAATCCTGGGAACTGTAGCTTGTTAAAGTTGCTAAAAATTGTGGCTCTGTGAGGGGTCTCCTAACAACTCTCAGCGTCCTTAACAAACTTCAATTTCAAGGATCTTTGGAGGATATCATAGATGTAATTTATACTAATATAAATGTGCTTTAAAAGTATGGTGAGGATATCACCAAACACTTCAGCTGTGGGTGGAGATAATGGCTTATAAGGTACATATGCAAGAAAGATGCTTTACACAGTCATTTGATTCTCTTATTTGTGCATTTATAGTACATCTGCAGAGGGTGAGGGCAATGGAAATTCTCCCAACATTGGCTTATTCAATCTACTTCTGAATTCCTTGTATCTATCTCCTGTAACTTGCTCTTTACAATGCTGAACCATTAATATATTCAAGTTCATTGGACAGGCTGAAAAGTTTAATGTTCAGAGCCACCATTCTTTGCTTTTGATATGTTACACAGATAAGGAGGTAAATAAATCCAGGCATTCATCTTAGAACTCCTCAGATACCTTGCTTTCAGCTCCAAGATGAACAGATGAATGCTAATGCTGTTTCTGGAGTGTTGTGTTTGTAGCTTTCTCATGAAACTACGACTAGTTTCTCAAGATGGCATAGTTTGTGTTACAGTCCTGCAGGCTTCACCAACTTGGTGCCCGTCAAATGATTTGAACTACCATCCCATCATCCGTGACCATTGAGATGATGGGAGTGGTAGTCCAAACCAAAATAATACTGGAAGCTCTGAGCCCAATTTCAGCTTCTTCAGAATATGCACAGTAGTGTCCCTTTAGGCCAGGAGTTTTCTGCTACTTCTTCAACCAGCATAATGTTTCTAAAGAAACTGCCCCAATAAGCATATAAGGCAATAAGTATATAAAGGAATTTGCCTGCAAACAAATTGGACCCATTGGGGAGGTTTGTCTTACTCATAGCAATAGTCACAACTTTGGCATTTAAGGCGAACCTAGTCTGTTCCCAAGAAAGGGTGAGATGGTACATCACCCGCCTCACATTGTGAGCAGGGCAACAGAGTGCCCTGGTAAAGGGGCCTGGGTGGAAGAATCTATCTGTCCAGAAGCTCATGTGGAGAACAGATGGCCTAAAAGTCTTCCCAGCAGTGGCTTGGTGGGTTAGCTCAGTTAACCTGTGTCTTGGGGTGACTCATAACCCGGGCATGACCCGTGGTTACACCAGCGTGGTGTAGTGGTTAAGAGTGGTGGACTTGTAATCCAGTGAACCAGGTTCGCTTCCCCGCTCCTCCACATGCAGCTGCTGGGTGACCTTGGGCTAGTCACACTTCTCTGAAGTCTCTCAGCCTCACTTACCTCACAGAGTGTTTGTTGTGGGGGAGGAAGGGAAAGGAGATTGTTAGCCGCTTTGAGACGCCTTAAGGAGAGTGAAAGGTGCAGGATATCAAGTCCAAACTCCTTCTCCTCCTCTCCTCCTCCTCCTCTTCTTCTCCTCCAATATCAGCCTTCTGACAGGAGGCTGATTCAGGATACATACTCAATTCCTTAGCCAAAGCCAATAACATCTGCAATCAATAAAGTTGTGGCCTTTTTCAATTCCAAAATGTTGTGGTGTCAGTTATTCATCTCATCATCACCATCTTCCCCACCTAATCTGAGGCACACACTCCTATCATATATGGGATGTTGGGGATTTTTCTTTATCTCCTTCCCACGAGTTATTTTCTGTTGTTTTCCAATAAGATAACTTTAGCATATGAGAGGGGAAGCTTTTAATGTTTAATAGGTTATTGTATTTTAGTGTTTTGTTGGAAGCCGCCCAGAGTGGCTGGGAGAACCCAGCCAGATGGGCGGGGTATAAATAATAAATTATTATTATTATTATTATTATTATTATTATTATTATTATTATTATTAATTAAGGCTGCACAGAAGCCAGAGGGGGGAAGAAATACATCCACATAGTGCAATGTACAGAGAGATATTAGTAATGGTAGTAAATATCATAAATCATATGACCAACTGTGAGGTACTGCAAGTCTTCCATACCTTACGTGCTGACGGTAAGCTTATTGTTATGAGTTTGGTGGGGTCATTATGAATGGTATATTGGATCTCTTCCAGACTTGTGATCCTGTGTCCAGTAATAATCTAGCAGAATAGGCTTCAGAACCTGCCAAGCCAATTCCATTTTCAAGGTAATGGTTTTGGTTGCCTAGTTACCGGTGAATTAGCACAACTAAAGTTGCTCTGTGCCATAGAATGAATGGGTGGTCCTTTTCCCAACCCCGCCCTCCTCACTCAGCTGCTACATGGGTAAAGTTGTGTGTGAGTGAGCTGGAAGCTGGAGACCGAGACATATTTGCTTTGTGCTGGACTTCGGGGGTCCCCTGGAAACCTAAGGGGAAGCAAAGTTTATGGGAGTGTTAATGCTGTGAGCCCCTCTGATCTATGGCTGAGTTGTGTGTGTGTGTGTGTGTGTGTGTGTATACACACATACATAAAACCATAAAGGCACCACAGCCTCCACTGACCTTCATTCCAAGCAAACCAAATCCTAGGTAATGCTCACACATCCCCAGAGCCTCTCAGAGGTTGGTGTGGCATGTAGCCCTAACATTTTAATGCTGTCTACCATTTGAGCTTTGTGCATTTCAAAGTAGCTTAGGGGCAAAAAGCAGGGATAAATTGTAGTCATTTATTTATTTATTTATTTGTTTGTTTAATTATAACTCTCTCAAGGTGCCTTACACAACAACATATTAAAAATACAATTTCCAACAATCATAAAATAGAATGCAACATAAAACCTCCCACATAACTCACATTAATAAAACATTAATTGCACATCCATCCTAAAAATGGAATCCTACCCTGCCCTCCACAAGCCTACCAAACTAAAGGAGCTCAGTGGCAGGATAGGCCCCTGTTGCTCAATTGGTAGAACCTGAGACTTCTAATCTCAGGGTCGTGGGTTAGAACCCCACATTGGGCAAATGACTCCTTTATTTCAGGGTGTTAGATTAGATGACCCTTGTGGTACCTTCTGACTTTACAATTCCATGCTTCTAAGCCAGTGAGGAGAAGGCAGTCTTCAAGGGCTCTGTAGTAGCTTTATGGAGGCCAGCTAGCAGTGAATCCCACAGTAAGAATGTGCTTAACGATGTGAATACTTTCCAAACTGTTTTCTTTCTCATCTCTAAAGTTCTGTTTTTGCCAGTGGGGTGTAACCCAAAATGATGTGCAAACCTGGTAAACTAAGAGCCATACAAAAATGCAATTAAAACTTTTTTAAAATTCACAGTTTGAATTTGATAGCACAACAAAACATGGTCTAATTAAGATCCAGCCAAAATGTTGTCAACAGGAGTGCCAGCACGAGAAAGGCTCCCTGTGTTAACAGCTGTACAAAGCCTATAGAACAGAATATATAGAAAATAGGCTAGCTAGCAGAAAAGTAGCCAGGTGTACTTCTACTGGAAGAATATAACCACAGACAATTGGCAACTCTTGTATGTAAGTACCGACATGTGTCAGCCTGAGGCTTTAATAGATGTGTAACAGGAATCCAGACCACAAAATGGAAAATGATACATCTCAATTTTATTGAACAGTAAATCAACCATAAATTGAAACTACAACAGAGGATAACAGTCATGAATTTCCACTTGTGGAATCAGTCAACAGCTGGTCTCTCTGATCCTCAGGAACATGTGAGACCTAGACCTGTTCCAGTCAGTCCAGGACAAGGCACTCAGTTATAAGTAGTGGTTAGTGTCACCTCTTCTCCATCAAAATGCTTGCACCTTCTTTTGCAGGATAGTTTTCACTCTGCCAGCTGTTCCTCTTGTACTATTTTCAGCAAAGGCAGCACACAGAGGCACAAGCCGCTCCCTATGGCTACTCTCAAGTCATGTAGCAATGTCAGCAAACCAATTTAACAATGTCACCAAAGTAATCTGGTAAGTTCAGCTGAACAATGCATGAGTCCACAAACGTTCAACAACATGTCCTGTGTCTATTTTTTAATTGCGTTTTCATGTAGAATTTTAGCCTGCCTCTACCTGGGTGGCGCTGTGGTCTAAACCACTGAGCCTAGGGCTTGCTGATTGGAAGGTCGGTGGTTTGAATCCCCGTGACGGGGTGAGCGCCCATTGCTTGGTCCCAGCTCCTGCCAACCTAGCAGTTCGAAAGCACATCAAAGTGCAAGTAGATAAATAGGTACCGCTCCGGCAGGAAGGTAAATGGCGTTTCTGTGCGCTGCTCTGGTTTCACCAGAAGCGGCTTAGTCATGCTGGCCACATGACCCAGAAGCTGTACGCCAGCTCCCTCGGCCAGTAAAGTGAGATGAGCACCGCAACCCCAGAGTCATCCACGACTGGACCTAATGGTCAGGGATCCCTTTACCTTTACTTTATTAGTATTATCTACCGGTAGTTTTACTTCCTCTTTTCTGAAATAAGTTATTCAAGTCCTCTCTTCATCAGCATGTCTATGGATGCCTAATTTTTGTCCCATGGTGTGCACTGCACAATTTTTTTCTTTTCAAAACATTGCATCCCTTTTCAGCTAGGTGCTTGTTCACCAGACATCATCTTCTGTGGAAGCCTAGGCTAATAGTTCTCACTTCCATTAAAGATAGGGCAAGGAGCAATGCTTTCTCCACAGATCAGATGCAGTGGTACATATGGGGAAAGGATGTACCGGTATGTAAGGAGACAGAAAGGCAATGAGTCCCTTGAAAAAGTTGCTCATACCTGTAAATGGGATGCCTATTTGCTGCATCACTGGATGAAAGAAAAGTATTGGATTGCCTTTGCTAATCCTATTTTATTTTAATGTTCACTTCAACATAGCTGACATAAACTATAAGATCTTGCTGTTCCCTCAGCATAAAGGAGATCATTTCTGCCCAGTAAATCCAAAGACACTCAGCTACTGTGTACAGGATGACATAGTTAGTCTTTCAAGTCTTTGTGGTATGGGAGTCCCAAGTTATAAACCCAACTTTTGACAAGCTGACTTCTGCTTCTTCCTTGTGCTGTGAATCAACACAAAAGCCAGAACCTGAACAATTAGGGATTGTTTCTATCAATTAGCCAATGTCAGGAGGGATGAGTGCTTGATTTGCCTGGAACTATCTGTTTTGTTAAGAATCATTGTGTGGGTCATCTGCTTTTGAACAGGGGGGTCTGTTGTACCGGAAAGCAAAATCAGCTTAGATTTTGCACAAAGCATCCAGGAGCAGGGAAGTTTGGGAGGAAGAGAATTAATTTTTGATGTAAAATGTGGTCTGGAAAAAATGCATGAAAATCTATACAAATATTTGGTCAAATATATGTTGGAAATGTAAGGAAAAACAAGGCACCTTCTATCATATGTGGTGGACATGTACGGTAGTAAAAGAATTTTGGGAAATGATATGTAATGAATTGAAAATAACTTTTTCTAAAACCCCAGAAGCCTTTCTTTTAGGAATTTTAGGTGTCGAAATCCCACTGGAACAGAAAAGACTATTCTTCTTTGTGACCACAGCTGCCCAGATGTTACTGGCCCAGAGATGGAAAGCAGTTAAAGTCCCATCCAGAGAAGAATGGCAGATTAAGTTGATGGATTATGCTGAAATGGCAAAAATGACCGGAAGAATCAGAAATCAGGAAATCTAAAACTTTAATAAAGAAGGGGGAAAACTTATAATTTATCTTTAAAACCATTGTAAACACTTAAAATTGTTAGTAGGATTGGAATAACACTTGTAGTTTAATTGTGAATTTTTGATATAATGGAGATGTAAAAGATTCAGATTATTATAAAAGATGCAGGAGGAAATGGTTAACAGTAGGACCCACAAAGGAGAGGAGGAAAGTCCAGGAGATTCTATGGAATCTTGTCTTTATGTTGTATGTTGGATATGTTATTATAAAACTGTTATTTGAAAAGCTTTTTTTTTCTAAAAAAAGAAAATCTATACACATATTAGCCACGTCTTCTAATGTCATTCCTACTTTCTGCAGGGGCAAGTTTGTCTCATCCACCTTCACCTGGAAGAGGCTCCAATGACTGGCCATGCAGACTAGCAATGATGGGAGTTGGAGTCCAGCAGTGTCTGGAGGACACCCCATTGACTATCCCTGAATTAGATTACTGGTCTATGTTTCCTTTCAGTTCTCACTGAATTGCGGTTGTGCTCCTGGGAGCAGTTATTTGCAAGTGCCATTGAAATAAATGCATGTTTTAGATTTCCGTCTTCATGACATTTCTCCCCATGTATATGTAAAACAATCTTCTTTTCAACCAATATTGAAACATGCTACCACTAGACTATCATTACCTCTCATTCAGACTGTGTAGTACACTTAGCAGTTATTCTTTGCAGTATAGCTTTGTAATACAGTGCCTCAAAGCTGAAAACAGCTTTTATCCTAGATTGCACCTGTAAACAGCTTCTATCATGGACAGTTATATGGGTTAGTAGGCAACCCTCTACTTACAGTGCCAGGAGTAGGTTATTTATACTATGACGGGCTCAGAGATGTGATAGTGAATGCAACAATGGGGGCTATATCTGCAGTGATTTCTCAGACCCCCCCTTTCTTATTTCACTTCTTTAGAGGGACTGCTATAGCTTTTAAGTCAAATTTCATTTTGGAACAAAAAATAATAAAATAAATGACAAGTCCATTTATAAAGGGAATCAATTTATTTCAGACTATTCCACATTCTCTTCCTAACACATTGCACATGTAATGGACTGTGGGCTCTTAGGATTTACAAGAGAAGGGAAGGATTCCTGGAATGGGGTGGTAAATGAGCTGCAGCCATAGTCAAGCCTTAGAGGAACATTAACCAAAATGTTTGCTCCTGTCATGGACTGAACACAAGAAGATTCTATCATTGCTCACACGATGAGCTATCACAGTGGGATATGTCAGAATCCACAGGATGCTAAAGGTATATGCTCTTTATATAACTGGGAAAAGGCCACAGGTATACTCTGTATTTCTTTTCTGGGCCAATTTTGGTAAAATATCTGTACTTTGTGAAGTTTTGAGAAGGAATATTCCTGAGAACAAAAGAAGAGCCATGCTGAATCAGAACAAAGGCTAATCTAGTGTTCTGCTCCCAGAGTAGATAGCAAGATGTCTATAGGAAGCCCACAAGCCGAACCTAAATGCAACAGCACTCTCTCAACTTCTGACTCCCAGTAACTGGCATTCAGCCTCCAAAAGTGGAGGAAGAACATAATCATTTTGGCTAGTAGCCATTGATAGTTTTATTATTCATAAATCTATCAATTCTTCTTTCAAAGCCATCCAGCTTTGTAGCCAGCATTGCATTTTGTGGTAGCAAGTTGTGTAATTTAACTATGCTCTGTGTGATGGGCTACTTCCCACTTTTTGTCTGGAATCTCCCACCATTCACCATTTCAATTCAGCAGAATATATATATATATATATATATATATATATATATATATATATAATGAAAACTCCATGTGAATTTTGCATGAAAAGATCTATGAGATGATACAATCTGATCGCAAGTTTTTATTGCAAACCGCAGGTAAACTTTGCATTATGATACCGTCATTTTCATGTCCTTCCTTTGACTGGTGTTCTCACCTGAGAAGAAGAAGAAAATGTTATCTGGTTGCTAAATGCACTGGTCCTTCTCTGCATCCATGCTTTGGAAGAAACTAATAGCCTGAAGTGGTCTGTCTATGTGATTTTAAGGGGGAAAGTTGAATGTTGACCGGTTGGCTTTCTGTTCTGTATGAAATGTTTGGCTCCTTTAAAATCCCAACATGGGATCTACTTATTTATTGCAAGTCAAGGTCAGGGAAGCATCATATTCCAAGCAAAATAAATGTTACAATAAGTGGATGGCATAAGTACTACTCAAAGTACTTCAGAAGATTTTGCCAAATAATTGAATCAAGCAGAACTAAGAAGGTTATATATACTGTATGTGTGTACACTGCTTCTCATCTCTCTCCCTCCGCCCCCGCACTGGTTCCCATCTTTCTTTGTCAGTGTTAAGGCTGGATGTTCCTCCATTCGCTCTTCTTTTTTTGATTTTGAGAATGGAGATTTGCTCTCAGTTCAGTACTGGTTAAAGAAGACCTGGATGTATAATTAAATTGCTAGCGCTAACATGAGAACCAGTTTGGGAGTAGGACCAAGAACAGGTTGGGAGCAGCCACTAGAGCTGGCAAAATAAAAGGGAGGAGGTGTGGGAGAAGAGAATGCAGCAGGAGATAGCAAAATTGAGAAAGGACTTTGAGGAAAAAAGGAAAGAACAGAAGGCAAATGGAGCTGGTGACTCAGAAAAGGAAAAAGAGGCCTGAGCAGAAGGACTCTACAGAGCAAGAGAGCCAGTGAAGGAAACTACTGACTCTGTAACATTGATTATATTGTTGCTCTGGGGATCACATCTATTCTTCAGAAAGGGTAACTTTCACAAAGAGCTGTTTCTTGTACCAAATATTCAGGTTAGCATTGCACATTCCCACTGGCACTTACAATTCTGGACATGTGGTAAGACTCATGGAAATGCATGGTTTACCATGTTAGCCAGAAGCGATGGACTCAACATGTTCTCCAGTTGTGAATCAGGAACTTGGCCACAAATATGGGGACAAGCAACCGGAGACACTGGAGCTTTAATTGTATGGTGTAAATGAAATGTCCTCTGACGAATGTTGATACTGGGCAGCATTTTCAAGGACAATCAAGAGAAGAGCAGTTGCCAGGGTTGCCATAAGTCTGCCTCAGTCTGCTGCTCCTTTATTTGTTTTCCACCACCAGTACTACTAATAACAACAACAAAGTACTGCATAAAACAAACTGTGTTTCTCACCAGATTTACAGTGAGAGCTTTTGTCCCTGACATTAGAGCAGGGACAGCTTCTTTCTGATGTCAGATGGCTATATTGTGTTTCATTTCAAAAATCGTTTCTCTTTATACTCCAGCAAATTTATGTTGGGAGCAATGTGAGGCTCAAGGTGCTGGCGGGTGCTGAGTCATGGCATCAATTTTAGAAAATGTCCTTCACGGAAAGCACAGAGCAGTTGGTGTGCTTTCACATTTTAATTTAGTCAACATCTTCGACAAAGGAAAGGATAGCACCAGAAGGGCTGAAAGGAACACATCGCTGAGATCAGCAGTTTTCCCAAGGACTTACTTTTTTATTCCTTAGGATTGAGTTTGATCATATACTTTAGAAAGCAAAGTAAAGGGATTTTTTAGAAGCACCGATAGGGAGAAACTAGCTTTGCCCTGGAATCCTCAAGCAATGCAAGGGACATGATGAAAAAACAAAAGACTGAAACCATTATAACAACAAGTTATAAACAATCTCTCACTTATTTCCTCAGAAGCTTGTGTGGCTTTCTGTAGAAAACAGGCTGGAGGCACCAGCAAACCTATTCTGTAACTTATAGACAGTGTTGATGCAGCACCCTACATTAGAGAAATAATGAAATCAAAAGGAT